>NC_092335.1:33100000-33703750 GCF_046630445.1 Rutidosis leptorrhynchoides
TCGTGAAATCGAACCTCAATACAACGTAACACCCCGACTATCCGGATTCGTGGAATGTCCAAGAAAGTACCTTCACTCATTCGTAGAGTTACTACTCTAAGTCTCGAGTAAGAGATATCGACTACTACTTCCAACTAAATTTCGGGACGAAATTTCTTTTGAGGTGTGGATAATGTAACATCCCGCATTTTTCCGTTAAATTATTTTTTTAACGCCGTCTTTTTCTTTTTAGATAATATTCCTCGTATCTAGATTCGTAACCTCCGTTAGCTAACATTCTAAATATTCTCGTTATTGGATTTTAATACGCGTTTTAAAATATTTCGTTTAGGTATTTTCCGCACCCGACTACAAACTCGAGGGACTAAAATTGACACGGGGCAAACTAGTTGACTAGGTCACCTAGTCCACCCCAATCACCACCATTCAACCATCTCCCTCTCTCTCTCTTTCTCTCTAGCAAGAACACACCCAATTTCCAAATTCATTCAATCATCATCTAAATTCGATCTAGGAGGCTTACAACAAAATAAATTACATATTCGTGATCCTCTCTTCATCCTCTTCATTTTGGTACCAACTTCATCTCGTTTGGGTAACATTTCTAAAACACTAGATTTCTTTAAATTTGTGTTCTTGACTTAAAAGTGTGTTAATTAGTGTCTATGGCTCATTGTGATGTCGTGTATGTAATTTGTATGCTCGATTTGTTGTTTTTGGTGTAACTAGCTTGAATATGAAAATTGCTTGCTTAATCTTTGATTTTGGATGATTAAAAGTTGTTTAAATTGTTAAAGTTCATGTATTAAATGTGTTACTAGCATCATTAGCTTCAAATTGATGTGTAGGTTGATTAAGAAAACTTCAAAAACATGATTATTGATTTTGAGATGTTTGACTAGGGTTTGATAGTTCTTGACATGAATTTTTGGATGCTTGAATGTCATGGAATGTTAATTGTTAGTGTTTAGTAGTAATGTATGCTTCATTACCTTCAAAACGGCATATCATATGTGTGAATTGGTTTCCCGAAACTCAAAATGCAATTGATGAACTTGAAACTTTGAAAATGGACTTTTATTGTTCGCTTGATGAGATTTCGGCTATTGTAAATGATGTTATTGTTGGACCATAAGTGCTTAGTTGTATTCCTCGTCAAAATACCTTTCCAACGATATATGATAGGCATTATAAGTGTTTGCGGGTCAAGAGTTGGGTTGGAAAAGGTTTTGGTTCGTGCATACTTTGAAAAACTGACCAGAATTCTCTGCCCAGATGGTGGCGCGGCGCGCCCCATCCCCGCGCGGCGCGCGGATTGGCCTGGTCAGATTCTGACCTCTTTGTCCCATTTCACGTGAAATGTTTGACTAGCTACCGACCTCCGATTCACATGAAACTTGTTCTAATATACTTGTATATGAATAATTAGCATAGAAAAATAGTCCGGGACCCGACCCGAACATGTTGACTTTTTCGTTGACTTTGACCCGACCAAGTTTGACTTTTTGTCAAACTTAACCAATTAATTATGCAATCTTCCTAACATGCTTTTATACTTGTATCTTGCATGAAACTTGACAATTTGCTTCACATGCTATATTAATCGAGTCGTATTGAGCCATAGGACTAATTGAACATCTTTGACCGTTTTGTGTTTACCGTTATTGATATAACCTATATGTTTAGGTCAAGACTAGCTTTGTCTTTGCACGCGTTTACTTGTCGAAGTACTTTATTAACTCTTGCACTCAAGGTGAGATCATAGTCCCACTTTTTAAATCACTTTTATTCTTTACATCGTGGGTTGAGAAACACATACATTTCATACTTATTTACTTTTCATGCTTTTACATTGTGAACAAATACGAATACAAAGATGCATACGAGTTTGAACAAAAGTCCTCAATCCAATTATCATTAGTTCCACTTGCAGGGTGTAAGTGTAAGCGTGTAATTATGTTGTGTGGCCATACGGGTTTAACAAACCCTCATTCAGACGGTTCGCTACCGTTAGTGAATGAAATATAATTTCAACAATGTATAGTGTAAGTTCTAACACTAAATTCAAAATTCAGAGGGAAGATTCGGTTAAGCCTTGATAATTGGGTGCTCGTGATACAAATACTATTGTGGAATGTGAACGACTTTGGTTAAGCAATTCATAAAGAACCTTGTGGTTCAATACAATTTACTTACTAAACCTATGATTTCACCAACGTTTTCGTGGACAGATTTCTATGTTTTTCTCAGGTCTTGCACGATATGTGATACATGCTTCCGCTCATTATTTGATACTTGCATTGGATGTCGAGTATACATGCATTTCATGGAGCGTCTTATGACTTTACTTTAAACCGTGTCGCCTAGATTTCATTTGTACTTATAACCTTGTAACTTAAGTTTTGGTTGAACAATTCTTTTAAACTTTGGAAACAATCTTTAGGTTGAAATGAAGGCGACATATTTTGGTCAAACGTTATCATAAAGACTTATGACCAGGTAATGGGACCCATGTAGACGACGCCGTCACTTGACGATTTGTCGGGGTCGCTACAAACCAACGTATACGTTTCTCAAATAGCATACGTCCGTTAAAAGGCTAGCGCTCTAGCTCGGACGGGGATGTTAAGCCCTATGGATCCATATACTACTACTCGCGCCCACCAGTTCTTATAACTGGCAGTTACTTGTTACCAAAGCTAAGGGATTTTCGGTTCAAACTCAGTGTAGAATTTAGTATGTACTTGTATCCATTGCGTTTAAAAAATAAAGTGCATGTATTCTCAGCCCAAAAATATAGATTGCAAAAGCAATTAAAAAGGGAGCAAATGAAACTCACGCATATAAATCTAGTATTTTCAATATGTATAAACAGTTGCATGTATTCTCAGCCCAAAAATATATTGAGTAAAAGGGATCATATGAAACTCACCTTAGCAGCATATAAAGTTGTTCACCAAAATGTGACCGAAACTCGGATTACAATTAATCGTAGATCTCAACCTAGAGAACATACGTTGGTCAATAAATGTCTATCAAGCTAGGTCAAGTCATAGTGTATCACAATCCTAATGCTCGAGATCGACATATAATAGTTATCCAAAGTCGTTTCAAAAAGTCAATTTTGACAATAGTTCAACAAAACGAGACGTGCCTTATATAAGGATTCATTTACTCGGCTGGTAATATTTAAAAGTTCACTTTATCAATCTCGTAAACAAGTTGTTTAAATCTTAAATGCATATTCAAAATCAATTTCAATTAACGTCAATCATAATTCAGTTGATCATATCTTTTAATCCGTTCATCGAAACTATTCGATATCTAAATGAAAAGTTATTGATTTTTCGCCAGCTTTCCAAAAACATGTATATCATATAATTTTTACTAGTAATATATGTATTTAATTAGTGATTCATTATAAACTGTTTAACGACAAAATTTAGCATACAAGCATATATAAATATATATACTCGAGCACTAGACATGGATACATAATTAATATATAAAAGATAAGATGTGAGTGCTTACGTATCAGTATTGAGATTCAATATTGTAGGAAAGTACGTAGTCGTAACGGAGATGATAAACACTAGGTTTGATTCACAAATATACCCCCGAACATTACCCATAACCTCCTTGGCAATAACCCATAATTTTCTTAGCTCTATCCCGCTTGAAAACCATTTTGAAAATAACCCACTCATGACCTCGTCGTAGTATTTTATGTATAATACATAATTAATAATACTAATAATAATGAGATTAATAATAATATTAATCTTAATAATATAAATAATAATAATAATAATAATAATAATAATAATAATAATAATAATAATAATAATAATAATAATAATAAATTAAATTAAATAAATATTATGGAGTAATAATACTAGAGAAAGAGAGATAGATTCTGAACCAAAAATCGTGCAATTTATAGAACCTTTTCTGAAAAAGTACCCCATGCGATCGCATGGGATTTGTGCTTCAAGGCCATGCGATCGCATGGCCCTCTGATCCAGCTCACAAACTTTTAACTTTTTGTTTGTCGACATAATTTTATATAATATATATAATATATTTAATTTATATAATTAATTATATATTATATTAAATTCACATGCATAGTTGACTTGTAATTTTTGTTCCGATAAGTCGTACGTCATCACTCGACTTATGTCCCGGTTCCGGTTTTTCAAATGTCCTTTTGTACGCTGAGAAAACTTGTATTTTACATTTCGTGTCACGTACCTTTGTCAAAATATAGCCTTAAATTATCCCTAAACTATACCACTCAAAGTATATCTTAAACTTTCGATTATTTTGATCATTTACTTCTATAAATCATCATCTCGCTATTTGTTAATATATATATATATAATAACAATTCGTTTTTATGACCAAGTTAATATTATATTTTATCGTATTGTTAAATATATATTTTCAATATTAATAAAAATGTTTTAAAATACATATCGCAAGTTATTCATATATCTAATTCCAACAGTTGATATTCCTTATTATTATATGTGTCCAAATTACGTTATTTAAACAAACACTTTACCATTTATTCCGAATACCGTTAAGAATGAATGATTTCCCAAATCAACGTGGACCTTACAACAGAGACCCGTAATAATATCATAATCCTTAAGGAATTCAATAATTATCTTTTAATTCAATCGTTTGGCATAATCTTTTAACTCTGTATCTAAATATATCAATCAGATAATCAAACCAATAAGTTTAATGCACAGTATCATATACTCAACACTTTGTTATGTTTTCAATTTATGGTATATATATGTATCTATTTACATATAATTATTCGCGAATCGTTGAGAACAATCGAAAGGTAATTGAATAGTTCAAAAATTTTGAGATTCAACTTTACAGACTTTGCTTAGCGTGTCGGAAACATTAAATCATTTAAAGATAAAGTTTAAATTTGGTCAGAAATTTCCGGGTCATCACAGTACCTACCCGTTAAAAAAATTTCGTCCCGAAATTTAAGTGAGGTCATCATGGCTAACAATAGAAATGTTTTCATGACGAATATGAGTTGATAAATAGAATTTTATCACCGTTGAATTATACGGATAAAACAATCCGATTTCTCGAAGCGTATGAGAGAAGCTATCGTAAAAGAGTGAAATGAAAGAATAGAGATTCGTCTTAGCTTTTGACGTAGTTACGATTGATTTCCGGAATTTAAGGAATAGAAAATCTTCATAATCTAAATAAGATTTGATTCTTCGGAATTTGACGAAATTAGGATTTTCTTTGATTAAATGCGTAATCTGTCTCGATTGCTATAAATTGACCTCTTCCGTTTTATTTATTTTCACCACTCCTATAATCTTCTTTCTTATTTCATACATCCCAATAGATTGTGAAAATGCTTAATCCAGTTCTGATTCTTGATATTTTCCTGGCTAGCGTATCCTTCATTCTTCTTTTTCATCTGCCACCAGAGGAAGTTATTTTCTTCTACTATTACCTTCGGGTTATAGTGTTTTTCATTCTCCCGTGTCTTTATATTGCTATACGCATTGATATACACGGTTTGTAATTTCGGGGTTGTTATCGGGCTTTATGTTCTCCATTATATTTCGAAGCTTCATGCTTTCGTTTTCTCTTCCCGACCTTAAGTCAAGCGAATAATGGTCCAGAATTCGTAGGTATGAATTTCAGAATAAACATAATTAATGTTCTAAGAAAGAAAGGGTAATGGCACAATCCGACTTGTCAAATTGCCAGAATATTCGGAAAAGACCGAATCATCAAGAAATATATTTTCTTGATATATTTAGAGATTATATAGAATGAAAGAGTTATGTAACATGGTTTATGATGAGGGTGTGATCTGTGAACCTTTGTCACGTTCCATTAGAAACTCAACATGACTTACTGTAATATAATCACGTTGATCAAGTGTCATTATATTATACTAACTCATGCTTCAGTTCCCAACATTACTACAAAACATCCATTTTTTTCAGATTTTAGAAACTAAAATAGTTTCTTTTATGATGTAACACAGATAGCGCGAAGAGGTAATAATTTCAGATAAGAATGGTTTCGAAAAATATCTTCAGAAATATGGAGGATATTTATAATGGGAGATACGATGATATCTTAGAATATTTAAGATAAGATGATGATGAAGAATATTGTCCGCAAAGGTTTTAGAGTAAGGAGCAAGGTATTCGCTAATGATTTCAGCAGACTCTGAATCATTTGGATTCTTTGAAGGTAGATTTAGTCTTTGTGATTTGTCCACAGCCTCTTTCATGGTCTGCTCAATCCGTTTTTCAATTCCAAACCTTCTCTTTTTCTATGCTTTCCCACCATACTATTCTTTATCATCAAACTTTTGACTGTTAAGGTCGTTTACAGTTTTTGCTGCTTCATCAACATTTTTCCAAAATTCGGAGAACTAGTTTCGTAGTTTGGGGTGTTTTTCGGAAACTTCACATTCGAAGTATGTAAGTCCAGGAGGTAGACGTTATATGTACACATATAACTGTTGGTGTAGACGTGCTACAAGATTTCAAGATACTGATTGCTAATTTCCGATAGTTGGTATGGCAATTGCCGTTACAAGATGTGGATGAGTACATGATACAGTTTCAATGAGTATAAGGATTTTTCGGAAGGTCAAAGATCAATGAAGTTGTTGATAAATTTACTGCTAATGTGGTGGAACATGAAAGGTTCCCCAGTAATTAAAACGTATATGCCAAAATTACAAGTCTGAAAGGTCATCGTTGACTGGTTGAATGGTTGATAATACTTGATACTTTGAAAAGGAATTCCAAGGTTATTTTTGGTAAAAACAATACCAAAGGATCTTTCACAGTTTTGAAGTCAAAGTATAGCTTTGAAAGATGTAGAGATCTAAGAATGATTTCACCGGTTCAGAGTTATGACTTGGATTCTGATCCGTCAATATCAGAATATGTAATTGAATTTGTATGAAAACGATTGTATATCGCTGTGAGTATAGTTAATAATTTTTGAATCAAAGTTGAAGAATGTACAATATAACATATTAATTGTGAACTTATATATTTCCCGAGTATTACCTACCCGTTAAAGATTTCACAATTAATACTTTGTACAAAAGAATTTTTATTACCGTTTTTATGAAAATATATGTATGTATATTTTCTTCAGATGTAATACATATTTAATGAGTTAATATTATATTAAGCTCATTTGATTTTCGGCTTGAATTAGAAATGAATAATCTCTAAAATATTAAAGATTACATAATCTTTGCGGAGTATTTCGCTAATGAAATCAATACTTCATTATTTATTCTTATTGATATTACTTGGTGAAGGGTATTGATATTCGTGGAATTCTTGCAAACTTCGCAAGGTGCAAATGATGTTTTCTAGAAAGTTTCGAGTGCATCGAATATGAAAGTGTAAAATCAACCATATTATTGAATAATACACTTGGTTTATTATGAAACGGAATTCTTTGGATTGAAACAGAGATTGTAGTTAACGAAGGTTAAGTTGTTAAAGAAGGATGTACATCATAGCATATTAGTAATATGAATTTAACCGAGTAGTACCTACCAGTTAAGATTCACACGTAATAGCTTAGTACGAAAAGATTTATTTTGATTTCAAAATTCATATATATTAAATATACATAAAATTTCTTCAGGGGAAATAAGTTAATACTTCATCGGTTATTGTTGCTGGTATTTCTTGGTAACTACGATGCGTATGACGTTGATGTTCAAGGTACATATTGTGATATTGAGGCTTGCGGTGCGGATGTTGTTGGTGGTGGTAATGGTACTGTTGGTGTTGTTGTCGGTGGTACTGTTGATGCCGGAGATTCTGCTGGTGCTTGTAACCTTTGTACCATATTCTCCAAAGCCACTACCTGAGCGCGAAGCTCGTTGACTTCTTCTACTACACCGGGATGATTGGCGGTTCGGACGAGCGGATGAATAAGATCCAGAATTTGAGAGAGTATATGATCATGACGAGATATTCTGGAGATGAGAGAGAAAATGGTATTATGAACAGGTTCGCCGGTAAGTGCTTCAGGTTCTTCGCCAAGAGGGCAATGTGGTGGATGGAAGGGATCGCCTTCTTCTTGTCTCCAATAATTAAGTAGGCTACGAACCCATCCCCAATTCATCCAGAATAGATGATGGCTAATTGGTTGATCCATTCCGGTTACACTGTCTTCGGAATTCAGGTGAATATCCATATCGGAATAGCTGTCAGAGTTTAAGGAATTTGAACTAGATACGGGATCCATCTTGTATAATTAGGGAGATGATTTTTTTTTTATATGAATTAGAATATAGAATGTAGTTTGGTATTCTTCAATACATAATTTACATATGTATATATAATACCAAATTCCATAAATCACGGAGAAATTTTTGGAAGATTTCAGGAAAAGTTTACAGTAATAGATACGCTAAGATATGAATTTTGTCTATACCCTATTCATGCAATCAATGCAGTAAAACGTGTCAAGACTAGGAATGATAAGCAGGTAATTTCCAACAAAAATGATAAGCAAAACTTTTGACATGCAGACACGGTCGAAGTCCAGACTTACTAATGCCTCCTAACAACTATCAGTTAGACACACTCATGCAAGACCTGGTTCGCTAGGACCAATGCTCTGATACCAACTGTGACGATCGCTCCAAATTCATATGGACGAACACGTCATTCATTGATTTCATTGAGAGGTATTTGACCTCTATATGATACGTTTTGTAAACATTGCATTCTTTTGAAAAGGCACACCATAAATGAATATTTAAATCAAAGGTTTTCGACATCTGATGATTTTTTTACATATAGACAATCACCATAAATAATAGTTTACAACAGTATTTCCGTTGACAATGCAGTCAAAATAAGATACATGGTGATGATTTGGTGAATGCAACGTCTCCTTGAAAAATATGTCATGTAAGACTCCATGCACATAGCTTGTTTAACATCTAAGCAAACAGCGGATGACTTCTAGAAAATCTGAGAATAAACATGTTAACAAGTGTCAACACAAAGGTTGGTGAGTTCATAGTTTTATTGTTTCATATAATCTGTATATAAAGGTGGATCACAAGATTTCAGTTGTTTCATCCAGAAACGTTTATCAAAATATTCTACAATATTGAGCACCCTGGTAACTAAGCTTTAACGTTATAATATAATTTGTACCCTTTGTATAATCATCTTAATAATACACGCAAACCAACGTATACATTTCTCAAATAGCATACGTCCGTTAAAAGGCTAGCGCTCTAGCTCGGACGGGGATGTCAAGCCCTATGGATCCATATACTACTACTCGCGCCCACCAGTTCTTATAACTGGCAGTTACTAGTTACCAAAGCTAAGGGATTTTCAGTTCAAACTCAGTGTAGAATTTAGTATGTACTTGTATCCATTGCGTTTAAAAAATAAAGTGCATGTATTCTCAGCCCAAAAATATAGATTGCAAAAGCAATTAAAAAGGGAGCAAATGAAACTCACGCATATAAATCTAGTATTTTCAGTATGTATAAACAGTTGCATGTATTCTCAGCCCAAAAATATATTGAGTAAAAGGGATCATATGAAACTCACCTTAGCAGCATATAAAGTTGTTCACCAAAATGTGACCGAAACTCGGATTACAATTAATCGTAGATCTCAACCTAGAGAACATACGTTGGTCAATAAATGTCTATCAAGCTAGGTCAAGTCATAGTGTATCACAATCCTAATGCTCGAGATCGACATATAATAGTTATCCAAAGTCGTTTCAAAAAGTCAATTTTGACAATAGTTCAACAAAACGAGACGTGCCTTATATAAGGATTCATTTACTCGGCTGGTAATATTTAAAAGTTCACTTTATCAATCTCGTAAACAAGTTGTTTAAATCTTAAATGCAGATTCAAAAGCAATTTCAATTAACGTCAATCATAATTCAGTTGATCATATCTTTTAATCCGTTCATCGAAACTATTCGATATCTAAATGAAAAGTTATTGATTTTTCGCCAGCTTTCCAAAAACATGTATATCATATACCTTTTACTAGTAATATATGTATTTAATTAGTGATTCATTATAAACTGTTTAACGACAAAATTTAGCATACAAGCATATATAAATATATATACTCGAGCACTAGACATGGATACATAATTAATATATAAAAGATAAGATGTGAGTGCTTACGTATCAGTATTGAGATTCAATATTGTAGAAAAGTACGTAGACGTAACGGAGATGATAAACACTAGGTTTGATTCACAAATATACCCCCGAACATTACCCATAACCTCCTTGGCAATAACCCATAATTTTCTTAGCTCTATCCCGCTTGAAAACCATTTTGAAAATAACCCACTCATGACCTCGTCGTAGTATTTTATGTATAATACATAATTAATAATACTAATAATAATGAGATTAATAATAATATTAATCTTAATAATATAAATAATAATAATAATAATAATAATAATAATAATAATAATAATAATAATAATAATAATAATAATAATAATAATAATAATAATAATAAATTAAATTAAATAAATATTATGGAGTAATAATACTAGAGAAAGAGAGATAGATTCTGAACCAAAAATCGTGCAATTTATAGAACCTTTTCTGAAAAAGTACCCCATGCGATCGCATGGGATTTGTGCTTCGCATGGCCCTCTGATCCAGCTCACAAACTTTTAACTTTTTGTTTGTCGACATAATTTTATATAATATATATAATATATTTAATTTATATAATTAATTATATATTATATTAAATTCACATGCATAGTTGACTTGTAATTTTTGTTCCGATAAGTCGTACGTCATCACTCGACTTATGTCCCGGTTCCGGTTTTTCAAATGTCCTTTTGTACGCTGAGAAAACTTGTATTTTACATTTCGTGTCACGTACCTTTGTCAAAATATAGCCTTAAATTATCCCTAAACTATACCACTCAAAGTATATCTTAAACTTTCGATTATTTTGATCATTTACTTCTATAAATCATCATCTCGCTATTTGTTAATATATATATATAATAACAATTCGTTTTTATGACCAAGTTAATATTATATTTTATCGTATTGTTAAATATATATTTTCAATATTAATAAACATGTTTTAAAATACATATCGCAAGTTATTCATATATCTAATTCCAACAGTTGATATTCCTTATTATTGTATGTGTCCAAATTACGTTATTTAAACAAACACTTTACCATTTATTCCGAATACCGTTAAGAATGAATGATTTCCCAAATCAACGTGGACCTTACAACAGAGACCCGTAATAATATCATAATCCTTAAGGAATTCAATAATTATCTTTTAATTCAATCGTTTGGCATAATCTTTTAACTCTGTATCTAAATATATCAATCAGATAATCAAACCAATAAGTTTAATGCACAGTATCATATACTCAACACTTTGTTATGTTTTCAATTTATGGTATATATATGTATCTATTTACATATAATTATTCGCGAATCGTTGAGAACAATCGAAAGGTAATTGAATAGTTCAAAAATTTTGAGATTCAACTTTACAGACTTTGCTTAGCGTGTCGGAAACATTAAATCATTTAAAGATAAAGTTTAAATTTGGTCAGAAATTTCTGGGTCATCACAGTCTCCCCGAATATTAAGATGCTTCTCTGATCCTTTGGGTATTTCATCCTTTAAATTTTCCACTTTTAAAACTCCTTGTTGCGCCTCCTTTATTTGAGTAGTAATGTTAGTGTGAATCATTATATTCATAGATTTTACACGAATGGGTTCTCTGTCCTTTCTGCTCAAGGCGTTGGCTACCACATTTGCCTACCCTAGGTGGTAACGAATCTCAAAGTCATAATCATTCAACAATTTAATCCACCTGCGCTGCCTCATGTTCAGTTGTTTCTGATTAAATATGTGTTGAAGACTTTTGTGGTCGGTATATATAATACTTTTGACCCCATATAAGTAGTGCCTCCAAGTCTTTAATGCAAAAACAACTGCGCTTAATTTCAAATCATGGGTCGTATAATTCTGCTCGTGAATCTTCAATTTTCTAGACGCATAAGCAATTACCTTCGTTCGTTGCATTAATACACAACCGAGACCTTGCTTTGAGGCGTCACAATATATCACAAAATCATCATTCCCTTCAGGTAATGACAATATAGGTGCCGTAGTTAACTTTTTCTTTAACAATTGAAACGCTTTCTCTTGTTCATCTTTCCATTCAAATTTCTTCCCTTTATGCGTTAATGCAGTCAAGGGTTTTGTTATTCTGGAAAAGTCTTGGATGAACCTTCCTAGTAACCAGCTAGTCCTAAAAACTGACGTATGTGTTTCGGAGTTTTCGGGGTTTCCCACTTTTCAACGGTTTCAATCTTTGCTGGATCCACCTGAATACCTTCTTTGTTCACTATGTGACCGAGGAATTGAACTTCTTCCAACCAAAATGCACACTTTGAAAACTCAGCGTACAGTTTTTCTTTTCTCAGCAACTCTAGCACTTTTCTCAAATGTTCTTCGTGCTCTTGATCATTCTTCGAGTAAATAAGTATGTCCTCGATGAAAACAATGACAAACTTGTCAAGATATGGCCCACACACTAGGTTCATGAGGTCCATGAACATAGCTGGTGCGTTAGTCAATCCAAACGGCATAACCATAAACTCGTAATGACCGTAACGCGTCCTAAAAGCAGTCTTTGGAATATCATCCTCCTTCACCCACATTTGATGATATCCAGAACGTAAATCGATCTTCGAATAAACAGACGAGCCTTGTAGTTGATCAAATAAGTCGTCGATTCTCGGTAGTGGGTAGCGGTTCTTGATGGTAAGTTTGTTCAACTCTCGGTAGTCGATACATAACCTAAATGTACCATATTTCTTCTTGACAAACAAAACAGGAGCTCCCCATAGTGATGTGCTTGGTCGAATGAAACCACGCTCTAAAAGTTCCTGTAACTGACTTTGTAATTCTTTCATTTCGCTGGGTGCGAGTCTGTATGGAGCACGAGCTATTGGTGCAGCTCCTGGTACAAGGTCTATTTGAAATTCAACGGATCGATGTGGGGGTAATCCCGGTAATTCTTTCGGAAATACATCGGGAAATTCTTTTGCGACAGGAACATCACTGATGTTCTTTTCTTCAGATTTAACTTCCTCGATGTGTGCTAGAATGACGTAACAACCTTTTCTTATTAGTTTTTGCGCCTTCAAACTACTAATAAGATTTAACTTCGCGTTGTTCTTTTCTCCGTACACCATTAAAGGTTTTCCTTTTTCACGCATAATGCGAATCGCATTTTTGTAACAAACGACCTCTGCTCTCACCTTTTTCAACCAGTCCATGCCAATTATTACATCAAAACTCCCTAACTCCACTGGTATTAAATCAATTTTAAATGTTTCATCCCCTAGTTTAATTTCTCTCTCCCGACATATATTATCTGCTGAAATTAATTTACCGTTTGCTAATTCGAGTAAAAATTTATTATCCAAAGGCATCAATGGGCAACTTAATTTAGCACAAAATTCTCTACTCATATAGCTTCTATCCGCACCCGAATCAAATAAAACATAAGCAGATTTATCGTCAATAAGAAACGTACCCGTAACAAGCTCCGGGTCTTCCTGTGCTTCTGCCGCATTAATATTGAAAACTCTTCCACGGCCCTGCCCATTAGTATTCCCCTGATTCGGGTAATTTCTAATAATGTGGCCTGGTTTTCCATATTTATAACAAACAGTGTTGGTATTACTTGCTCTGACACTATTCGTTTCGGCATTACTTGTTTCGACATTATTTGCTCCCTTAGTTCTGTTAAACTTTGGTCCGTAGACCTCACACTTTGTCGCGCTATGACCATTTCTTTTACACCTGTTGCAAAATGTCATGCAAAACCCCTGGTGATTTTCTTCACACCTATGACATGGCTGTTTTTGGTTTTTGTTGCCGTTGTTGTTATTGAGGTTGTTGTTGGAATTGTTATTGTTGTTGAAACGGTTATTGTAGTTGTTGTTGTTGTTGGATGTTTGTTGTAGTTATTGTTAGGATTACGGTTATTGTTGCAATTGTTGTTGCAGTTGTTGGGATAGTTGTTGCGCTTGTGGTTGTAATTGTTGTTGTTGTTGTACTGGTGACTCTTGTCACCGTTTTCCTCCCACTTCCTCTTGAGTTGTTTTGTGTTGGCTTCTTCGGCTGCCTGCTCTTTAATTCTTCCCTCAATCTGATTTATGAGTTTATGAGCCATTTGACTTGCCTTCTGTATAGAAGCGGGCTCGTGTGAACTCACATCTTCTTGAATCCTTACTGGTAACCCTTTTATAAACGCGTCGATCTTCTCTTCTTCATCTTCGAATGCTCCCGGACACAATAGGCACAACTCTGTGAATCGTCGTTCATATGTGGTAATGTCGAACCCTTGTGTTCGTAACTCTCTAAGTTCTGCCTTGAGTTTATTGACTTCGTTTCTAGGACGGTACTGCTCGTTCATCAATTGCTTGAATGCCGACCACGGTAGTGCGTAAGCAGCATTTTGTCCTACCAGTTCAAGATAGGTGTTCCACTACATTAACGCAGTACCTGTGAAGGTATGCATAGCGTACTTAACTTTTTCCTCTTCAGTACACTTACTTATGGCAAACACCGATTCGACTTTCTCGGTCCACCGTTTCAATCCAATTGGTCCTTCAGTTCCATCAAATTCCAAAGGTTTACAGGCAGTGAATTCTTTGTAGGTGCATCCTACACGATTTCTTGCGCCGTTAGCTGCATTGCTAGATTCAGAGTTATTGTTGGTATGTAGCGCAGCCTGTACTGCGGCTATGTTTGCAGCAAGAAAGGTACGGAATTCCTCTTCGCTCATATTCATGGTTTGTCGAGTAGTCGGTGCCATTTCCTTCAAAATAGCCAACTGAATCGAGTTAATCATACAGAATATTAAGAGTAGTCAATGGTATTTTGTAGCATAATATGAACTCATTTATAAAAGCTTTTTCTTCATAATAGCGTTTTATAAGTTTAAATTCGGGTACTACCTACCCGTTAAGTTCATACTTAGTAGCTAATATACAATTCAACTACTACAATTCCATATGAAAAACTGATTATAATAATATATCACATACAAATATTCTTCAAACTTACAACTTCGCTATATTACATATAACATGAAATATAGTACACTTTGATACAGGACAGTTTTGAAGATAAACCTAGTTAATACGCAAGTAGTTCAGCAAAGGAAATAAAGACACGCAATTCATAAGTCCAGAAACAAGTCATGCATTCTGGTTTTACTAAGACGACTTCCCATCCTTGGTCTTGTGGAAAATAACCGTTATGACCATTGGCTAGGCAGCATGTTGTAATGTCATCAAAAGGATGAGGGTTTCGTAATGTCCAACAGCCCCGTAATAATCTAAAAACCTTGTTTCTCACCCCAACTACTGAATCCGTCACTTGTGGGAAGGTTTTATTTAAAAGTTGCAATCCGATGTTCTTTTTCTCACTTTGGTAAGAAACTAACATCACTAACTCGCAAGCATAACATGCTTCTTTATGTTGCATGTTAGAAGCTCTTTCTAATTCAAGAAATCCTATGTTGGGATATGTTGAGTCAAAATAGGTTCTTAACCCGTAGCGTAAAATTGCATTTGGGTTCCCCGCATTTAATGCTTTAAAGAAAACAAGGCGTAACTTACGGTCTCCCCAATGTGATATACCCCACCTATCAAAGGAAAGCCTTTTATAAACTAAGGCATTTCCGAAAAGTCTTTCAAATGTTTGACAAGTTAATTTCGCCATAACTAAATGTGCTGATGAATTCTGACCGACTCTAGACAAGATTTCCTCAATCATATCCTCTGGTAGGTCTTCTAAAATATTTGGTTGTCTACCCTTAACGTCCATTTTGTTTTTATACTGTAAAATAGACAAGGATTAGATTCGTAAAAGATAATTAACAAACAATACAAGCAATTTTTACCTAGAACATAAAAGTACAAGCATACTACAATACATATAATACACAACATGATTACAACCCTCTAATCTGAATCACTGGTTTCTTCTTCTTCGGACTTGGTTCGTTTTCCTAATTTTCTAGGAATATATGGTGTTCCTGTAATACGAGCCATCGTTTTCCATAATGGTTTAGAAAAACCTGGTGGTTTAGAGGTTCCCGGGTCATTGTTACATTTTAAGAAATACGGATGCTGTCGATACATATAAAGTTCATCGGGGTTGGAATCGGGTTTCTCTATTTTTATACCTTTTCCCTTGTTATTTTCTTTCGCTTTATTAAATTGGGTCGAGGTAATTTCTATAACATCATCGGAATCCTCATCGGGATCCGATTCATCGGAAAATTGGTAATCTTCCCAATATTTTGCTTCCTCGGCGGAAACACCATTGACCATTATTAACTTTGGTCCGTTGGTTGAGGATTTTCTTTTATTTAATCGATTTACTATAGGTATCAATATTTCTTCCTCTGGAACCTCTTCTTCTTCTGGTTCCTCCTCTTCCGATTCCTCCTCTTCTGGTTCATCTTCTTCCGGTTCCTCCTCTTCCGGTTCCTCCTCTTCCGGTTCCTCTTCGGGAATTTGTGAATATTCCCAAAATATATTTGACTCTTCATTATTATTAGGTGAATCAATGGGATTTGTACTAGAGGTAGACATCTATCACACAATATCAAACACGTTAAGAGATTAATATATCACATAATATTTACATGTTAATAATATATAGTTTCCAACAAAAAAAATGTTAAGCAATCGTTTTTGAAGAAAAACACGGTCGAAGTCCAGACTCACTAATGCATCCTAACAAACACGGTAAGACACACTAATGCAATTTTCTGGTTCTCTAAGACCAACGCTCGGATACCAACTGAAATGTCCCGTTCATATTGATTATAAATGTTCCATATTAATTGATTTCGTCGCGAGGTTTTGACCTCTATATGAGACGTTTTTCAAAGACTGCATTCATTTTTAAAACAACCATAACCTTTATTTTATCGATAAAGGTTTAAAAAACATTACGTAGATTATCAAATAATGATAATCTAAAATATACCGTTTACACACGACCATTACATAATGGTTTACAATAAGAATATATTACATCAAAAATAAGTTTCTTGAATGCAGTTTTTACATAATATCATAGTCCTTATTTTAGTATGCAACAGCGGAAGCTCTTAATAATCACCTGAGAATAAACATGCTTAAAACGTCAACAAAAATGTTGGTGAGTTATAGGTTTAACCTATATATTATCAAATCATAATAATAGACCACAAGATTTCATATTTCAATATACATCTCATACATAGAGATAAAATTCATTCATATGGTGAACACCTGGTAACCGACATTAACAAAATGCATATAAGAATATCCCCTATCATTCCGGGATATCCTTCGGACATGATATAAACGAATTCGAAGTACTAAAGCATCCGGTACTTTGGATGGGGTTCGTTAGGCCCAATAGATCTATCTTTAGGATTCGCGTCAATTAGTAGATCGGTTTACTAATTCTTAGGCTACCAAGCAAAAAGGGGCATATTCGGCTTCGATCATTCACTTGTGTCTATTTCGTAAAACATTTATAAAACTGCATGTATTCTCATCCCAAAATATTAGATTTTAAAAGTGGGACTATAACTTACTTTCACAGATTTTTACTTCGTCGGGAAGTAAGACTTGGCCACTGGTCGATTCACGAACCTATAACAAATATGTACATATATATCAAAGTATGTTCAAAATATATTTACAACATTTTTAATACGTTTTACTATTTTAAATTTATTAAGTCAGCTGTCCTCGTTAGTAACCTACAACTAGTTGTCCAAAGTTAGATGTACAGAAAAAAAATTGATATATATTATCTTGAATCAATCAACGACCCAGTGTATACACGTCTCAGGCTAGATCACAACTCAAAGTATATATATTTTTGGAATAAACCTCAACCCTGTATAGCTAACTCCCACATTACTACATATAGAGTGTCTATGGTTGTTCCAAATAATATATATATATATGGGTCGATATGATATGTCAAAACATTTGCATACGTGTCTATGGTATCCCAAGATTATATAATATATTAGAATACATGTATAATACAATATATGTTAGCTAGGATATGATTTGTATAGATTTGTTAAACATTTTCCGTAGCTAAAATAATCAAAAAATATCCAATCTTGTTTTACCCACAACTTCTTCATTTTAAATCCGTTTTGAGTGAATCAAATTGCTATAGTTTCATATTGAACTCTAATTTAAGAATATAAACAGAAAAATATAGGTTTATAGTCGTAAATTTAAGTTACATGTCAATTACTAAAGAGGTAGTCATTTCCGTCGAAAAAATGACATCTTGATGACCATTTTGGAAAACATACTTTCACTTTGAGTTTAACCATAATTTTTGGATATAGTTTCATGTTCATAAGAAAAATCATTTTCCCAGAAGAACAACTTTTAAATCAAAGTTTATCATAGTTTTTAATTAACTAACCCAAAACAGCCCGCGGTGTTACTACGACGGCGTATGTCCGATTTTACGGTGTTCTTCGTGTTTTCAGGTTTTAAATCATTAAGTTAGCATATCATATAGATATAGAACATGTGTTTAGTTGATTTTAAAAGTCAAGTTAGAAGGATTAACTTTTGTTTGCGAACAAGTTTAGAATTAATTAAACTATGTTCTAGTGATTACAAGTTTAAACCTTCGAATAAGATAGCTTTATATGTATGAATCGAATGATGTTATGAACATCATTACTACCTCAAGTTTTCTGGATAAAGCTACTGGAAATGAAAAAAATGGATCTAGCTTCAAAGGATCCTTGGATGGCTTGAAAGTTCTTGAAGCAGAATCATGACACGAAAACAGTTCAAGTAAGATTTTCACTCGAAATAAGATTGTTATAGTTGTAGAAATTGAAGCAAAGTTTGAATATGAATATTACCTTGAATTAGAAAGATAACCTACTATAAATAACAAAGGTTCCTTGATCTTAGATGATTACTTGGAATGGATTAGAAAGCTTGGAAGTAGACTTGCAAACTTGGAAGTATTCTTGATTTTTATGAAACTATACTTATGGAATTTATGAAGAACACTTAGAACTTGAAGATGGAACTTGAGAGAGATCAATTAGATGAAGAAAATTGAAGAATGAAAGTGTTTGTAGGTGTTTTTGGTCGTTGGTATATGGATTAGATATAAAGGATATGCAATTTTGTTTTCATGTAAATAAGTCATGAATGATTACTCATATTTTTGTAATTTTATGAGATATTTCATGCTAGTTGCCAAATGATGGTTCCCACATGTGTTAGGTGACTCACAAGGACTGATAAGATCTGATCATTGGAGTGTATATACCAATAGTACATACATCTAAAAGCTGTGTATTGTACGAGTACGAATACGGGTGCATACGAGTAGAATTGTTGATGAAACTGAACGAGGATGTAATTGTAAGCATTTTTGTTAAGTAGAAGTATTTTGATAAGTGTCTTGAAGTCTTTCAAAAGTGTATGAATACATATTAAAACACTATATGTATATACATTTTAACTGAGTTGTTAAGTCATCGTTAGTCGTTACATGTAAATGTTGTTTTGAAACCTTTAGGTTAACGATCTTGTTAAATGTTGTTAACCCATTGTTTATTAAATCAAATGAGATGTTAAATTATTACATTATCATGATATCATGATGTATTAATATATCTTAATATGATATATATACATTAAATGTCGTTACAACGATAATCGTTACATATATGTCTCGTTTCAAAATCATTAAGTTAGTAGTCTTGTTTTTACATATGTAGTTAAATGTTGATATACTTAATGATATGTTTACTTATCATAATATTATGTTAACTATATATATATATATATATATATATATATATATATATATATATATATATATATATATATATATATCCATATATATGTCATCATATAGTTTTTACAAGTTTTAACGTTCGTGAATCACCGGTCAACTTGGGTGGTCAATTGTCTATATGAAACCTATTTCAATTAATCAAGTCTTAACAAGTTTGATTGCTTAACATGTTGGAAACACTTAATCATGTAAATATCAATTTCATTTAATATATATAAACATGGAAAAGTTCGGGTCACTACAGTACCTACCCGTTAAATAAATTTCGTCCTGAAATTTTAAGCAGTTGGAGGTGTTGACGTATCTTCTGGAAATAAGTGCGGGTATTTCTTCTTCATCTGATCTTCTCGTTTCCAGGTGAACTCGGGTCCTCTATGAGCATTCCATCGAACCTTAACAATTGGTATCTTGTTTTATTTAAGTCTTTTAACCTCACGATCCATTATTTCGACGGGTTCTTCGATGAATTGAAGTTTTTCGTTGATTTGGATTTCGTCTAACGAAATAGTGAGATCTTCTTTAGCAAAACATTTCTTCAAATTCGAGACATGGAAAGTGTTATTGTACAGCCGCGAGTTGTTGAGGTAATTCGAGTCGGTAAGCTACTGGTCGGACACGATCAATAATCTTGAATGGTCCAATATACCTTGGATTTAATTTCCCTCATTTACCAAATTGAACAACGCATTTCCAAGGTGCAACCTTAAGCATGACCATCTCTCCAATTTCAAATTCTATATCTTTTCTTTTAATGTCGGCGTAGCACTTTTGTCGACTTTGGGCGGTTTTCAACCGTTGTTGAATTTGGATGCTCTTCTCGGTAGTTTCTTTTATTATCTTTGGACCCGTAATTTTTCTATCCCCCACTTCACTCCAACAAATCGGAGACCTGCACTTTCTACCATAAAGTGCTTTAAACGGCGCCATCTCAATGCTTGAATGGTAGTTATTGTTGTAGGAAAATTCTGCTAACGGTAGATGTCGATCCCAGCTGTTTACGAAATCAATAACACATGCTCGTAGCATGTCTTCAAGCGTTTGTATCGTCCTTTCGCTCTGCCCATCAGTTTGTGGATGATAGGCAGTACTCATGTCTAGACGAGTTCCTAATGCTTGCTGTAATGTCTGCCAGAATCTTGAAATAAATCTGCCATCCCTATCAGAGATAATAGAGATTGGTATTCCATGTCTGGAGACGACTTCCTTCAGATACAGTCGTGCTAACTTCTCCATCTTGTCATCTTCCCTTATTGGCAGGAAGTGTGCTGATTTGGTGAGAGGATCAACTATTACCCAAATAGTATCAAAACCACTTGCAGTCCTTGGCAATTTAGTGATGAAATCCATGGTAATGTTTTCCCATTTCCATTCTGGGATTTCGGGTTGTTGAAGTAGACCTGATGGTTTCTGATGCTCAGCTTTGACCTTAGAACACGTCAAACATTCCCCTACGTATTTAGCAACATCAGCTTTCATACCTGGCCACCAAAAATGTTTCTTGAGATCCTTGTTCATCTTCCCCATTCCAGGATGTATTGAGTATCTGGTTTTATGAGCTTCTTTAAGTACCATTTCTCTCATATCTCCAAATTTTAGTGCCCAAATTCTTTCAGCCCTATACCGGGTTCCGTCTCCCCGAATATTAAGATGCTTCTCTGATCCTTTGGGTATTTCATCCTTTAAATTTCCCTCTTTTAAAACTCCTTATTGCGCCTCCTTTATTTGAGTAGTAAGGTTAGTGTGAATCATTATATTCATAGATTTTACACGAATGGGTTCTCTTTCCTTTCTGCTCAAGGCGTCGGCTACCACATTTGCCTTCCCTGGGTGGTAACGAATCTCAAAGTCGTAATCATTCAACAATTCAATCCACCTGCACTGCCTCATGTTCAGTTGTTTCTGATTAAATATGTGTTGAAGACTTTTGTGGTCGGTATATATAATACTTTTGACGCCATATAAGTAGTGCCTCCAAGTCTTTAATGCAAAAACAACTGCGCCTAATTCCAAATCATGGGTCGTATAATTCTGCTCGTGAATCTTCAATTGTCTAGACGCATAAGCAATTACCTTCGTTCGTTGCATTAATACACAACCGAGACCTTGCTTTGAGGTGTCACAATATATCACAAAATCATCATTCCCTTCAGGTAATGACAATATAGGTGCCGTAGTTAACTTTTTCTTTAACAATTGAAACGCTTTCTCTTGTTCATCTTTCCATTCAAATTTCTTCCCTTTATGCGTTAATGCAGTCAAGGGTTTTGCTATTCTGGAAAAGTCTTGGATGAACCTTCTGTAGTAACCAGCTAGTCCTAAAAACTGACGTATGTGTTTTGGAGTTTTCGGAGTTTCCCACTTTTCAACGGTTTCAATCTTTGCTGGATCCACCTGAATACCTTCTTTGTTCACTATGTGACCGAGGAATTGAACTTCTTCCAACCAAAATGCACACTTTGAAAACTTAGCGTACAGTTTTTCTTTTCTCAGCAACTCTAGCACTTTTCTCAAATTTTCTTCGTGCTCTTGATCATTCTTCGAGTAAATAAGTATGTCATCGATGAAAACAATGACAAACTTGTCAAGATATGGCCCACACACTCGGTTCATGAGGTCCATGAACACAGCTGGTGCGTTAGTCAATCCAAACGGCATAACCATAAACTCGTAATGACCGTAACGCGTCCTAAAAGCAGTCTTTGGAATATCATCCTCCTTCACCCACATTTGATGATATCCAGAACGTAAATCGATCTTCGAATAAACAGACGATCCTTGTAGTTGATCAAATAAGTCGTCGATTCTCGGCAGTGGGTAGTGGTTCTTGATGGTAAGTTTGTTCAACTCTCGGTAGTCGATACACAACCTGAATGTACCATCTTTCTTCTTGACAAACAAAACAGGAGCTCCCCATGGTGATGTGCTTGGTCGAATGAAACCACGCTCTAAAAGTTCCTGTAACTGACTTTGTAATTCTTTCATTTTGATGGGTGCGAGTCTGTATGGAGCACGAGCTATTGGTGCAGCTCCTGGTACAAGGTCTATTTGAAATTCAACGGATCGATGTGGGGGTAATCCCGGTAATTCTTTCGGAAATACATCGGGAAATTCTTTTGCGACGGGAACATCGCTGATGTTCTTTTCTTCAGATTTAACTTCCTCGATGTGTGCTAGAATGACGTAAAAACCTTTTCTTATTAGTTTTTGCACCTTCAAACATAATGCATATAGAATATCCCCCGCATACTCGCAAGTATGCCATATACCGGCAATCGCAATCACCATTTAAATCGAAGTACTAAAGCAGTTCAAATTCTCTGACTGGGGCTGGTCAGTACCCGTAGATCTACCTTTAGGATTCGCGTTAATTAGGGGTCATTTCCCTAATTCTTAGGTTACCAGACTTGAAGGGGTGATACTCGGTTTAATAATCCAACCATAGAATGTAGTTTTAAGTACTTGTGTCTATTTCATCAAACATTTATAAAAGCAGCGCATGTATTCTCAGTTCCAAAAATATATATTGCAAAAGCATTTAAAAAGGGAGCAAATGAAACTCACAATACGATATTTTGTAGTAAAAATATGCATACGACGAAACTGGACAATGCAAGGTTGGTCTCGGATTCACGAACCTATATCATTTATATATATATTAACACATATAATTGTAATCGAAAATTTTTATATATAGTTGGTGACATAAATATTATCTTAATAAATTATGTTTTTATTAATAACTTAATTAAATATATTTATTTTATATACTTTAAATAAAAAAAATAATATAGTTTTATTAAGTATATTTTTATATGACTAACTCTTATCGTAATAATAATAATAATAATATTAATGGTAATATTGATAGTAATAATAATATAGTTGTAATAATAATAATAATGATACTAGTAGTAAAAATAATAATAATATAGTTGTAATAATAATAATAATAATTATACTCATAATCATAATAATAATAATACTTATATTAATAATAAAATGAAAATTTTAATAATGATAACTTTAATAATACTAATAAAAAAATTGATAATTTTTAAAAAAATGATAATTTTAATAATATTGATAAAAATGTTAATTTTAATAAAAAAATACTAATTTTAATAATAATGTTATTTTTAATAATAATAATAATAATAATAATAATAATAATACTAATAATAATAATAATAATAATAATAATAATAATAATAATAATAATAATAATAATAATAGTAGTAGTAGTAGTAGTAGTAGTAGTAGTAGTAGTAGTAGTAGTAGTAGTAGTAGTAGTAGTAGTAGTAGTAGTACTACCTTAAAAAGATAACAGAAATGTCATAGCCCGGGCTTGAGCCCGCGACCTCTCGCATAACAATTTTCCTCCTAAACCACTAAACCACTCAATACTTTCTTGAATAAACTCGCACGCCAAATTTTAATATATTCGAACTATCATCATCTTTTTCATCATTATTACGTACATCATCATCATTAACATAATCAACTAGTATAAATCAAAGTCCACTAAGGCTTAATGGGTCGTAGCAGCCCAAACCACCTTGGTTAGCCCTTTTAACAATTAAAAGCCCAATGTAACACAAGTTTCTGTTTTGTTCAATCAGGGTCAAAATAAGTGTGACGATCCTTCCAAATCCCTTTAGGCGAATACATCATTCATTGATTTCATTGTGAGGTTTTGACCTCTATATGATACGTTTTGTAAACATTGCATTCTTTTGAAAAGGCACACCATAAACGAATATATAAATCCAAGGTTTTCGACGTTTGATGATTTCTACGTATAGACAATCATCGTATATAATAGTTTACAATACTACATCCGTTGACAATGCGGTCAAAATAAGATACATGGTGATAATTTTATGAATGCAAAGTTTTCTTGAATAAAGCATCTATGACTCCATGCACATAGCTTGTATAACGTATAAGCAAACAGGGAAAGACTTCTAGAAACCTGAGAATAAACATGTTTAAAAGTGTCAACACAAAGGTTGGTGAGTTCATAGTTTTAATGTTGCGCATAATCTGTATATAAAGGTGGATCACAAGATTTCAGTTGTTCCATCAAGAAATGTTTATCAAAATATTCTACGAAATTGAGCACCCTGGTAACTAAACTTAACGTATATATAATTTGTACCATTTGTATAATCATCTTAATAATACACGCAAACCAACGTGTACGCTTTTCAAATAGCATACGTCCGTTAAAAGGCTAGTGCTCTAGCTCGGACGGGGATATCAAGCCCTATGGATCCATATACTACTACTCGCGCCCACTAGTTCTTATAACCGGCAGTTACTAGTTACCAAAGCTAAGGGATTTTCGGTTCAAACTCAGCATAGAATTTAGTAAGCACTTGTGTCCATTGTTTTTAAAATAAAGTGCATGTATTCTCAGCCCAAAAATATATAGTGCAAAATCATTTAAAAAGGGAGCAAATGAAACTCACCTTAGCAGCACATAAGGTCATTCATCAAAAAGTGACCGTAACTCGAAATGCAAGATTAACCGTAGATCTCAACCTAGAGAACATATGTTGGTCAATACATATCTAATAAACTAGGTTGGGTCATAGTGTATCACAATCCTAATGCTCGAGACCGACATGCAGAATTTTAACAAAAGTCATCTCAAAATTCAACCTGACCCAATATGATCTTTAAATCTATACATGTTTATTAACATAGTATAAGTCTTGATAATTGAACGAATTTATAGTTTATCAAACTCAAAATATTATTTATTTCAGGGGCTATATTATATTTGAATTATCATGGCAATCGAACATGATTTTCATATAGTTTTCCAATACTTGAAAAATCAGATTATAGTGTTTATAAAGCTTTAAAACATGATAAGACAGTCAAGTTTGACAATTGTTGAACAAGACGAGACGTGCCTTATATAGAAATTCATTTACTCGATTAGTAATATTTGAAAATCCAATTTATCAATCTTATAAACAAGTTGTTTAAATATCAATTACAGATTCAAAAGCAATTTCAATTAATGTTAATTATAATTCAGTTGACCATAACTTTTAATTCATTCATCGAAAACATACGATTTCTAAATGAAAAGTTATTAATTTTTCGACAGCTTTTCAATGACTTGTATATCATATACCTTTTATCAATAATATATGTATCAAATTCGTGACTTATCATAAACTATCTAATGACAAAATTAAAGCATACAAGCATGCATAAACATATATACTCGAGCACTAGACATGGATACACTATTAATATATAAAAGATAAGATATAAATGCTTACGTATCAATATTGTGATTCAATATTGCAGAAAAGTACGTAGACGCAACGGAGATGATAAATACTAGTTTGACTTGTGAACAATACTCACGAACATTACCCATAACCTCCATAGTTATAACCCATAGTTTCCCTAGCTCTATCCCGCTCGGAAGGCTTGTTTGAAAATAATTCGCTCATGACCTCGTCGTAGTATTTTATGTATAATAATACTAATAATAATACTCCTAACTATAAGATTAATAATAATATTAATCTTAATAATAATAATAATAATATAAATAATAAATATAAAAAATAATACGGAGTAATATAGATATTAATATGTGTGTGTGTGTGTTGAGCAAACTGGCCAATTTATAGAACATTTCTGAATTCTGACTGCCATGCGATTGCATGGGTTTTATGTCTATTTCTCATGCGGTCGCTGATGTTATGCGAGGTGTATATGAAATAGCTTATATTTTACTAGGAAAAACTATTAAATACGATACAATTTTACACAAGATATTTATTTATTTATAGAATGGATATACTTAAACCTTGCTACAACACTTATAGGCAGTGTACCTAATCGTACAGTAGGGTAGTTTTTAGTAAGTCCGGTTCGTTCCACAGGGAAATCTTTTAAACAAAGCTTAACGCTATATTAGTTTTATTTTATAAAAATACAAATATATATATAAGTAATATTATTATTATAAAAGGGGGGTTTTTACCGTTTAATGACCGGTTTGTCGATTTTTAAAACTTTAGTCGCAGTTAAAACCTAATGTAAAATATTAAAAATAAATACAACTTAATTTAAAGCGTAAATTAAATAACGATAATGAAATTGCGATAAATAAAAGTGTGATAAAATAAACTTGCGATAATTAAAAAGTATGATAATTAAAAGTGCAATTAAATACAATAACAATAAATAAAAATGCGATAATTAGAAGTGTAATTAAATATAAGATAAAGGAAATTAAATATGAAATAAAGGAATTATGCTTATTTAAACTTCCGTAATCATGATGTTTGACGTGTTGATTTTTGTTTTATGCCCTATGGGTTAATTGTCCTTTGTCCTGGATTATTCAATATGTCCGTCTGGTTTTTGTCCATAACAGTCCATCAGTCATAAATATAAAGTGCGAGTATCCTCGTTAAATTATCCTTATACCCGAAGTCAAATATTCCAACTAATTGGGGACTTAAACTGTAACAAGGTCTTAATACTTTGTTTAATAATTACACCAGGATATCGACTGAGTGTAACCCAAGGTTTTAATACTTTGTTATCAATTATGCCAAGTGTCCTTGTACATAATTTCACCCATGTTTTAATAATTCTAGTGACTATTAATCAATTCCCGTGTCCGGTTAAATGAACGATTATTCGTACATATAAATATCCCGCCCATCGTGTCCGATCGAGTGTATATGGTTATTTATAGGTACGTCCAATTGTAAATCTTTATATTAAAATTAACAAACTATCATTTAGTTAAACAAATATAAAGCCCATTAATAGCCCATAGTCTAATTTCCACAAGTGTCGTTCTTTTGTCCAAACCCCAATTATGGTACAAAGCCCAATTACCCAATTTTAGTAATTAGCCAAACATCATGATTACTTCGTTTTAAATAAGCATAATAATAACTTAGCTACGAGACATTAAATTAAAAAGGTTGAACATAACTTACAATGATTAAAAATAGCGTAGCATTACACGGACATAATTTCGACTTACACCCTTACAACATTCGCTAACATACCCTTATTATTAGTATTTAAAATTAAAATTAAAATATAAATTTATATATATACGTTTACATATGAGTGAAGAGAAAAAGATGTGTAAAATTCGACCGAATGCTCGGCCTTTTATAGGCCCACGTGTTACTGTTTGACCTCCGCGAGTGTGGAGGTTTTTGCCTTCATAAGCTCCACGAGTGCGGAGCAGTGGAATCCAGCTCACACAAGTTTGGATCTTAGTCTGCCGACGGTTTTAATATATAAATATAATATATATATAATTTATATAATTAATTATATATTATATTATATTTATATACATAGTTAATTTATAATTTCCGATTCGTTGCGTCGAGCGTTGAGAGTTGATTCTGGTCCCGGTTCCGGATTTTCGAACGTCCTTGCGTACAATTTAATATCTTGTATTTTGTGTTTCGAATCTTGTACTCTTGTAATTTTGAGACGTTTCTCATCAATAATTGGAACCTCTTTGATTGTATTTTGTACTTTTGAGCTTTTTGGTCATTTGCGTCTTCAATTTGTCGAATCTGTCTTTTGTCTTCACCTTTTATTATTTAAACGAATATCACTTGTAAATAGAACAATTGCAACTAAAAGCTTGTCTTTCTTGAGGGATAATGCTATAAAATATATGTTCGTTTTTAGCATTATCTGTCGCATGGCCCCAAAATCCAGCTCACAATTTTTTTTTGTTTTCTTGTTTGTCGACATATTATTATATATATATAATTTATATATAATTTATATTAATTATATATATATTATATTATATTCATGTACATAGTTGACTTGTAATTTTAGGTCCGTTGACTCGTACGTTGATACTCGACTCGTGTACCACTTTCGGTTTTTCGAACGCACTTTCGTACGTTTAGAAAACTAGCCTTTTACGTTACGCGACGTGTACCCTTATTAATAATTTGACTTACTCATCAATAAGTTACCTTATAAAAATTGTAACTTATAAAATTGAGCGTTGTGGTCATTTGCTTCTATAAATCAGTGACTCGTTGTTTATCAAAATACATTATTTTAAATCAGGATGTTTTTTTTGACTAAGTTAATATTATATTTTTGTAAAATATATATATATATATATATATATATATATATATATATATATATATATATATATATATATATATATACACGTATATTTTCCAATCCAATTATAATGGTTCGTGAATCGTCAGGGTTTGGTCAAGGTTAAATGAATGTATGAATACAGTTTACACTTCTTGAGATTCAACTTAACAAATTCTTTTTGTGGGTTTGGTGGGTTTCAGATTTGAAAATTTTAGCTCAAAACTTGCGGTTTTGTGTCACCCACTTGCTAACCTTGTATTGGGAAAGCAACACGTCCAGTATACTTGCTCCGTATATTACCTTTAGATAAACTACCGTCCGGTTGTAAAGGAAAGCGTTGAATAAGCAACTGTTAAGGCAATGTCCCCTGACATACTTTTAATTATGGTCTATAACGTATCGGACGCAATTACTATCCTTGGTAGGAGCAATAGTAAAGCTCACCCTTATAATTTTTCGGTCTGGCACAAGGTCATGTCTTTGACCATGCTATGCAACCACCATTCTTACGGTTGACACCCGATTTGGTTCAGGTGACCTAATGAATTCCAGGTGAATTCCTAGGATTTTACGTTCAATGGTAATGAACGCATTGAAAATGGGTTTTCAGAAAACGAATCGGTTTGTAATTTTGATCAAAATATTTTCTCGTTCAAGCTCGAGTTTAGATATCATCGAATTCCATGAGTTTGTAATTCTCAATCTTTAAGGTCAATCTCAAGGATTGAGTAATATCAGTCTTAAAAGCTGATTTTTGATCTTTTAAGGAGATTATCCTTTCTGGGGATCTGATTCATTAGTCTTATCAAGCTAATTTGCACGGCGTCCTCCCCATTTTACAAGACAGATCCTCTCATGGTTAGGATAAGTCTGACCACTTGGCGACCCTGTTTGATGCTGAGGTCCGTGGATTTCCTGCTGATTTTAGAGATGACTTTTCTAGATTTTTCGTCAACCTACAGCTGGTCTGGACGACAACTTCATGACCTAAATCAAGAAGCGCGTTTCTTTTTCGGAAGACTTTACTTCCTTTTAATTATGGAATTGATTCATCGTGTAGATCCATCTTTCTTACAGTAAATCGGGTAAAACTTTTTATTTTAATCCAAAGCAAAAGTATCTTCAATTATTTGTTACAGAAATATGTGACATATGTTTAAAATATCTTGGTAAATTTTCCCACACTTGGCTTTTATTTTCCTTTTTATTGTCCTCTATTCCATTTTAAATGAATTCTAATATTTTGGTTTGTTTCTCAATTTATGTCCTTTCCGAGGTAACAATAATTTCGGTGTTAACACCTAGTTTTATCGTTCATAAATATGTATAAACATGCTTTTGAATTCATTTAATTGAAAATTTTAAAATTTTTTACTAGAAGTGGGTAGTCAGTATATAAGACTAGGGCTGTTCTTTGTTATCAGAGAGCACTAGATTCTAATACAACTACTACGTTACTAGTATTTTTAATGGTAACCAAGTGTATAAGTTAAAATTTTTAAAAATCCGAAAGAATTTAACCCCTTCCCACACTTAAGATCTTGCAATGCCCTCATTTGCAAGAAATCAGTAACAATTTAAATTATTGAGGGTGATTAGCGTAGAAAAATGATTAAATTTTACCAAAGTTTCCAAACATATTGGCGTTTGTTTGCTGAATGATAAATGGTGCACATCATTTGTTCATTCCGTCTTGTTGTTACATCACATTTGTTTTTCATTTTTTTATTATAAAACCTTACACTTTTAGAACCTATAATTAATTAAATTTAAAATTTTGTTTCTTTTTAGGATGAGGGTGTTTCGGATCGTTGTCCTAGTCCGTCCCTCGACAAAATTTTAAAATTTGTCAATTTAAAGCGCGGTTTTTAAAAGTAAAGATTTTTGGTTTTTTTATAAATATTTTTGGCATACTTTAATTCAATAAGATTAAAAATAATGATAATAAAAGTTCTCGTCCCTCCCTCGGGTAAAGCAATTTCGGTTCAAAGACCTAGTCTTCAACTTACGACGAATTTTAAAAATCATATTTTTAACTTAGCGAAATAAAGTAAATTTTGTTTTTAAATTCACACCAAACTTATATTTAAAATGCATAAAATTAAAAAAATTCATATTAAAAATTCACACCAAACTTAAATTATATTTTTGTTTTTATACATACAAACTTATATTAAAAATATTAATTTTTTAAATGTTTACAATTTTAAAGAAGTTTACAATATTAATTTAATATTTATATATTAATTTTAAAAACATGGTAAAAATAAAATTAAAAATCTTTTTGGTCTTTTATCCCACTTTAATCAATCAAATATCATCAAAAATATGCGCCCCTCTTTTCGGTAAAGTAATTTTGGTTTCATAATCTAATTTAACTCATGACGAATTTTTGAAATATTTTGGGTTGATTGATTAAAGATATTTATACCTTACGAATAAACGGTAAATTTCGCAGTGATGTAATAAATTTTTGTATGATATCAATAATTTCGGTCGCAAGACCTAATTTTATCGAATACCAATTTAATACTTTATAGCGAACAAATTAGCGTTTATTATCAAAAGGTTAAAAATTAAAATAAAAATAAAAATGAAAACTGTACAAACTTACCTGTGAAATAGATTTCTTAGTGATATGCTCTAGCCCACTCATAAGATAGTCGGACTAATTAGTTTTCCATGGCTACATAGGCGTAACCTCGAGCATTTATCGTTTTTCCTTCTAAACATATGAACGATCCATCTCTGCATAAAGTAACAAATTCGGTGTTTGAATAGGTTTGATTATTTGAACATTTACCTTCGTGTGATCATTTTCCGCATTTGTGACATCTTTCAAGGTGTCGTGCTCTTCTTTTCGCTGCGGATTTTGATTTTCCTTTACCAAATTGTAACTTATTATCTTCGCATCTGGATTCTTTTCTTACTCCGTCCAATTTACCTCTTATTAATGATACCAGTTCACTAGAAAGTGTGTCATTATTACGCTTAGTGATCAAAGTGTGTAGCATTAGACCATGGTTTAGTTCACAGGAAGTCTTCATTTCGTAAAAACCTAAAAAAATAAAAATTCAGAATGGGGGGAGAAGACTAGTTCTTTAGGGTCTGCTAGGGAAAGACCATTCGGATTCCATTTTCGAGAACTACACGAAAACAGAAAATCTAACTCTAACAGAAACACATATTATCCTTTAAAATATTTGATTCTCCCCACACTTAGTTAGCTGTGGTGTTGAAATTATGATTAACTTCGTTGTCGACTTCCATCGGACTATCTATGTAATGTTTAACTCTGTGACCATTAACCTTAAATTCAATCCCATTTGAATTTATTAATTCTACAGTTCCGTATGGGAAAACTCTTTTGACTATAAATGGTCCAGACCATCTTGATTTCAATTTTCCAGGAAATAGCTTGAATCGTGAATTGAAAAGAAGAACTCTGTCTCCTTCTTTAAATTCTTTTGAACTTCTGATTCTTTTATCATGCCATTTCTTCGTTCTTTCTTTATAGATTAACGAATTTTTGTATGCTTCTTGTCTTAATTCTTCTAATTCGTTTAATTGACTTAACCGTAGACGTCCAGCTTCATGTAAATCAAGATTACATGTCTTCAAAGCCCAAAATGCTTTGTGTTCAATTTCTACTGGAAGATGACATGCTTTTCCGTAAACGAGTTTAAAAGGTGTGGTACCAATTAGAGTTTTGTAGGCTGTTCTAAAAGCCCAGAGTGCATCCTCCAATTTAATGGACCATTCCTTCGGATTTGATCCTACGGTTTTCTCTAGAATACGTTTTAAAGCTCGGTTGGTATTTTCAACTTGTCCACTTGTTTGTGGATGATAAGCAGTGGAGATTTTATGAGTTACTCCATATCTTTTGAGAACTTTCTCAAGTTGATTATTACAGAAATGAGTTCCCCGATCACTTATTAAAGCTTTCGGTGTTCCAAACCTTGCAAAAAGGCGTTTTAAAAAGTTGACTACAACTCGTGCATCATTAGTTGGGAGAGCTTGTGCTTCCGCCCATTTAGATACATAATCAATGGCTACGAGAATATAGAGATTATTATGAGATTTTGGAAACGGACCCATAAAGTCAATACCCCAAATGTCAAATACTTCACATACTTGAATGACATTTTGTGGCATTTCATCACGTTGACTTATTTTTCCGGCCCTTTGACATGCATCACAGGATTTGCAAAGAAGGTGTGCGTCTTTGTAAATTGTAGGCCAATAGAATCCAGCATCGTAAACTTTTCTTGATGTTAGTTGAGGCCCATAATGCCCTCCTGTTGGTCCTGTGTGACAATGGTTTAAGATTTTACTAGCTTCCTCCCCGAATACACATCGGCGTATTATTCCATCGGGACAACTTTTAAACAAATGTGGATCTTTCCAGAAATAGTGTTTTATATCACTAAAGAATTTCTTTCGTTTTTGGTACGACAATCCTTTTTCAAGGAATCCACATACTAAATAGTTTGCATAGTCTGCAAACCATGGAATTTCATTATAATCTATCTTCAATAGATATTCATCAGGAAAGTTGTCTTGTATGGCCGATTCATTTAGAACTTCTAATTCGGGATTTTCAAGACGAGAAAGATGATCAGCGGCGAGATTTTCTGCTCCTCTTTTATCTCGGATTTCAATATCAAACTCTTGTAAGAGTAAGATCCAACGGATTAATCTTGGTTTGGCATCTTGTTTCGAAAATAGGTATCTAAGAGCAGAATGGTCAGTATAGACCACCGTTTTAGCTAGAACGAGATATGATCGAAATTTGTCGAAAGAAAAGACAATAGCAAGGAGTTCTTTTTCAGTAGTTGTGTAATTCGTTTGTGCTCCTTGTAACGTCTTACTAGCATAATATATAGGTTGAAATCGTTTTTCAATCCTTTGTCCTAAAACGGCTCCCATTGCAAAATCACTTGCATCGCACATAAGTTCAAACGGTAGATTCCAATTTGGAGTTATCATAATCGGCGCATTAGTGAGTTTTTCTTTAAGAATATTAAAAGATTTGATGCATTCATCTGAAAAGATAAATGGAGCATCCTTTTCTAGGAGTTTATTCATAGGAGTGGCAATTTTAGAAAAAACTTTTATGAAACATCGGTAAAAACCGGCATGCCCTAGAAAACTCCTAACTCCTCTAACATTGGTGGGATGTGGAAGTTTAGCAATTACATCTACTTTAGCTCTATCCACTTCAATTCCTTCCTTTGAAATTTTATGACCAAGAACGATGCCTTCTTTAACCATGAAATGGCATTTCTCCCAATTAAGTACTAGATTTGATTGTTCGCATCTAATAAGCATTCGTTCAAGATTAACTAGACATGATTCAAATGTATCACCGAAGACTGAAAAGTCATCCATGAAAACTTCCATGCATTCTTCTATCATGTCGTGAAAATTCGCCATCATGCACCTTTGAAAGGTTGCAGGGGCGTTGCAAAGTCCAAATGGCATGCGTTTGTAAGCAAAAGTACCATAAGGGCACGTGAATGTGGTTTTCTCTTGGTCCTCGAGTGCTATTGGAATTTGAAAATATCCGGAAAAACCATCAAGAAAACAATAGTAACTATTTCTGGCTAATTTTTCCAACATTTGATCAATGAAAGGTAAGGGAAAGTGATCTTTTCTGGTGGCGTCATTTAATTTTCTATAATCAATAACTACACGCCATCCTGTTACAGTCCTAGTAGGAATAAGCTCATTTTTCTCATTTGTAATGACAGTCATGCCACCCTTCTTAGGCACGCATTGAACTGGGCTTACCCATAGACTATCAGAAATTGGATAAATTAAACCTGCATCAAGCAGTTTAATAATTTCTTTTTTAACAACATCTTGCATATTAGGATTTAGTCTTCGTTGGAGTTGCACATACGTTTTATGACCTTCTTCCATAAGGATTTTATGTGTACAATACGAAGGACTTATTCCTTTAATATCATGAATTTTTCATGCAATGGCTGGTTTATGAGCTTTTAACACAGAATTGAGTTGTGATTTCTCATTTTTAGTAAGAGAAGACGATATTATTATAGTTAATTCAGATTCACCATGTAAATAAGCATATTCCAAATGGTTTGGAAGTGGCTTTAACTCTAATGTCGGTGGTTCTTCTATCGATGATTTATATCGATATCTGTCTTCTTCTTTTAACATTTGAATTTCTTCTGTTGTTGGTTCATATCCATTGGCCATAAGTGTAGCTAACATTTCAGTTTCATCAATTGGTTCAGTACCTTCTCCTAAAGAACATTCTCCTGTTCCTTGTAATTCTGGAAATTCTTCTAACAATTCTGCATGTGATTCTATAGTTTGAATATAATAACATGTATCATCTGCAGATTGCGGTTGTTGCATTGCTATATCAACTGAAAAGGTAACACTCTCTTCCTCTATACTTAGGGTCAGTTTCTTACCGAACACGTCTATCACTGCTTTAGCCGTGTTTAAGAATGGTCTTCCTAATATGAGAGGAACTTGAGAATCTTCTTCCATGTCCAGAACAACAAAATCTACTGGAAATACTAAAGTACCAACTTTAACTAGCATGTTCTCCATTATCCCTCTAGGATATTTTATTGATCGATCGGCTAGTTGTATGCTTATTCGTGTTGGTTTCAATTCTCCATGGTCTAGTTTAGTGTATAGTGAATATGGCATTAAATTTATACTAGCACCTAAGTCTGCCAATGCTTCTATTGAACTAAGACTACCCAGAAAATATGGAATTGTGAAACTTCCTGGATCAGATAATTTTTCTGGTATCTTATTCAACAGCACTGCAGAACAATTAGCATTCATAGTAACGGCCGAGAGTTCTTCCATTTTCTTTCTATTTGAGATTAGATCTTTCAGAAATTTAGCATATCTAGGCATTCCTGAAATCACATCAATGAAAGGAAGATTGACATTTATCTGCTTAAATATATCCAAGAATTTGGATTGCTCGGCTTCAAGTCTCTCTTTTTTCATTTTACTCGGGTAAGGAAGTGGTGGTTGGTATGGTTTAACATAAGGTTTTGCCTTAACTGTGTTATCTTCATTAACCTTTTCAACTACCGGTTCTTTTTCCTTATCTTGTTCAGGTTGTAGTTCTTGTGGAGTAGGAATAGTTTCATCAGAAATTACAGGTATTTCAGGTGGTTTAAGTGTAGTACACTTCTTGTGGTAATAGCTTTTGCTGTTTCATTCCGGGGGTTAGCATTTGTATCACTAGGTAGACTTCCCAGTTTTCTTTCACCTATTAACCTTGCTAGGTTACTTACTTCTTGTTCCAGATTTTGAATAGAAGCTTGTTGATTTCTAAATGCTTGAGCATTTTGTTCATTGGTTTGTTTCTGAGATGTGAAAAACTGTGTTTGAGATTCAACTAGCTTTGTCATCATATCTTCTAAATTTGGCTTTTTATCATCAGTTTGTGGTGGTTTATTTTAAAAATTAGGTCTTTGCTGATTGTAAGTATTGTTGGATACTTGTTGATTACTTGGACCTTGTTGGTTGTTGTATGGAACATTTCGGTTATAATTCTGGTTTTGATTGTAAATTGGTCTTGGCGGTTGATAATTATTCTGATAATTATTTCCAGGCCTTTGGTTTATGTATGAAACATTCTCTCTTTGTTCCATTGTTAGTTCAATACTGAGACAATCTTTTGTCAAATGTGGTCCTCCACACTGCTCACAACTAATTCGTATTGAGTGTATATCCTTAGTCAACTTTTCCATTCGTCTCTCGACAGCATCTATCTTTGCAGAAATGGAATCTAAGTCATGGCTAGAATCAGCTCTAGCTGCTTTAGATGATCTAACGGTATCTTTTTCTTGGTGCCACTCATGTGAGTGGGAAGCAGTGTTATCAATAATTTTGTAAGCATCAGTTTCTGTTTTCTTCATAATGGAACCACCAGCTGCTATATCTATGTCTTTTCTTGTAGTGATGTCGCATCTTTGGTAGAATATTTGTACTATTTGACAGGTGTCTAAACCATGTTACGGACATCCTCTCAATAACTTTCCAAATCTTGTCCATGCCTCATATAGAGTTTCATTTGGCTTTTGTGTGAACGTAACAATTTCTCCTTGAAGTCTCACGGCTTTAGATGCCGGAAAGAATTGTTTAAGAAAATTTTCAACTAAAACGTCCCATGTATCAATCGCCCCTTCAGGTAGCGATTCCAACCAATCTTTGGCTTCTCCCTTTAATGTCCAGGGAAATAACATGAGATATATCTGTTCATCTTCAACTTCTCTTATTTTAAATAAAGTGCAGATCCTATTAAAGGTTCGAAGATGTTCGTTTGGATCTTCCTTCGGCGCACCACTAAATTGGCATTGATTAGTTACCATGTGTAGAATTTGTCCTTTGATTTCATAATCTGGCGCATTAATGTCAGGATGAGTAATTGCGTGACCTTGGCCAGTGCGTTTAGCTCTCATTCGATCTTCCATACTTAAAGGTTCCAGATTTTCCATGATTGAATTTGTTGAATCTGAATCACTAGAGGATTCTGATTTAATGGATCGTTCCTCAACAATCTCTGTTTGAATGATTGGTGGTTCCGGAGGAAAAATTAATGGTTCAGGATCTATGAATCGTCCCTGAATATTCTCCGGATTCTCAATTGTGAGATCGGGTTCAAAAAATGGATTATCGGAAATTTGAATTGGAGTACTTGGTTGACTGGATGACGATTCTAAAGAAAAATCAACGGCGATAATATTAGCTAGATGTCTTGATCGAGTTACAGGTGGTGAAAGTACAAAAGGTGGTGAATGTTTTGCTCGGTGCATTCACTGAATATCCTATTAGTTTTTAAAAAGAAAGAAAAATTATATAAGTTATCAAATTAATAGACTTTTTTGATTTTGCCCACGTTTCGAATAGTCAAAAGATGCAGCAGATGGGCAAGATTCGTTTGGTCTCAATATAATTGAGTACTGTTTGGCTCCAATAACCCGGTCCACGTACAAATCCAACTATTACTACGAACCAGAAAATTTTGATATCTATCAATTTAACCGCTTAAAATAATTTTTCGTAATTTAAAGAAATTTAGATAAGAAATAGAGAAAATTCTAAATCCTAAAACTAGAATAGCGAGAAATAAAAAAGAAAAAGAGCGCGTCGGAATTAAAATTAAAATTGGAGAAATAAGAAAGAAAAAGAGTGACTTATAAAATTTTAAAACACTCGACTAACCCAACCTTATTATTATCACTAACTTAAAATTAAAATTGCAAATTGAGATTACTAATTGGAGTGATAATTGATACATAGGTAAAAGGCGTCGAAAAATAAGAAAGTAGCGTGTCAAAACTTAAAAAGGAACTAAAAACTAAGAATTAAAAGTTGCGTCTAAAAATATTAAAGCTTACAAGTAAAACTATATCCCAAATGGCAATATCTTAAAAAGGAACTAAAAATTAAAAACGGCGTCGCAAAATTCTAAAGCATCTAGATCTTAGTCTAAAGAAAAAGCACTTAAGGGATTTTACGGCAAAGCCTAAAAATCTAAAAATAAATATAACTAAGGCAAAAACTATATCTTAAAACTAAATATAAGCGAAAAACACAAAAATTATGCTAAAACAATTAAAAAAAACAAAATATAAAAAAAATACTAAAAGTTGTAAAAAATAAAATTTTTATAAAAATATTATTTTTATATTATTTATTTTATAAAAGTATTAATTTTATATATTAATAAAACTAATTAAAACTTAAAAATATAAATTAAATAATTAAAACTAAACTAAATGATAATTAATTAATAACCTAATTAGGTTTAATAGTAATAATTAATAATACTCCGTAATTATTACAGTTTGCAGAGTCAAACCCTAGCCTGTCAGTGGACCTCCGCGAGTGCGGTTGGTCCCGGTTCAAAACCTCCGCGAGTCCCGGAGGGTTCGATTTTAGCTGAAAAAGGGTTCTTTTTTTTTACTCAGGTTCAGTTATTTTTTTTTTCAGTTTTCAGTTTTATATATTTATATATATATAAATAAAACTTATATTTTTTTTACAAACTAAAATAAAATTAAAGAAACTTTATAAAACTTATATATTTAACAAACTCTTAAAAATATTTATATTTTTGTTTTTCTTTTTATATTTTAGAATATTTAAAACGTATTTTTACAAAAGAGTATTTTTTTATAAAAGTAAACTAAAAAATCTTTTTTTTATATAGCGTTGCGCTTCTGGCGTTTAAGCAGAAATTGTCCCCGGCAGCGGCGCCAAAAAATACTTGATGTTATACGAGATGTATATGAAATAGCTTTTATTTTACTAGGAAAAACTATTAAATACGATACAATTTTACACAAGATATTTATTTATTTATAGAATGGATATACTTAAACCTTGCTACAACACTTATAGGCAGTGTACCTAATCGTATAGTAGAGTAGTTTTTAGTAAGTCCGGTTCGTTCCACAGAGTAATCTTTTAAACAAAGCTTAACGCTATATTAGTTTTATTTTATAAAAATACAAATATATATATAAGTAACATTATTACTATAAAAGGGGGTTTTTACCGTTTAATGACCGGTTTGTCGATTTTTAAAACTTTAGTCGCAGTTAAAACCTAATGTAAAATATTAAAAATAAATACAACTTAATTTAAAGTGTAAATTAAATAACGATAATGAAATTGCGATAAATAAAAGTACGATAAAATAAACTTGCGATAATTAAAAAGTACGATAATTAAAAGTGCAATTAAATACAATAACAATAAATAAAAATGCGATAATTAGAAGTGCAATTAAATATAAAATAAAGGAAATTAAATATGAAATAAAGGAATTATGCTTATTTAAACTTCCGTAATCATGATGTTTGACGTGTTGATTTTAGTTTTATGCCCTATGGGTTAATTGTCCTTTGTCCTGGATTATTCAATATGTCCGTCTGGTTTTTGTCCATAACAGTCCATCAGTCATAAATATAAAGTGCGAGTATCCTCGTCAAATTATCCTTATACCCGAAGTTAAATATTCCAACTAATTGGGGACTTAAACTGTAACAAGGTCTTAATACTTTGTTTAATAATTACACCAGGATATCGACTGAGTGTAACCCAAGGTTTTAATACTTTGTTATCAATTATGCCAAGTGTCCTTGTACATAATTTCACCCCTGTTTTAATAATTCTAGTGACTATTAATCCATTCCCGTGTCCGGTTAAATGAACGATTATTCGTACATATAAATATCCCGCCCATCGTGTCCGATCGAGTGTATATGGTTATTTATAGGTACGTCCAATTGTAAATCTTTATATTAAAATTAATAAACTATCATTTAGTTAAACAAATATAAAGCCCATTAATAGCCCATAGTCTAATTTCCACAAGTGTCGTTCTTTTGTCCAAACCCCAATTATGGTACAAAGCCCAATTATCCAATTTTAGTAATTAGCCCAACATCATGATTACTTCGTTTTAAATAAGCATAATAATAACTTAGCTACGAGACATTAAATTAAAAAGGTTGAACATAACTTACAATGATTAAAAATAGCGTAGCGTTACACGGACAGAATTTCGACTTACACCCTTACAACATTCGCTAACATACCCTTATTATTAGGATTTAAAATTAAAATTAAAATATAAATTTATATATATACGTTTACATATGAGTGAAGAGAAAAAGATGTGTAAAATTCGACCGAATGCTCGGCCTTTTATAGGCCCACATGTTACTGTCTGACCTCCGCGAGTGCGGAGGTTTTTGCCTTCATAAACTCCACGAGTGCGGAGCAGTGGAATCCAGCTCACACAAGTTTGGATCTTAGTCTGCCGACGGTTTTAATATATAAATATAATATATATATAATTTATATAATTAATTATATATTATATTATATTTATATACATAGTTAATTTATAATTTCCGATTCGTTGCGTCGAGCGTTGAGAGTTGATTCTGGTCCCGGTTCCGGATTTTCGAACGTCCTTGCGTACAATTTAATATCTTGTATTTTGTGTTTCGAATCTTGTACTCTTGTAATTTTGAGACGTTTCTCATCAATAATTGGAACCTCTTTGATTGTATTATGTACTTTTGAGCTTTTTGGTCGTTTGCGTCTTCAATTCGTCGAATCTATCTTTTGTCTTCACCTTTTATTATTTAAACGAATATCACTTGTAAATAGAACAATTGCAACTAAAAGCTTGTCTTTCTTGAGGGATAATGCTATGAAATATATGTTCATTTTTAGCATTATCAGTCGCATGGCCCCAAAATCCAGCTCACAATTTTTTTTTGTTTTCTTGTTTGTCGACATATTATTATATATATATATAATTTATATATAATTTATGTTAATTATATATATATATATATATATATATATATATATATATATATATATATATATATATATATATATATATATATATATTATATTCATGTACATAGTTGACTTGTAATTTTAGGTCCGTTGACTCGTACGTTGATACTCGACGCGTGTACCACTTTCGGTTTTTCGAACGCACTTTCGTACGTTTAGAAAACTAGCCTTTTACGTTACGCGACGTGTACCCTTATTAATAATTTGACTTACTCATCAATAAATTACCTTATAAAAATTGTAACTTATAAAATTGAGCATTGTGGTCATTTGCTTCTATAAATCAGTGACTCGTTGTTTATCAAAATATATTATTTTAAATCAGGACGTTTTTTTTGACTAATTTAATATTATATTTTTGTAAAATATATATATATATATATATATATATATATATATATATATATATACGTATATATATATATATATACATATATATATATATATACGTATATTTTCCAATCCAATTATAATGGTTGGTGAATCGTCAGGGTTTGGTCAAGGTTAAATGAATGTATGAATACAGTTTACACTTCTTCAGATTCAACTTAACAAACTTTTCTTATCGTGTCGGAATAATATAAAGATGAAGTTTAAATTTGGTCAGAAATTTTCGGGTTGTCACAGTACCTACCCGTTAAAGATATTTCGTCCTGAAATTTGATTGAGATGGTCATGGCTGACAATAAATACGTTTTCATGATGCATGCGAGCTGAAAATTAAAGTTTTATCATCAGCGAGTAATATAGATAAAACAATTTGGTTACGCGAAGAGTATAAATGAAGTTATCACAAAGGAGTGAAATGAGTAGGTAAAGTTTCGTCATATCTTTTGACGTAGACAGGTTGATTTCCAGAGTTCAAGAGATTTGGAGAAGGTCTTATTAATAAGATTTGATTCTTCGGAAATCAAGGAAATTAGGATCTGCTTTAAATGCGATCATCTGTTTTGATTACTCTGTCGTATATTTCACTATAAATCCAACCCCTTCGTTTCCTTACTTTTACCATTCCTATACTCAATTCCCAAATTCAAAAGATTGTGAAAATACTTAATCCAGTTCTGATTCTTGTCCTTATCCTTACTATCGCAACAATTAATCTCCTTTTCCAACTTCCGCCAGAGGAATCTGCTTACTTCTACTTTGCCCTTGGGGTTATAGCGCTTTTAATTCTCCCGTGTCTTTATGTTGCGAAAAACATTGATATACACGGTTTGTAATTTATGTGTTGTTATCGGGCTTTGTATTCTCCCTTATATTTCAAAGTTCCTGCTTTCATCTTCTATAATTATTGTCATTCTCAGTTAATGCTCTCTTTTATTTGCTGCGATTTATACCCCAATTTCTATTTCGGAGTTTTGTCCCTTCGTTTCTTCTTCTTTTGACTAAGCATTGCTTGTAATGGTCCAGAATTCACAGATATGAATTTCAAAATGAACATTGTTAATGTTCTAAGAAGAAAATGGTAATGGTACGATCTTGATTTATTAAATTACCAGAATACCCTAGAAAAGACCGAATCATCAAGAAATATTTTCTTGATATTTTAGAGATTAAATAGAATACAAGAGTCGTATGACATAGCACATGATGACGTTATGATCTGTGAATCATCACGTTCCATTTAGAAACTTAACATGAATTACTGTAATATAATCACATTGATCAAGTGTTATTATATTATACTAACTCATGCTTCAGTTCCCGACACTGCTTCAATAACATTTAAGTTCAAACTATTCAGATTTTAGAAACTAAAACAGTTTCCTTTCTGATGTAACACTGATATCGTGAAGAGATAGATGATTTCAGATAAGAATAGTTATGAAAATATCTTCAGAAATATCTAGGATATTTATAATGAAAGATACGATGATATCTTAGAATTTCTAATATCGAAAGATGATAAAGAAGATTTGTCCGTAAAGGTTTAGAGTCAGGAGCAAGGTATTCGTTAATGACTTCAGCAGATACTGAATCATTTGGATTCTTTGAAGGCAGGTTTAGTCTTTGTGATTTGTCCACAGCCTCCTTCATGGTTTTCTCAATCCGTTTTCCAGTTCCAAACCTTCTCTTTTTCTGAGCTTTGCCAACACACTATTCTTTATCCTCAAACTTTTGGCTGTTAAGGTCGTTTATAGTTTTTGTTGCTTCATCAACATTCAAAGTTATCATAACCGAATCGTCGGTTATCAATCCGAGGTGTTTTTAAAAGTTTGAAGGGTTTGCATGAAGATTGTATTTGTCAAGATACATATGATGTTCTAGAATTTTGAATGACACAAATATTTTTCTGGGTTTTATGAATAAAAGTGATGTTCTAGCACAGTTTTGAAGTCAAAGTATAGCTTCAAAAGATGTAGAAATCTAAGAATGATGTCTTTTGTTAAATCTTGACTTTGGATTTTGATTTGTCAAAATCAAAATATGTAATCAAATTTGGATGAGGATGGTTGTTTCGATTTTTATAAAAGAATATATATTGTTGTGAAAGTAGTGAGTATAGTTGATGATTTGTTGAATCAAAATCGAAGAATGTAACATATTAATAGTGAATTTATATATCTCTCGGGTATTATCTACCCGTTAAAATATTCTCACCATTAACAGTTTGTACAAAAGAGTTTTCTTAATTACATTCTTTATGAAAATCCACCTACATATATATTTTCTTTAGATGTAATCATGATTTTAATGAGTTAACATAATATTAATCTCATCTGGTTTTCGACTAGGACTAGAATATATAATCTCTAAAACTTTTAGAAACTACATATTCTCTGCAGAATATTTCTTCGATGAAGTTATGAATCAATACTTCATCGTTTGTTGTTGTTGGTATTCCTTGGTATCTATGGTGCGTATAACGCTGATGTTCGAGGTACAGATTGTGATGTTGAGGTGTGGGATGCGGATGTTGTTGTTGGTGGTGGTGATGGTACTGTTGGTGTTGCTGATGGTGGTACTGTTGCTGCCGGTGCTGCTGCTGGTGCTTGTAACCTTTGCACCACATTCTCCAAAGCCACTACCCGAGCGCGAAGCTCGTTGACTTCTTCTATTACACCGGGATGATTGTTGGTTCAGACGAGCAGATGAATAAGATCCAGAATCTGAGATAGTATATAATCATGATGAGATACTCTGGAAATGAGAGAGAAAATGATGCTTCAGATAGGTTCACTAGTAAGTGCTTCAGGTTCTTCGCCAAGAGGGCAATGTGGTGGATGGAAGGGATCACCTTCTTCTTGTCTCCAATGAATAAGTAGGCTACGAACCCATCCCCAATTCATCCAGAATAGATGATGGCTAATTGGTTGATCCATTTCGGTTACACTGTCTTCGGAGTTCAGGTGAATATCTATATCGGAATAGCTGTCGGAGTTTAAAGAATTTGAACTTGATACGTGATCCATCTTGTATAATTAAAGGGATGATTTTTGATATGAAATAGATTATAGAATTTAGATTGGTACTCTTCAACACATAATTTACATATGTATATATAATACCAAAATCCCGTAAATTACGGAGAAATTTTCGGAAGATGTCAGGAAAAGTTTACAGTAACAGATATGCAAAGATATGAATTTTGTCGGTACACTATCTATGCAGTAAATGCAGTAAGACGTGTCTACACTTAGGAATGATAAGCATGTAATTTCTGACAAGAAATGATAAGCGAAAATTGGTAAGAACAAATACGGTCATAGTCAGACTCACTAATGCATTCTAACAATTACCAGTTAAACACACTAATGCAAATTCTGGTTCCCTATGACCTCAAGCTCTGATACCAACTGTGACGATCCTTCCAAATCCCTTTGGACGAATACATCATTCATTGATTTCATAGTGAGGTTTTGACCTCTATATGATACGTTTTGTAAACATTGCATTCTTTTGAAAAGCCACACCATAAATGAATATATAAATCCAAGGTTTTCGATGTCTGATGATTTCCACGTATAGACAATCACCGTATATAATAGTTTACAATACTACATCCGTTGACAATGCAGTCAAAATAAGATACATGGTGATGATTTTGTGAATGCAAAGTTTTCTTGAATAAAGCATCTATGACTCCATGCACATAGCTTGTATAACGTATAAGCAAACAGCGGAAGACTTCTAGAAACCTGAGAATAAACATGTTTAAAAGTGTCAACACAAAGGTTGGTGAGTTCATAGTTTTAATGTTGCGCATAATCTGTATATAAAGGTGGATCACAAGATTTCAGTTGTTCCATCCAGAAACGTTTATCAAAATATTCTATGAAATTGAGCACCCTGGTAACTAAACTTAACGTATATATAATTTGTACCCTTTGTATAATCATCTTAATAATACACGCAAACCAACGTGTACGCTTCTCAAATAGCAAACGTCCATTAAAAGTCTAGTGCTCTAGCTCGGACGGGGATATCAAACCCTATGGATCCATATACTACTACTCGCGCCTACCAGTTCTTATAACCGGCAGTTACTAGTTACCAAAGCTAAGGGATTTTCGGTTCAAACTCATCATAGAATTTAGTAAGTACTTGTGTCCATTGTTTTTAAAATAAAGTGCATGTATTCTCAGCCCAAAAATATATATTGCAAAATCATTTTAAAAGGGAGCAAATGAAACTCACCTTAGCAGCACATAAGGCCATTCATCAAAAAGTGACCGTAACTCGGAATGCAAGATTAACCGTAGATCTCAACCTAGAGAACATATGTTGGTCAATACATGTCTAATAAACTAGGTTGGGTCATAGTGTATCACAATCCTAATGCTCGAGACCGACATGCAGAAGTTTAACAAAAGTCATCTCAAAAGTCAACCTGACCCAATATGATCTTTAAATCTATACATGTTTATTAACATAGTATAAGTCTTGATAATTGAACGAATTTATAGTTTATCAAACTCAAAATATTATTTATTTCAGGGGCTATATTATATTTGAATTATCATGGCAATCGAACATGATATTTATATAGTTTTCCAATACTTAAAAAATTAGATTATAGTGTTTATAAAGCTTTAAAACATGATAAGACAGTCAACTTTGACAATTGTTCAACAAGACGAGACGTGCCTTATATAGAAATTCATTTACTCGATTAGTAATATTTGAAAATCCAATTTATCAATCTTATAAACAAGTTGTTTAAATATCAATTACAGATTCAAAAGCAATTTCAATTAATGTTAATTATAATTCAGTTGACCATAACTTTTAATCAGTTCATCGAAAACATACGATTTCTAAATGAAAAGTTATTAATTTTTCGACAACTTTTCAATGACATGTATATCATATACCTTTTATGAATAATATATGTATCAAATTCGTGATTTATCATAAACTATCTAACGACAAAATTAAAGCATACAAGCATGCATAAACATATATACTCGAGCACTAGACATGGATACACTATTAATATATAAAAGATAAGATATAAATGCTTACGTATCAATATTGTGATTCAATATTGCAGAAAAGTACGTAGACACAACGGAGATGATAAATACTAGTTTGACTTGCGAACAATACTCACGAATATTACCCATAACCTCCATAGTTATAACCCATAGTTTCCCTAGCTCTATCCCGCTCGGAAGGCTTGTTTGAAAATAATTCGCTCATGACCTCATCGTAGTATTTTATGTATAATAATACTAATAATAATACTCCTAACTATAAGATTAATAATAATATTAATCTTAATAATAATAATATAAATAATAAATATAAATATAAATAATAAATATAAAATATAATACGGAGTAATATAGATATTAATATGTGTGTGTGTGTTGAGCAAACTGGTCAATTTATAGAATGTTTCTGAATTCTGACTGCCATGCGATCGCATGGGTTTTATGCCTATTTCTCATGCGGTCGCATGGCCCCAAAATCCAGCTCACAATTTTTTTGTTTTCTTGTTTGTCGACATATTATTATATATATATATAATATATATATAATTTATATTAATTATATATATATATATATATATTATATTATATTCATGTACATAGTTGACTTGTAATTTTAGGTCCGTTGACTCGTACGTTGATACTCGACTCGTGTACCACTTTCGGTTTTTCGAACGCACTTTCGTACGTTTAGAAAACTAGCCTTTTACGTTAAGCGACGTGTACCCTTATTAATAAATTGACTTACTCATCAATAAATTACCTTATAAAAATTGTAACTTATAAAATTGAGCGTTATGGTCCTTTGCTTCTATAAATCAGTGACTCGTTGTTTATCAAAATATATTATTTTAAATCATGACGTTTTTTTTGACTAAGTTAATATTATATTTTTGTAATATATATATATATATATATATATATATATATATATATATATATATATATATATATATATATATATATATATATATATACGTATATTTTCCAATCCAATTATAATGGTTCGTGAATCGTCAGGGTTTGGTCAAGGTTAAATGAATGTATGAATACAGTTTACACTTCTTGAGATTCAACTTAACAAACTTTGCTTATCGTGTCGGAATAATATAAAGATAAAGTTTAAATTTGGTCAGAAATTTCCGGGTTTTCACAATAAGCAGCCACCGTTCGTTCTTCGTACAACATATAACTATAGTATCGTGCAGTGGTTTGAGGAAGACGATGAAGGTTTGGTGTGGTGACCAAAGTAAAACAGAAAAACAAGAAACGACAAGGTGATGGTGATTATGTGTGACCTGATCTGATTGAAACAGAAACAACGGAGAGCAGTAGCAGTCGAGTAAAATAGATAAATAAAAGGGGTGTTGTAGTGGTGGTGAGGGTTGCTTTGAAATCGTAACAGGCAAGAAACAGGAAACATAGTAAAGGCTGTAGCAGATAACAGAAACAAACGGTTTGGTGATGGTTCGGTTAGCATCAATAGTTGAAGATGATGGAAACATGAACATATCAAGGGTGTGTTTAATTGTGGTTGCTGTAAGGACAGTAGCAAAACAGTGGTGATGGTTACCGGCGAAGAAGAGTAACAACCAAAGTAATAGTGGATGATGGGTTGTTGTGTGATGATGGTTCGATGGTCTGCACGAAACGAGTAGTTCAAGATAGTTTATGTTTTAGGAAAGTGATCGAATAGAAGAATAATGACTAGGAGTGGTGGCAAGGTCGAAGGTAAACTGTAGTATCAAGTAATCGATTATAATCCAACTTAGTGATGTATTGGTGATGGGATCCGATCAAAAGGAAACAGGAAAAACAGAAGAAAAAAAATAGAAGACGACGAGTAGCATAGTAGCAGGGTGTTTAGTTGGGTCTTGATGGGTTTGTCGAGTGTGGGTTCACAAAGAAGAGAACCAGAAATAGTAAAACGATGGTGGTAGAAGTGATGGCGAGGAGGGTGGTGCGGTTAGTTTGGTGGTTGCTTGGGTTTGATCGAACAAAAATAGAAACTGAAGTAGTAGCAGTTTAATCATCATCATCAACGTCAACTCATCTTCATCGTTTCCATTTCACCCAAAAATGTTCGTCATCGTCTTTATTTGTTTCGTGACTATTTTAAAAAGAATGCAACAGCAGCAGAGTTTAACCAAGGTGGTTGGTTTAATAGTTGTTGTTGTTATTCGTGATAATTCGTGTAGCTAAAACATAAAACGAAACAGTGGTGGTTTAACCAAGGTGGTTTGAAGGTTAGGGTGGTGTGTGGTGTCGGGTGATTACAAGGTGGTGTTAGTGGTTTTGAATGGTGATGTTCAAGTGGGTTTAGGGTGGTGCATAGTGACCGGATGGGGGTTGTTTCGGGTCTTCAAAAAGACGATGTAGTAGTGTATATATATTTTAGTTTAAGTGATTAAGAGGTGATATGAATGAATGATTGATACTAGTAATTAAACGTGCAACAATATAAAGTATTAAAATAACATTAGCAGCCACCATATTAACTCTTGTGCCGACAGTTATAAAGGGCATTGATTCGTATTCCGTTGCTAAATAGTTAAGGATAAATTTAATTCATAAAAATCTCATATTTTAAAATTAAATTCATTTATTTATTTCAGTCATTAACTGTGTAAAATCTGATCAAAAAGGTTCGTTAATTATTTATTTTCTGTTCCAAATAATATGTACGGAGTATTAAAATTTAATCTAAAAAGGTAAAAATATTTTTATCAAACCTAAAATCTCCGTAATCTATTTACGGACTAACTTTTATTTTAAATCTTCGTAAATTCGTATTAGATCTATGTGAACACTAACGAAATGACAACCGAGTGTTTCTGACGTTTACTAATTAAGTCCGAAATCATTCATATTCCATTTACTCTCTATATATATGATCAGTTTTAAATAACAAGTTTTACCACATGAATATATATTATATATTTTTAAACAAATAGATCTAATATTATTTTATATATTTACAAGTAGTATATATATACATATATATATATATATATATATATATATATATATATATATATATATATATATATATATATATATATATATATATTTATAATCATAGTTTTCATTACATCGCATATTATTTTACATATTTATTTTCAACAATTAGCTCATATATTATTTCAAATAATATTTCAAACTATTATACATATATATATATATATATATATATATATTACAAATAGTTGTTCGTGAATCGTCGAGAACAGTCGAAAGTCAATTGAATATATGAAACAGTTCAAAAAATTTTGAGACTCAACCTAACAGACTTTGCTTATCGTGTCAAAAATATTAAATCGCATCGAGAGTTTGATTTAAAATTAGTCGAAAATTTTCGGGTCGTCAAACACGAAAACGCGCGTTTTCGGGCGCCATGCGATAACGCGCGTTTCTGGGCGCCCGCGATAACGCGCCGTTCGGGGCGCCCCGCGAAAGCGCGCGTCTCCGGGCGCCTGCCGAAAACGCTTCACGAAAACTTGAGCCGAAAACGCGCCCCGTAAACACGCTTTGAAAAAACGCGACACGAAAACGCGCACCAAAAAAGTGACCCGATCCGCGAAAAAACGTCTCAAAAACGCAACTCGAAACGCATCATGAAACGCGGCATAAAAACGCGACCCGAAAATGCGGACCGAAAACGCGACCCAAAAACGCGGACCGTAAACGCGACCCAAAAATGCGCGTCGAAAACGCTCCCCGAAAAAGCGCGCCGAATAGCTCCCTGAAAACGTGTCTCGAAAATGAGCGCCAAAAAGGCGCTCTAGGGTCGCGACCCGAAAAATTCAATGTTGAAAGGAATTCAAATCCATCATCATCTTGAAGGAATGAACATTCCATAGATGAAGGAATCTCAAGATTCCAAGGAATATAATTCCTTCAAAATTATGTCAACCAAACGGAGCGATCTAAGGAATTCAATTCCAATTCCATCAAATTTCTTTTGAATTCCGCGAGCCAAACGGGGCCTTAGTTTTATGTAGAGACCATATGTTGCAAATTTTGATTTTAGCCCCCCAATTAATATTATTGTGTCATTTAGTTAAGTTTTTTCTTCAAACTTCAAATAAAAAATTCCATGAGCTTACTCCCTCCGTTGCTTTTTGCTTCCGTGAAACTTAAATTAATTTCTCAATTAAACAGGTTCATCTCATATATTCTTCGAATATATTTAAATTTATCTCATATATTCTTCGAATATATTTAAATTTATATATGTGGTCTTCTTTTTGTTACTATACTCCGTATTATAGTATTATTATACTACTTCGTATTACATTATTATTATTTTATTTTACATAATAATAATTATTATCATTATTATTATTGTTAGTGTTGGTATTAATATTGTATTATTTATTTAGGGAAATGCTAATGACAACTCTATGGATTGTCATTAACGGATTAGCTACTAACCTAATAATATAAATAAATAGTGATAGCGATTTACGTTTATATCATTACTTCTTATTTCATGAGTCATGACATAATCATCTAGATGTTACTGAAAATGGAATCAGGGGGCTAAACGTTACAAAACTTCCACGTATGTGTTATTTACTTATTTATATATAAGACTACATATTTTGTTTAAATTATTTCGCCCTACCAATCTTAAGATTCAAGCTTCGCCACTCTAAACATCAACTGCCAGCTAGAGATATACTCCGTATGACAGAAGATTTTTATACCTATATCTTCCAACAAAATGACACTCGATAAAATTTAACCTTATTGAGTTGTACTTGTATGTTATGTAGTATACTCTGCCCATATATGGGTTTTATTCTTATAATATGTTCTATGTTAGCATTTTATCGAAAGGGGATGATTCTAACACACCCTTTTTTGATCCTCACACACCTATTTTAACCTTTTACTCTTCTAATAATACTCCATTTCTTTAAATTGGTGTGTGAGGATCAAAAAAGGGTGTGTTAGAATCATTACTCTTTATCGAAAATCTAGCAGAAAATTAACCATCATTGGTTTCATCTAATAATGTTTATGTTAAGTTCACATATTATTAACTTCAGTCGTATTATATTATTAATCACCGAACTATTGGTTGAGTGTAAAAAGCTCAGTCAGTTTTGTACCCGTATTCTAAAAAAATAGGTGCAGGTTTAAATCATGCGGGAAGTTTTCTCCAAGGTTGTGCGGACCAAGCAGTTAAACTAAAGCATTCCAGGTACGCTTTGCGCGATGGATGCGGGGAGTTTATTCCTAACAGGTGGGTGGGTAGCAAATGAGAGGATTCGACGAAAAAATTGCCGTTTTAAAAAAATTGAGAAAAAAAGAAAATTAAAATTTTAAAAACATTATTACCAATTTTTTAACTATACCTTCACATTACAACCCTTTTATCGTATATTAACGTTCACATGTGTTTCAAATTATTATTTACTTCTAAACAGATGCTTAATCTATTGGTTCTCAAAATTAATCAGCTGGGTGCCGTTTAAAAAAGAATTGAGAAAAAAAAAAAAATTTAAAAACATTATAACCAATTTTTAACTATACCTTCACATTATAACCCTTTTATCGTATATTAACGTTCACATATGTTTCAAATTGTAGTATTTACTTCTAAACAGATGCTTAATCTATTGGTTCTCAAAATTAATCAGCTGGGTCCATGGATTTAATTTTTATAAGTCCGTCGGCTCTAAAGCTAGGTCATAGGCTTAACCCATTATGAGCATTTGTTCTGGGTCTTTATTAGGCCAAATGTTGGGTTTAAACTTTATTAAAGTCCATCGGCCTAAAAGCTGGGTCATGTTCTCTCAGCAATATCAGTCTTTATGATTACCCGATTAATCGCCCTAAGTATTAAAATTTCATTTCAGATAAAATTATGACTAACATCATTTAGTTACAAGTTTCGTTTAGATGCAGTAAAAAATAAATAAATTAAAGAGTAAACGGTCGCACCAATGTTTTGACTTTTTTTTTTTTTTTTTTTTTTTAATAGTGAGATTGGAATTACTGACGCGAGACCACCAAAGGAGCTCTCACCACCCGATCATATTTGTTCCACGTGTTAAGGACGTTCCATCAAACAACTGTCATATGATAGGTTCTGCGTATAGTCATCCTTGGGAAGCACCCATGAACAACTGTTATACGACAGGCTCATACATCGATGCCTCCGAAAGCACCCACCCACCCCCCCAAACAACTGTCATATGACAGACTCAGATAGCGATGCCTCCAGAGTACTCCATAAGCAACTTCTAAGAAAATTGCATTATGAAATCATCATGTGAGACTCGAACTTTAGAGCTCGTGAACATCGAGAAGGGCACTAATCACTCAGTTAAATGAGATTACTCACCAATGTTTTAATAATAATTGTTGTAAATTCAAGAACAAGATAAGAATTCAATTAACTTGAGATGATTGCACTATATATATTATTTAAGGAAATTAATTATTAATTAATTATTTTATATATATATTCATTTGGAAAAAAATGAAACTAAAAGGTGATTGAACAATAGAACATTGAACGGTAACCAATCCTGATTTTAATTTTTTTTCTTCACTTTTTTTAAAGGGATAAAATAAGAAAAGATCCTAAACATAATATCATCGCATTTGTGGATGAGAGGAAGCATCCTTCACTCTCTGGTGTGCCGTTTGCTTTGTCCGGTGACCTTTTTCGAGTTTTTCCGGTGGTCAGGCGACGAATGGTGTGTCGTTTTGACATCCATTATGTCCTCCGGTGGTTCTTCGGTGTTAGCTCTTCGGACCATGCTTCCTCACGCCGGTTAGCGTTTATTTTTTTCTTCCGCTCATGTTCTGTCACGATGTACGGTGATCTTTTTCGACGGCTTTTTTTCAGGCCGGTTTCAGGCGACGAACACCTTGGCGGTGTTCTGCGACTGGTCTGAGCATGGTAATCGGTTTTTTGATTTGATCTCCGTTTGTTTACGGATCTAGGTTGTCGGGGTTTCTTTTTTCTGTTTCTCTATTTTTTTACAAAATGGCAAACTTTGTTCTTTTACCGGAGATGATAGCTCCGGTTTCTTTTATTTTTTGTTCCTTACCTCTCTGTGTTCCTTGTTTGTTGTGGTCACACCTGTAGTGATTTGTTGTCGGAATCCGTCTCATTCAGGATGTTGGTGACGGATTTGGGCCGGAATATGACTGTGGGTGTGAGTTGCTTTTTCTATTCATGTCTTCTTTTTGTCTTCTTGTTCGCTTTTCGTTCGTTCCATCTTCCTCGTCGTTGGATTCGGTGCAGACTGGTCCGACATTGTTGCTGCCTTATCGTTTTTTTTGCTGATAAGCGCTAACAAATTGGTTTGTTAGGATGTTTCTCTCGGTTGTTTCTTCGTCGTCCGTAGGCTGAGTTTCAACTGGTTAGGTTTTCTGACTTGATCGATTAGGGTCTTCTTGGTTATGCTGGCTAACGAGGGGCCTTCTCGGTTTTCTAGTTGCGGTCTCGAGGCGGGTGTTCTTGGGTTGTCCGGCGGGTGGTTTAGTGGCAGAGAGGTTTGCCCGGCGGGTGTTCTCGGTTTATTATGGGGTTTATGGAGCGAGGTTTGTGTTGCTGACTTCGACTTGGGCTTGGACAGTTTGTTAGGTCTGATTTTCTTGTTGTAACGACCCCAAAACGTAACACGAGAAAACACGCCCCTTTTTTTAAACAACATTCCTGTCCCAGACCAAATGCGCGGTGCGCATTGGGTTGCGCGGTGCGCTTTACAACGTAGAACCAGGTCAGAACTTGACAACTGGGCTGACTACCAAACTCTAGCCATTTGCGCGGCCAATGGCCTGCGCGGCGCGCACTAAAGCTGGAAATCAACTGCAGCCCGTTTTAGTACATGAAAACCATTTCCCCCAATCCAAGTTCCGTTAAACCCCCAAATCGATTCCAAAATTTTTCACACATTAATTTACCGGGTTTTAAACAACAAAAGTATGATACGACCCTTGGGACTCCAACGACCCATAATTACATGAAAGTGCCAATTTCGACCCATTTATGTATTTTGACGGATTAGAACTCTACAACCCAACCCGATACCAAGAGCATAATCCCGGGGACTAACAAATCCCCAACCCGCGTTTAATTCTCCAAAAGCTAATCCTCCTAGCTTAAGCAACGTCTATCAATCCTAGTCTAGCAACTAGGTAACTCTGCATCACGATACCTATAAAAAGGTAAACAACGAGAGGGGTAAGCATATAGCTTAGTGAATGCAATAGTTATACATATACATATACAATTTACCTACTTGCACCCACCTACACAACCACGCATAAATTCTGCATATCAAAGCACACAAGCTAGCATTTTCAAACGTATAAACTAGCATCATCGCTAGCACATAATCTCAATAATATAAATGCTAAATAATAAGCAACGCACAAAACATCGATGTTCAAAACATCCGTTAATATTCAAGGCTGGCCCCGCGAATGGTATCGTCAACATCGAACTTAAACCCCATCCGTCCCATTTAATGTGGTATCGTCAACATCGAACTTAAAACCCACATATGAGGTATCGTCAACATCGAACTTTAACCCCTCATCAAATCATTACAATAGTGGTATGGCTTCGTCAACATCGAACTTTAACTCCATACATGAGGTATCGTCAACACCGAACTTTAAACCCTCATCGAACAATAACACACACAAGGATATGGTATCGTCACATCGAACTTTAAACCCATACCCCACAAATAAATAAACCGTATACATACATATATAATTATTCCACTCACCTTGGAATGTTCGCACAAGTCATGTATGTAAATTGCATCCAAACGCAACCGAGCGAGCCTTTACCTATAATACACATATAGGTACAATATACACATAAATACACATTCTCTAAAAGAGAATCCGAAACAAACATCTCTTAGCCGAGGGATCAAACCTTGCTCGCCAAAAGCCGCCCATTTAACGCCTAATGGACACAAATCAATTACCACTTCGGGTGGTAATTCAAACCCACTCTACAAGTACAATTTAACCCAATTTATACTTTACACCAATTAGACTATCCTAGGTCCCGACACTAGGTTACTACTTAGGTAGTGACCATTTCAAACGCCATTTATGCCAAAAACCCCAACACGTGCAATATTGGATCATATTTCTTTTTGAAAGGACCCGTTCATATATATTATAAACGATTCACAATAGTTGATTTCATCGCGAGGTATTTGACCTCTATATGATACATTTTACAAACATTGCATTCATTTTTAAAAGACAAACTTTCTTTACATCGAAAGTTGACAGCATACATACCATTTCATAATACATCCAACTAAAATTTACTTAATAATAATCTTGATGAACTCAACGACTCGAATGCAACGTATTTCGAAATATGTCATGAATGACTTCAAGTAATATCCTTAAAATGAGCTAATGCACAGCGGAAGATTTCTTTAATACCTGAGAATAAACATGCTTTAAAGTGTCAACCAAAAGGTTGGTGAGTTCATTAGTTTATCATAATCGATCATTTTCATAATTTTAACAGACCACAAGATTTCAATTTTCCCATAAACATCCATCTCATATCAGGCATTTCGGAAACTGCATAGATATAAAAATCATTCATATGGTGAACACCTGGTAACCGACATTAACAAGATGCATATAGAATATACCCATCATTCCGGGACACCCATCGGACATGATAAACTCGAAGTACTGAAGCATTCCAAATTCCAGAATGGGGCTTGTTGGGCCCAATAGATCTATCTTTAGGATTCGCGTCAATTAGGGGTGCACTAATTCTCAAAATTAGTGATGTTCCCTAATTCTTAGATTACCAGGCTAAAAGGGGCATATTCGGCTTCGATCCATTCAACCATATAATGTAGTTTCGATTACTTGTGTCTATTTCGTAAAACATTTATAAAAGCGCATGTATTCTCAGTCCTAAAAATATATATTGCAAAAGCATTTAAAAAGGGAGCAAATGAAACTCACAGTACGATATTTTGTAGTAAAAATATTCATACGACGATACTGAACAATGCAAGGTTGGCCTCGGATTCACAAACCTATATCAAGTATATGTATATTAACACATCTATTTGTAACCGAACAGATTTATATATTATTAGTGATATATAAGTGTTATCTTAATAAATTATGTGTTTCATTAATAATAACCTACTTAATTATTTTTAATATTTATTTTAAAAAATATCAATATAGTTATGTTATAGGTAGTAAATATAGTTTTATATAACAAATAGTTATTTGATATAATAATATTGATAATAATAAATACAAAGTTGTTTTATTTTATAATACTAATAGTAATTTTAATAAAAATGATAGTTTTACTAATAATGATAAAGTAAAAATGATAGTTTTAGCAAAAATAATATTTTTAATAATATTGGTAAGTTTAATAATAATTATAGTTTTAATAGATATTTTAATGGTCATATTAATAATAATACTAATAGTATGATATCAGTAATAATAATGATAATAATAATATTACTAAAAAAATGATACTAATAATACTTAATACTAGTAATAACAATAATACAAATAATAAAAATAATAATAATAATAATAATAATAATAATAATAATAATAATAATAATAATAATAATAATAATAATAATAATAATAATAATAATAATAATAATAATAATAACAACTACCTCACAAGCTTTTTCAAAAAGAAAATAAAGTGCCTACGCTCAGGCTCGAACCCACGACCTCTCGCTCACCCGCTATCATCCCAAACCATCCTTCTATTTCCGTTTTTCTGATTAAATTCACAGCCTAATTTATTTAACACATGTTTTAGTGCTTCCTTAAAACCCACTTATCAAAACAGCCATGGCTAATTCGGCCCAACAGAGAGACCTCAGCCCAAACTACAAAACATAATGTGATTCATGGCCCAACAACACAAGAAGGGATTCGGCCCAACAGCAACATCAAAAGCCCAACTTGTGCAGTTATCTGATGAAAAAAAGAATAAACTGCTGTAGCCTGGGTTCGAACTCCCGACCTCTTGTTCAAGATACACACCCTTAACCATTGATCTGCTTGTTACATATATGTAATACCTTGCAGTTTTAATTATTAAACATATCCTAAACTGTCATCTTCCTAGTATCACCATTATTATCATCAACAGGTCATAATCATCAATCATTAACATATCATTATCTATATCGTTATTTATATCATCATATATCTCGGTCATAATCATAATCCTAATCTTATAAACATCACCATCGTCATCTAATCATCATATGTAACCTCATAATTCTAATCATAATATAATCTTAGATATAACCATAAGCATAAGCATAATTATCATCATTTTTAATTGATTCAAGAACGAACCCGTTACCTAATATCATCTTCATGATCATGATCGCCGCTATACCTCATCATCACTCATCATCTTCATCGTCATCCTTCATCATCATCGTTCGATATCTTCCTTCTTCCTCGCCATCATCATTTCATCATTCTCGTATCGACATGAAACAGAAAATAGAACACACGAAACAGGAACAGCTGCATCATGTAGCAGCAGCCATCGAGCAGAAAAAAAAAGAATTTGCAGCAACAGTTTATGTGGGTGTGCAGCGGGTTTGCAGGTGTAGTGGTTAGTTGATGGGTTTGATGGTAGTCGTAGATGATGGTGTCGTTGGTGTTTGTGGATGGCGAGTTTTTCTTCGGCTATCCCATCAACGATAATAAAGAAGAAACAAGAAAAATTAATCGACTAGTTGAGGGTGGTCACGGCTATATGTTCGACCCACCTTGGGGTTTCTTTTCTTTAAGAAATGGGAACAAGAAAAAAAATGAGTTGGTGTTTGTATGTAATATAATCACATATATATTTGCATATTTAAGTGTTTAAAGTTACAAGGAGCAATACAGTAATCTTCATTCATCATTGAACTATCACGGATATATACTATTTACTTAAATATCTATTTTAAATTTAAAGTAATAATTTAATTATAATATAATAATAATCATAATTAAAACATGTGAAATAAAAATATATAAAAAACCAGTAAGCCATCACAATTGATTCAATGTGCCGACACTTCAAATTTTAAGTTTTTCGGACCGGGTTTCGTCTTCCGTTATTAAACATTGGCGGATAAAAATGTTCAGAAAAATCCCATATTTTTAAATTAACTATATTTATTTATTTTGGTCATTATGGTATAAAATGCGATCATTTACTATTAAATAAAAATTACATTAATTATTCACTCCCAGGCCCAACTCCCAAGTAAAATATAAAAAAAATTTAAAATTCAACAAATAGTTCCTAAATACATTTTTAATATGCCTAAAACGTATATTACTCATTTTTGGATCACCGTTTATTTTGAAATCACCTAAGTTTGAACTTAACCTTTTGAATGATAAACGAGTGTTATTATTGTTTCCTAAATGAATTCAAAACCATTTATCTTCGAATTATATAAATATATATTAACTAACAAATTAATTATTAATTCAAATCATCAAATCATATAATACTTTATTTAATAACTCTAATTAATATTATATATATATATATATATATATATATATATATATATATATATATATACATATTTATTTACAAATAATTGTTCGTGAATCGTCGGGAACAGTCAAAGGGTAATTGCATATATGAACACGGTTCAAATTTTGAGACTCAATCTAACAGACTTTGATTATCGTGTCAGAAACATATAAAGATTTAGTTAAATTTGGTCAAAAATTTCCGGGTCGTCACACTTTTGACCACGTTTGACTTATGTTAAAATATCAATTTGACTCAAAATCACTTCTCATGTGTGATCACTTCCAGAAACATCATTTAACACTTAACACAAGTGTTTAAATGTAACGACCCGGAAATTTCCGACCAAATTTAAACTCTAATCTCTATATGGTTCCGATACGATAAGCAAAAACCCTAAAGTTGACCCGCACTTTTTCGATCGTTCTATACTTATAAGATTAATATTTACATAAATTAAACCTTACCAACATGATAAGCAATCCAAATTGTTGAGATTTATATTTTCGAAAAGAGTTTTACACAACGTTTGACCGTCTAGTTTGACCGATGATATCACGAACTATACAATATATGATAATTATACGTTTATGTATATATATGTATATATACATATTTAACATGATCTAAGGATGTTTTAATATCTCATTTTGTATTAATAACAATAAGTTATAAGTATATTTTGAAACTACTAACTTAAGTTTTCAAAACGATAACTATACGTAACGTTATTTGACATAAATACTTAAGAATTATAATGTTTATACATATATTGTATAAGTAATGTATTTAATCACTTTTAAGGACTTAAATACATAAAACCATATAAGTGTATTCACAAAAGATAGCTATATTTGAATCCTCATTCCATTTTTTTACAAAATTTCTATACGTATATTTAGAGTATTTGTACTCGTATCATACCCAGCTTCTATACGTATTTACTATTGGTATATACACATCAAATCACCACCTAACCAGCCTTGTTCAATGCCTTATGTATAAGGTAATTACTTTTGAATGATTGTAAGACTAATTACAAAAATACAAACTAAAATTTTGTCATGTTATCCTTAAAGATCACATTTTTAGGAGTATATATGTATCATCATTTTTGATTCATTTTACTTCCATTCTCTAGCTAAAAACACACACACTTTCAAGAGCTTTGAACTCCATAACAATCCATCAAATTACCAAGAAGATCTAGCCATAAAAACCTTACTTAAACACCATAAAGAAAACCATACAAAAACACTTCAAGAAATCCTTCCAAGAACACCAACTTACTTCCAATCTTTCATCCACTTCCATCACCCTTTTGATTCTAGGTTCTTACTCCTCTTTTACAGCAACCTTGTCCAAGGAACTTGAGGTAGAATCTATGTTCATAACCTTATTCGATTCATATATATATAGCTATCTTATTTTGTGGTATAAAAGTTTAACAACAAGAACATAGTTTGAAAGTTTTCAAACTTGTTTGCAAACTAAATAGATCCTTCTAACTTAACTTTTAAAATACTTCAAGACCTGTAATATAACTTAAATATATGCTAATTTAACAAGGTATAACTTGGTTTTTCAAAGAACACCTTAAAAACTGTTTTTACGACGTCGGAGTGCAACCGGGGACTGTTTTGGGTTGGATAATTAAAAACCATCTTAAACTTTGAATTGAAGGTTTATGTTCTGGAAAAATGATTTTTATTATGAATATGATAACACATAAAAATTTCATGATTTAATTCAAAGTATAAGTATTTTTAGAAAAATAATCATTTAAGGTTGTTTACATAAAGGAAAATGTTTAACTTCATAAGTTTCACTAAAGTTTCACCTATGCCGTGTGATTTTGAATACAAACTAAGGTATTTTCAGTTCATAGTCTTAAAGAAGGACTCGATCCAAGGAGATGGCAATTTGAATCAACGAAAACGGAGTTGTAACGAAGAAACTATGACCGAAACAAAATTGGTTATCCTAGACTTGTTCAACTTCGGGATTAATTGGAAAAAAATTAGATAAATCACATATTTCTAAGATAACATGATATTATATATATATATGTACTCATAATTCAATTTTATATGGTTCAGGATCACCCGTAAACAACACGAGAAGATTAATCATAAGATCCCATGTTTGTACGCAACACGTCATTTGACAACACCGGTACTTTATGTACGCAACACGTCATTTGACAACACCGGTACCGTGGGTCAAGATTAATCTCGACCAATACATATACGATGGGGTTTTATCTATTTCATTGGGGGTTTTATTTATTTCATTGCGGGTATATTAAACATCTAAAAATGAACCATTAAAATTGAATTACTAACAACGAAATGCTAACTACGGACTAAGGAATTATTCAAAGTATTAAAAGTATAACAAGTATATATATGAGACGTTTGTTTAATAAGAAAAGGTATTGATATATTATATATGGATAGGTTCGTGATATCAATCGGAGACCGAGTCAAATTTCATATCTTCAAGACAACTGTGAGTATATAGTCCCACTTTTAAACTCTAAATATTTCGGGATGAGAATACATGTATTTTATGTTTTACGTTATGGACACAAGTAACTGAAAAAATATATTCTACGTTGAGTTGTACCACTGGCATACTTCCCTGTAGCTTGGTAACTAATATTTACAGCGGTATTGTAAACGCGAATCCTGTTGATAGATCTATCGGGCCTGACAACCCCAACCGGACTGGACGACCAGTATTCAACGGTTGCACAGTACTTCGTTTCGTGACTACACTTGGTACGGTGTAGTAAGATTTCATATTAAAGGGAATATGCGACGTGATTAATTGTTAAGTATGGTTACCAAGTGCTCAACCACTTAGAATATTTTTTTTATTAAACTGTTTATATATGAAATCTTGTGGTCTATATTTATATCGCTGCTAGCTTCAAACCTATATACCTCACCAACTTTATGTTGACCTTTTAAAGCATGTTATTCTCAGGTATGAATAAAGACTTCCGCTGTGCATTAGCTCATATTAAGGATACTAGTTGGGACCATTTAAGCCATGATACAAGAACGTTGCATTCGAGTCATTGAAGATCATTAAAGACATTTATTAAGTAAATGACAGAATAGGTCATTCGGATATCGAGAAATGTTAGACGAGTTTAGTAATGTTTGATGTAAAGATAGATTGCCTTTTAAGAATAAATGCAACGTTTGTAAAATGTATCTTCTAGAGGTCAAGTACCTCGCGATGTTATCAACTGTTGTAATTCGTTTGTAATCAATATGGACATCGTCCGGATGATTAGTTTCGGATCCTTTCAGTTGGTATCAGAGCGTTGGTCTTAGCGAACCAGGCCTTGCATTAGTGTGTCTAACTAGTAGTTGTTAGGATACATTAAGTGAGTCTGGACTTTGACCGTGTCTGCCTGTCAAAAGTTTTGCTTATCAATCCTAGTCGGAAATCATCTGCTTATCATCCTTAGGGAACTGCCTGCTTATCATTCTTAAGTCTAGACACGTCTTACTGCATTTAGTGCATCGATAGTGTATAGACAAAATTCATATCCTAGCGTATCTGTTACTATAGACATTGCCTGTCGTATTTCAAAGATTCTCCGTAATTCATGGGATTTTGATATTATATATACATATGTAAATTATGTATTGAAGAGTACCAAACCCAACTCCTATAATCTATTCCAAACCAAAAATTCACTTCTCCGACTATACAAGATGGATTCTTCATCCAGTTCGAATTCCTCCGACTTCGATAGCTTCGTCGATATGGATTTCCATTCGAGCTCCGAGAACAGCGTTACCGGAATGGATCAACCAATTTCCCATCATCTATTTTGGATGAATTGGGGATGGGTTCGTAATATACTAAATCTCTGGAGGCAAGAAGAAGGTGATCCATTCCATCCACCAAATTGTCCCCTTAACGATGAACCTGAAGCACTTACCAGCGAACCTTATCGAAACACCATTTTCTCGCTCATTTCTAGAGTATCTCGTCATGATTACATACTATCCCATATTTCAAATCTTGTTCATTCGCTCGTTCCAACCATCAATCATCCCGGTATAATAGAAGAAGTCAACGAACTCCGTGCTCGGGTAGTGGTTTTGGAGAATATGGTGCGAAGGTTACAAACACCAACAGCAGCACCAGCAGCATAATCCGTACTACCATCGTCAACGCCGACAGTACCTTTATCACCCCAATCACAACCGCGCCTTAAATCTCAACATCACAATCTGTATCTCGAATATCAACATCACACGACTCAATATCTGTACTTCGAGTATGATCTTCGTTCTATATATCGTTCTACATCGATTATCTTCGCTTTACGTATCGTATGACGATTATGTAATTTCTAAAGTCTTAGAGATTATGTAATCTAGAATTAACGATAAATCAAATGAGTTTAATATTTTATTGACTCATTAAATCTATGATTATCTCTGAAGAAAATATATATGCAAGTATATTTTCATAAAGATAGTAATTAAAAATTCCTTCGTACAAACTATTAATGATGAAAATATTTTAACGGGTGGGTAGTACCCGAGGAATATTTAGAATTCACATTAATAAGTTATATTGTACATTCTTGAATCTGATTCAACGGTTATCTATTATCTTACTTACAACCACCGATATTCGTATCCGCTCACCCCAGAATAACCATTTTCAATCAAATTTCATATTCGGATTTTGACCTACCAGAATCCAACAAGTGGCATAAAGAAGAAAACTCTGGACAATTAAAATGAATTAAAATGTTGATTGTAACATATGAAACTAAACAATTCTTCAAGCTTGCCACTTGATTTTATCTTAAACCTCATTCGTAACTTGACGATTACAATTCGCATTCAAATCCTTTCATGATTCCTGAAAACACCTCGACCGAGAAGTTGAACCCGCCGCACCTCGCCTAAGGAATGAAGATTTATACATACAGTTATACACCTGAAGAACTCTCGAACCCAATTTCATAATTTAACACATAACGTATTGAATCCTTTGCCATTTATTAGAACAACCCTACAATTCCTTTTCAAGAAGCTAATTTTGTCACAGCTCCACTTCGACTTTTCAGTGAGATTATTTCTATTATAATCATGATATTTATACCTTGACCTTTCGCCGTCATTACCGGAAAACCTTTTATATCCCTCGACAACATCAACAGGTGCACCAGCAGATCGTTATCCTTTTGGCGAAATCAACAATCAGTATTTTGAAAATCTCGCGGAACTTCTTCCATCATATCTATAATGTCTATCCCTAAGAATTTCATAATCTGAACGTGAAGTTTCTGAAAAACACCCGGGACTATGAAATAGTTCTTGAAATGCTAACGAAGCAGCAAAAACTGTAAACGACTTTAATGGTCAAAAGTTTGATGACAAAGAATAGTAAGGTGGTAAAGCTGAAAAAAAAAAAAAGTTTGGAACTAGAAAACGGATGAAGCAAAGTATGAAAGAGGCTGTGGATAAATCACAGGGACTGAACCTGCTCTCAAAGAATACAAACGATTCCGTACCTGCTGAAACCGTCAGTAAGAACCCTACTCTTTATTCAAAACCTTGCCCGGATGATATTTTTCATCATCATCTTATCTTAGATATTATAAGATATCTTCATATCATTCGTTATACATATTTTTCATATTTCTGGAGATATTTTTACAACTATTCCTATCTGCGATCATTTATCTCTCCGTAACATCTGCGTTACAATATAAAAGAAACTGTGTTAATTTCTAAACTCTGAAACCTCCGAGATTAAAATATAAATGATTTGAAGTAGTATTGGGAACAGATGCATGAATTAGTATAATATAATGAAACTTGATCAACTTCATTATATTACAGTAAGTCATGTTAAGTTTCTAATGGAATGTGATGATTCACAGTACCGTCATCATGTGCCATGTTACACAGCTCTTACATTCTATCAAGTCTCCAAACATATTAGAACGTATCACCTTGATAGTTCTATTTTTCCGGAATATTCGAGTAATTTAACGAATCAAGATCGTGCCATTACAATTTCATTCTAAAACCGATAGCTAGGTTCATTCCAAATTTCCTACCTACGAATTTCGGACCATTGTTCGCTTGGCTCGAGGACGGGAAGAAGAAACGAAGGGACAAAACTTCGGAATAGAAATAGGAACATAAACCACAGCAAATAAGAGAGAGCATTAACTGTGGATGACAATGATTTTAAGGGACGGGAGTAGGAACATCGAAATATAAGGGAAGGTATAAAACCTAACAACAATCCCGAAACTACAAACCGTGCATATCAATACGTATTGCAACGTAAAGGCACGGGAAAATTAAAAACATTATAATTCCAAGGAAAGGATAAAAGAGAATAGATTCTTCTGGTGATAGATGAAAAAGAAGAATGAAAGATATGAAAGTTAGAAATATAACAAGGATTAGAATGGGATGGAGCATATTAGCGAATGTCTTAAAGTAGGAACTAAAGAGAAAGAATAGAAGATGTGGGAAGAAAGAAAGGGAAGGAGGTAAATTTATAGTGAAATATTCGACAAAGAAATCAAAACAGATTGCCGCGTTAAATCAAAGAAGATCCTGATCGCCGCAAAACTAAATCTTATTACATAAGATTTTCTTTAAAACCCTTAAATCCCGGAAATCGATCATAATCACGTCATCGGTTACAACAATTCTATATTCACTCATTTCACTCTTTTGTGATAGCTTCGCTCGTGCGTCTCACATAACCGAATCGTTTTATCTAAATCTTTCAATAATGATAAAATTTCATTATTACCTCATATTCGTCATGAAAACATTCCTATTGTGATTTATGACAACCTCTACCAAATTTCGAGGACGAAATTTCTTTAACGGGTGGGTACTGTAACGACCCGGAAATTTCCGACCAAATTTAAACTCTAATCTCTATATGGTTCCGATACGATAAGCAAAAACCCTAAAGTTGACCCGCACTTTTTCGATCGTTCTATACTTATAAGATTAATATTTACATAAATTAAACCTTACCAACATGATAAGCAATCCAAATTGTTGAGATTTATATTTTCGAAAAGAGTTTTACACAACGTTTGACCGTCTAGTTTGACCGATGATATCACGAACTATACAATATATGATAATTATACGTTTATGTATATATATGTATATATACATATTTAACATGATCTAAGGATGTTTTAATATCTCATTTTGTATTAATAACAATAAGTTATAAGTATATTTTGAAACTACTAACTTAAGTTTTCAAAACGATAACTATACGTAACGTTATTTGACATAAATACTTAAGAATTATAATGTTTATACATATATTGTATAAGTAATGTATTTAATCACTTTTAAGGACTTAAATACATAAAACCATATAAGTGTATTCACAAAAGATAGCTATATTTGAATCCTCATTCCATTTTTTTACAAAATTTCTATACGTATATTTAGAGTATTTGTACTCGTATCATACCCAGCTTCTATACGTATTTACTATTGGTATATACACATCAAATCACCACCTAACCAGCCTTGTTCAATGCCTTATGTATAAGGTAATTACTTTTGAATGATTGTAAGACTAATTACAAAAATACAAACTAAAATTTTGTCATGTTATCCTTAAAGATCACATTTTTAGGAGTATATATGTATCATCATTTTTGATTCATTTTACTTCCATTCTCTAGCTAAAAACACACACACTTTCAAGAGCTTTGAACTCCATAACAATCCATCAAATTACCAAGAAGATCTAGCCATAAAAACCTTACTTAAACACCATAAAGAAAACCATACAAAAACACTTCAAGAAATCCTTCCAAGAACACCAACTTACTTCCAATCTTTCATCCACTTCCATCACCCTTTTGATTCTAGGTTCTTACTCCTATTTTACAGCAACCTTGTCCAAGGAACTTGAGGTAGAATCTATGTTCATAACCTTATTCGATTCATATATATATAGCTATCTTATTTTGTGGTATAAAAGTTTAACAACAAGAACATAGTTTGAAAGTTTTCAAACTTGTTTGCAAACTAAATAGATCCTTCTAACTTAACTTTTAAAATACTTCAAGACCTGTAATATAACTTAAATATATGCTAATTTAACAAGGTATAACTTGGTTTTTCAAAGAACACCTTAAAAACTGTTTTTACGACGTCGGAGTGCAACCGGGGACTGTTTTGGGTTGGATAATTAAAAACCATCTTAAACTTTGAATTGAAGGTTTATGTTCTGGAAAAATGATTTTTATTATGAATATGATAACACATAAAAATTTCATGATTTAATTCAAAGTATAAGTATTTTTAGAAAAATAATCATTTAAGGTTGTTTACATAAAGGAAAATGTTTAACTTCATAAGTTTCACTAAAGTTTCACCTATGCCGTGTGATTTTGAATACAAACTAAGGTATTTTCAGTTCATAGTCTTAAATAAGGACTCGATCCAAGGAGATGGCAATTTGAATCAACGAAAACGGAGTTGTAACGAAGAAACTATGACCGAAACAAAATTGGTTATCCTAGACTTGTTCAACTTCGGGATTAATTGGAAAAAAATTAGATAAATCACATATTTCTAAGATAACATGATATTATATATATATGTACTCATAATTCAATTTTATATGGTTCAGGATCACCCGTAAACAACACGAGAAGATTAATCATAAGATCCCATGTTTGTACGCAACACGTCATTTGACAACACCGGTAATTTATGTACGCAACACGTCATTTGACAACACCGGTACCGTGGGTCAAGATTAATCTCGACCAATACATATACGATGGGGTTTTATCTATTTCATTGGGGGTTTTATTTATTTCATTGCGGGTATATTAAACATCTAAAAATGAACCATTAAAATTGAATTACTAACAACGAAATGCTAACTACGGACTAAGGAATTATTCAAAGTATTAAAAGTATAACAAGTATATATATGAGACGTTTGTTTAATAAGAAAAGGTATTGATATATTATATATGGATAGGTTCGTGATATCAATCGGAGACCGAGTCAAATTTCATATCTTCAAGACAACTGTGAGTATATAGTCCCACTTTTAAACTCTAAATATTTCGGGATGAGAATACATGTATTTTATGTTTTACGTTATGGACACAAGTAACTGAAAAAATATATTCTACGTTGAGTTGTACCACTGGCATACTTCCCTGTAGCTTGGTAACTAATATTTACAGCGGTATTGTAAACGCGAATCCTGTTGATAGATCTATCGGGCCTGACAACCCCAACCGGACTGGACGACCAGTATTCAACGGTTGCACAGTACTTCGTTTCGTGACTACACTTGGTACGGTGTAGTAAGATTTCATATTAAAGGGAATATGCGACGTGATTAATTGTTAAGTATGGTTACCAAGTGCTCAACCACTTAGAATATTTTTTTTATTAAACTGTTTATATATGAAATCTTGTGGTCTATATTTATATCGCTGCTAGCTTCAAACCTATATATCTCACCAACTTTATGTTGACCTTTTAAAGCATGTTATTCTCAGGTATGAATAAAGACTTCCGCTGTGCATTAGCTCATATTAAGGATACTAGTTGGGACCATTTAAGCCATGATACAAGAACGTTGCATTCGAGTCATTGAAGATCATTAAAGACATTTATTAAGTAAATGACAGAATAGGTCATTCGGATATCGAGAAATGTTAGACGAGTTTAGTAATGTTTGATGTAAAGATAGATTGCCTTTTAAGAATAAATGCAACGTTTGTAAAATGTATCTTCTAGAGGTCAAGTACCTCGCGATGTTATCAACTGTTGTAATTCGTTTGTAATCAATATGGACATCGTCCGGATGATTAGTTTCGGATCCTTTCATTAAACATCTATTTGACCAAAACTAGTGTCATCATCAATTTTGACCCCTAACTTAGTTCGACACCAAATCAAGGTTAACACCCATTTTGACCCAAGTCCCAAAAATGCCCAAACTAACCGATAATCACTAACACAAGTGAAAATGACTCTAATACATAAATTAAACCAAATCACAAGTGTTAAATACTTATCTTATCCAATTCGACACATAAACCTTAATTTTGACCCAATTCAAAACTAGTCTTTCTAACATACCAAAATGGGTTCCAATACTTCCATAATCACTAAACTAAGTGATTACACCCAAAATTAAAGCCTAAACACGGTCATTTCATCAACCAACCCAAAACCCGCCAAGTATCAAAATAACTAGTCACAATAAACCCACTTTGTAATGACCCGAAAAATTTGGACTAATTTTAAACCAAACTCTCGATACGATTTTGTATTTTTGATACGATAAGTGAAGTCTGTAATGTTGAGTCTCAAAAATTTTGAACTGTTTCATATATTCATTTGACCTTCGACCATTTCCGATGATTTACGAACAATTAATTGTAAACAGATATGTGTGTATATAGATATAAATAATAATTTGAAATATAATTTGAAGTATTATATGTTGTTGTTATTAAAATTAATTATGTAAAATAAAATAAAAATAGGATATTATAATAATTATTATTTAAAACATATCTTGATATATAAATAAAGTATATTGAATTAGTATATATAATTTCAAAATTATTTTGTAATCGTCAGTAGCACTCAATTATCTTTCGATGGATATTAAACAAGTTAAATATGAATTTATATGATTTTAAAATAAACGGTGATCTGAAAATGAGTTATATAATTTATAGGCCTATTAAATATATATTTAGGAGTTATTTGTTAAGTTTTACACTTAGCATATTTTACTTGGGGTTGGGAGCTAATAATTAATTTAATTTTTATTCAATAATTTTAAACCAATTTTTATATCATAATGACTGAAATAAATAAAAATAATTATTATAAAAATTTGGGATTTTTCTGACTAAGATTATCCGCCACTGATTTACAACGGGGAACGATATAGCACTCCGTGACAAACAGTCGGTACAATTATTCAATTGAAGGCTGCTAGCATATTAATATGTCACGTTATTTTATTAATTACTATATCATTACTTTATAAAGTATTATATCACATATTCTATTCTCAATTCGTTGAATAAATGATGATTGATAATTATTGAGATGTTGAATAAATGATGATTAATAATTATTGAGATTTATGATTGATAACCGATTGAAATACTGTGCCTGATTAAAAACTTTAAAATTCACTATGCTTGATTGATGATCATTGCCTTCAATTGATTTTTATATACATATAAAATACATATATATGTATCAATCATTTACAAGTGTACGTCCACATTATCATCCTCTCAACTCTCCTCTAATACTATTCCACTTCTATGCTATTTTTTGTTTTTGAGAACCAAAGACACACGAACCGGCAACCATTTGCTTGTTTTGATTGTGAAGTCAACTCGAACCAATTCATCAACCATCACCCGCCACCTCTTCCATCATTGAACCGTCACTACTTCTAACACCACCTTGAATCACCAACAAAACCCATCGTGAGTACTTCCTGCTGCTAATTACTGTCGTGCACCACTCTACAGCAATCACCACAGCCGTTCACCACCATCTTCTCCATCTCTACCACCGTCATCACCTCGCCATTACTCTCTCACATCCTCTCTCCTTGAACTGAGAACTACGAACAAGTATATAATCAACCGGGTTTAGTTTTCAACCCAATGACGAAACCATTTACTGAGTAATTATTGCTGCAGCTATGTTTCTGATTAAACCATGAGAACACCACCATCTTTCACCTTCGACAACCACCTTCACCACACCGGACCACCGGACCTCCACTCCATTGTTTCTGTTGTGCTGTCCTAAACCCATATCGCCACCACCATTAAAACCTTCATCATCCATCATTATTGGCTTGTAAGATAATATTTCTATTTTTCTTCATATTGCTGCAGAAGTAATTAAAATTAGATTACAAACCCAATCTTTATTAACTAAATTGGTATGAAATATTATGTTTGTATTTGATTCATTGCCTGCTTGAGCCACCCTAATCCAACACCCGTTAACAACCCAAACAAACACACCTGTAAAACCATCGAAACCCACCACCATAATTAACCATGAACTACCACCCAATCATATCACTGCTGCTGCAGTTTGTTTTCCTGTTTCTAGTCTACAAAAACACCACGTTCATCATTTAAACCAAACCACAACAGCCACTTGTTACATACTAATACTAAACTTTCTGTTTCTGTTTTCATTCAAAACCCAAACCATCCACTTTATGTGTTTCTTGATCAAACAAATCATCATCTGCAATTGCTCTAATTCATGAACTGCTGCAAGTAATTCAAACATAAACCATCAACTTGAAAACTATGCTACTGCAATCTGTTTTCTATTTCAAATATCACAGACACAACAAACTCATTAAAACTGCTATTTCTTACTCATTCAATGCCACCAACACACCACCACAACAAACCTCCATCACCTGTGGTCAACTGCAACTGCAACTACTGCTTCATCATCATCGAAGATCCCATTGCTACAACACAGCCGAATTACCAGTATTCTGTTTATATTTCTGTTACAACCAAACCACACGATCATCATAATAACATCATAAAGGACTGTTTGTTTCAGCCTTTCAAATTCTCAAACACAAGCACAAATCTATTACATTTAAAGATTACTGCTACTTGTATCCATTTCTATTTCTATTTACAATTCAAACAAACCCGCTGCTTGTATCTGTTTCTACTTCTGTTACAATTCAAACAAACCCTTCAAGAACCCCTGTTAGTACTATTCGTGTTTGATCAATTTAAAAAGTACAGAAAATAAATTGAGAGATTAAAGAAATTAATTGAATATCAAAGAATCGATTACCTATTGGATCGATTGATGAACCGATTACATGATTTAATTGATAAAGAAGGCTGATGATGACGGTTGTGATCTTCATGGTTCATGTTCTTGTGACTGGGTTTTTCTCCTGATCGGATAAATCAATCGGTGACCTACTAAACATTGGTGATTTTTGTTTGATTGATTGTTTGATTATTGAATTGAGGAAACCGTGAACCGTGATTTCTTCTTCTCCTGTGTGTTTGCTACCCTCAATCTGATAAGCCGCCCAATTTCTTTTTTAGGTGTATATATATATATATATATATATATATATATATATATATATATATATATATATATATATTATCGATTATTATTATTATTATTATTATTATTTATTATTATTATTATTATTAGTATTATTAGTATTATTATTATTATTATTATTACTATTATTATTATTATTAAAATTATCATTATTATTAATTTCATGAATATTATAACTATTTTTATTATCATTATTATTAGAAGCATTGTTATTACTAAAATTATCATTTATATTATTATTATTATTATTGTTATTATTATTATTATTATTATTATTATTATTATTATTATTATTATTATTATTATTATTATTATTATTATTATTATTATTATTATTAACATAAGTATCATTATTAACAATATCATTTTTATTATTAGTATTACCATTTTAACAAATACATATTTTGTATATAAAAATATACTTATTACATATACTATAACTATATTAATATTACATATACATTATATATTAAATCTAATAACATTACTTATAATAAATACTTACATATAACAAACTATTGATATTTTTTTATATTACTAATCATATATATAAAATATAGATATATTAATATAACTAAATGTATATATATTAATCATTTTAAATATATATACAAAATAAATATATATATAACATATAATTTAAGATATAATATAAGTATACATTTTTAAATGGAATTTAGTATGAATTCTATATAACTACAAATATATAAATAATAAATTAATAAATGAAATTATGTGATTTTCCATTATATATTTTAATAGATATACAATTGATATAGGTTCGTGAATCCAAGGCCAACCTTGCATTGTTCAGTTCTGTCGTATGCATATGTTTACTACAAAATATCGTATCGTGAGTTCATTTTATTCCCTTTTACTCTTTACATTTTTGGGACTGAGAATACATGCGCTGTTTTTACAACAGTTTTATTAAATGCCTTTGAAATCTATATTTTTGGACTGAGAATACATGAGACGCTTTTATAAATGTTTGACGAGATAGACATAAGCAAAACATTCCTCGAATGAATTATTATACAGACAGAAGTTCTGTTGATTATTATTGAATTAGTTGGACGTTATAATTGCCACTAATTGATGTGAATATTTCTCCTTGATTATTATAGCTTGGTAACCTAAGAATTAGGAAACGGGTATGGCCCCTAATTCACGCAAATCCTAAAGGTAGCTACCGGGTTTAACACCCCCACCCAGAATGTTCACTAGACGGAAGAGGTAGTGGGCGTGGTATTTAGTACTTCGAGGTTTATATATTTATTACAGACTAAAAGTTCTGTTTATTTTGGGGATATTTATGATGCGCATTAAATGTTAAGGTCGGTTACTAAGCAAAGAAAGCAAAGAGAATGTTATATATCGAGAGAATGATTTTTATACACAGGTTATGTGTATGATATTTTGTACACGAGATATGTGTACGGTTATTAAGCATTTTGAAAAATGAATTCGTACATGAGATATGTGTACTGTATTTAAAGGAAATCGCATGTACATTACAGGTGGGTGTAGGATTCGAGCCCATTTGTACCATGCATATTTAAATCTTGTGGTCTATCAAAATGATGAATTTTATTGTTTATGTTAAACCTATAATGGGTCATATTTTAGAGCGAGGTTCTGACCTTTTGGTTGACACTTTTAAAAACATGTTTATTCTCAGGTCTGAAAGAAATCTTCCGATGTGCATTTGCTCATTTTGAAAAGATATTACATGGAGTCGCTCATGGCATATAGAGGTCAGAACCTCGCAATGGGACCATCTGTTGAAGACTTCGTCCAGGTGGATTAGGACGGGTTGTTATACACTGCGTCATCTAAACGGGTTTCTCAACTAAACAAGCTCAAACTGTAACGACCTGACTTTTTTTACTTATATTTTTGTGCTCAAAACTTTCACGAAACTGCGTATTTGTGCGTACTGAGCTAGTTTATGCTCTGGGATCTTATTTCATGTTGATTACTTTCGTTTATATTTTAAAACGTGTTATTAAGTACGTAGTTACTTAACTTAATCCCCGAATGCTTTAATGACCGTTAGTGTCACTTGACATTTTGAACGAGCTATGTACTGTGTACACGTTAAACTTTGGTCATAGTTGGAATATTATGACTATGTAATACTAATTGTTATTTTCTAATAACAATTACTTGGGTTATTGGATGTTTAATTACGCTTAGTAATTTACTATGCACACTAGTTAGTCTTGTTGGACTTTCTACCTTGTTGGACTTTAGCCCACCCTACTCTAGCTAATGGACCATTAAATTAGTCCAATTTTAAATGGATTATGACCCATTAAGAAGTAGGACAAAAATCCATTTATAAGAGCCAACATACTAGCATTTTTATTAACCATTACTTGGAATATTGCATGGGATCCTAACAATAAGCACCACCTTTAGACCACCACTAACTAAAAAGTAAAAAGTTGTCCCCTTATCCCCCATCTAAGGCCTACGGTTTTAGCGCACCCACCACCACCTCCACCACTATAAATACAAGCCTTATTTCTCCCATTTCACACTTAATCTCATTCTCATTTTACACACACTTACTCTCTTATTTTCTCTCTAGTCTTTCTCACTCTAAAAACGGTAAGTTTTAAATTTTCTTCTTCTTCTTTTCTTCTTCTAGATCACGAAATCATCATCATCATCATCATAAGATCAAGCTTTTTAGCTTTTTGATCTTGTTATATCTTGTAGATTCAAACTTTGATTTGAATCCTTCAAGAACATGAAAGATTCAAGCTTTCTAGCTTTGAATCTTCATTACTTTTTTTGGATCTAAGTTTTCTAGCTTATGATCCCTTTATTTTGTTAAAAAGATCAAAACTTGTGTTTATGATCTTCATGAAACTTGAAGATCTAGCTATTTGCTTTAAGGATCTTCAAGAACATTAAAGATCCAAGCTTTCTAACTTAGGGTTTCATTATTTTGTTAAAGATCGTACCTTTTTAGCTTATGGTCTCATTACTTTTACTAGAGCTTAGCTTTCGAGCCTATGGTCTCATAAATCTTGTAAAGATCCAAGCTTTCTAGCTTTGGATTTCTTAATACTTGAAGATCTAAGCTATTATTGTAGATCTCACTTACTTGGAACCTTTTTATGATTTTTATGGTGATAAAAATCTAGTCTTCATCATCTCATATGATGAAGATGCATAAACTTGTGTCAAAAGGACAAAGGTTGAAGCTTTATTGGGTTTATGCAATAAAGAGACAATCTTGATGTTCAAAACATGTAGAATGTTAGCTTTTACTCTTAGTTATGTGTTGATGGTTGAAACTTGGTCAAAGTGATGCTAAAACATCAAAAAGTTATACACTTGAAGCTTACACGCATCAAGGATGAGAACCGTGATGACCATCAAGCACCAAGAAACCCACTGGAGCACTTGTTTGCTGTTTTTTGTGGTCTGATTAGACTCTTAGGACTTCTATAAAATTGATTTTCAAATAGTTCGGTTCGAGTAGATGACTTTTTGTATAAGACTCGCCTAAATCCGATATACGGTTTAGGATTTATGGCCTTGCGAAAGTCACTACGCCTTTGTAACGACGTACTGAAAAAATTCTGACCTACTCGTGCTTGAACTGTCGCCACGGTCAAACGACATTGAGTTAGGATCTGAAAATTGGAATGCGGTTAGAGGACTCACATACGGAGCCTTGGCCACTGACCACACGTCTTTTCGGTTTGTATAGAGGTCGTAGCAGCTGTCCGAAATTAGCCTTTTGTTTCGATCTCTATTCTTGTTGAAAACTTACTTTATCTTTTACGAATGATGATGATGATGATGATGATGATACTTAAGACTTAATTTATTTACTTTTAAACCTTTGGGGACAATATACTGACTTGGTAACCTTTGACTTAGGTTGAGGACCTTTTGGATCGACCAACTTACTTGTTTGGACCAACTTACTACTTACTTACATTTTCGTATCGACTTTTACCGCATTGTTCACTGTGAGTTATAGCTTCCCTTTTTACTTTACTATTTTTGGGACTGAGAATACATGCGCTTTTTATATTTTACATACTAGACACGAGTACTTAAACTTTATATATGTGTGGGTGATATAACGGCACAAAGATTCTCCTTAGCACGGTAACGTTTAATCATTGGTTTTTGAACTGGTGAACGTGAATATTATATATGGATCCATAGGGTTTGACATCCCCATTCGAGCTAGTCGCGCTAGCATTTAAGGGGTGTTTAATACTTCGAGAACATACGCACTCGCTAAATGTACTTTTAGGGGGTAATATTACGTTAAGTTAGTTACCGGGTGCCCACGGATAAGCATATACTTTATCATACTGATTTGGATTGCTGGTTGAAGCACTGAAATCTCGTGGTCTACATTACATTACTGATTACAAACAAACTATAGCTCACCAACATTCGTGTTGACTTTTTAAGCATGTATTTCTCAGGTGCTTAGACGTTGTTGCCTCCGCTGTTAGACTTGTTGTTATAGTCTTGGTGTTATAGACTTGTGATATTACGCCAAATGAACATATATTTAGTATCAATATTCTTCCAATATGTAAAGTTTTTAGTTGCAATTGTTCTATTTCCAAGTGATATTCGTTTAAATAAATAAGTGTGAAGACCGAAGACGCAAATGAAGATTTGAAGACGCAAATGATCAAAAAGCTCAAATGTACAAGATACAATCCAAGTGATTTCATTTATTGATAAGAAACGTCTAAAAATTACAAGAGTACAAGTCGCGAAACGCAAAGTACAAGATATCTACGCGTACGAAAGGACGTTCGAAAATCTGGAACCGAGACATAAACCGAGCATCAACGCGCGAGACAACGGACCTAAAATTACAAGTCAACTATGTACAAATATATAATATAATATATATATATAATTATTATAAATTATATATATTATATATATTTAAAAAATGTGTCGACAAAGAAGAAAACAAAGCAAAGTGAGCTGGCCAGAGATTCCATGCGATCGCATGGCATTAACACTTCAAGCCAATGCGATCGCATGGGCTACAGGAATTCGAATTATGCCTATAAAAGGCGTGGTTCTGCTCGAGTTCATTACACCATAATCAATCTCTAATCAATCTCTCTTCTCTCTGTATAATATATATATATATATATATATATATATATATATATATATATATATATATATATATATATATATAGTTTAGTTTTATATTAGTTTAGTTTGGGTAATGTAAAGGTTATTTTACAGGTTTTAAAGTCGAAACTCTGTCTATGTAACACTACGCGATTAATAATCACTGTAAGCTAAATTCTCCCTTTTTAATTATGTATCGTACTTAAGTAATTATTATGCTTATTTTAGCCGAAGTAATCATAATGTTGGGCTAAATATTAAGACGGGGTTATTGGGCTTTTGTGATGACCCGGAAAATTTCGACTAATTTAAACCAATTCTCTATATGATTTAATATTATGTATATATATATATATATATATATATATATGTATATATATATATATATATATATATATATTAAGATGTACAAGTAAAACACTAATTGCTACTGTAAAAACGACTTTCCTACAGTAAACACTATTTGCTACAGTACCACTATTTGCTACAGTGAACACTATTTGCTACAGTACACTATATGCTACAGTAAACACTATTTGATGTCGACGAACTAGCAAACAAAAACAGAAAAGGCGGCCATGCGATCGCATGGCAAAAACACTGAAAACTCATGCGATCGCATGAGCTACAGTAAATCGAAAAGTACTATAAAAGGCCAGTTTGTTCGACGATATACTTCATATTTTATTTTCATATGTAATTTAAATTTTAATTTATAATTATAATTATAATTTTAATTTAAGTTTAATAATAATAAAGTATATTCGAGGGTGTTTTAATTCGGGTTTCAAACCGCTTTAAGCTAAGGAAATATTGGGTATTGTTCGGGGTATTGTTCTTGAATCCAAGGCCAACCATACAGTCGTCTACCATCATTATGTCTACGCAATTTTCCTACAATATTGAGTCTCAATATTGAACCGTGAGTTTATAGTCTCCCTTTTTAAATACTTTAAATATTTTTGGGCTGAGAATACATGCAATTTATTTTAAACGCGATAAGACACAAGTACATACTAAATTCTACACTGAGTTAAATCGAAAATCTCTTAGCTTTGGTAACTAGTAGCTGCCAGTACATAGGATATGGACTGGTGGGCGCGAATAATTGTATATGGATCCATAGGGCTTGACATCTCCGTCCGAGCTAGAGCGCTAGCCTTTTAACGGACGTATGTTATTTGAGTTTAAGACACGTTGGTTTGCGTGTATTAAAATGAATGGGGTAATTATCACTATAGCGTTAAGTTTAGTTACCAGGGTGCTCTGTTACGTAGAATCTATTGATAACTCACCAACATTCGTGTTGACTTTTTAGCATGTTTTATTCTTAGGTCCTTAGAATGCTTCCGCTGTGATGTGCTTGTTGCCTGCATGGAGTCTCTCATGCTTTGTACAAAGTTTATTGCATTCAAAATAAAACTGCGTTGTGTAATAAATAATTGGACTGTGATGTCAACCTGTAAATTAAAGACTTATGTATTTCGGGGTTTTGCTTATACAAGCACTCGCCCACATGTTTATAACTTTCTATGTTTAGAAAGTCGCTTATTTTAATGAATGCAATATTTTATCAAAACGTATCATATAGAAGTCAAAACCTCACTGTGGAATCAATGATTAACGTGTCGCGTCAATAACGATTTTGACGGGTCGTTACAGTTGGTATCCGAGCTTGAGGTCATAGGGAACTAGAAATTACATTAGTGTGTTTAACTGGTAATTGTTAGGATGCATTAGTGAGTCTGGACTATGACCATATCTGTTTTTACTGATTTTTGCTTATCATTTGGTCAAAAAACATTATATGTGATATATTTATATGCTAACGTAATTGTTGTTTCAATTATGTGATAGATGACTTCTTCTAATCCTATCATTTTGTACGACTCAGAATCGGACACTGAATCTATTCTATCCACAACTGAAAAGGGCGTTCCAATACCTATTAAAGAAGAAATTGTGTTAGCCGGGGAATCTCAACTCCCGGTAAACCCAGAGGAGGTTCCAGCTCCACTCAGCTTTAGTTTTCCGGAGCCACAGTATCGTTCACATGGACCCATGATCCCTGGAGTAAATGAGGATCATCCATTTCTAAACAAATATGAACATTGGTCCAGATATACCGCCGACGGGCGGGTTGTGCCGATTACGCCTGGCAGATTTCGGTTCATGACCACCGGTACATATTCTCGCAGTTCGTCATCATATTCTCCTGTACATGACTCAGACAGTTCGTCATCAGACGAAATCAGTAAGGAGGAGGATTTCGCTAATGAAATAAAAGAGGTCACTAAGGAGAAATTCCAACTTGCTATAGATAATAAAAACAACCACAATAATAAAAAGTCCTTAATTATTAAAAAAGAACATGACCATTCGATCTCTAACCACCCTTATTGTATTAAACCCACTGAGGCAACGGGTACCTCAAAACCCCAACCAAAAATAAAATACACTGCCAGAATGTCTGTCGGACCATGTGCACACAAACAATTGGCAGAGAGAACCAAATGGGAAGAAGTTTCTGATAGTTCTGAATAAACGACCTCGCAACCATAAATCTTTCATGCGCTATTCTATTGCTTATGTGTGCTACTCTATCTTGTTATGTAAAATAAGCATATGTAAAATATCATTATTGTATGGTATTGTATTATTTTGGTTTATTAATAATAAATTCATGGAATGATTATTTGTATTATTACTACTTCTTATTATTATTATTACATAATAATGTAGTAACTCGCTATAATTTTTCATAGTGGAATATTATTAGGATTTTAGTAGTTAATTCCTTGTACTAGCTATTATGTATGAACTTAACGGGTAGGTAATACCCTAGAAATAATTATAAAATGCTAATAAGAAGAAAAGGCTTTTATAATAATCGGTTCATATTATTAATATGCTACGATTAACTATTGACAACTCATTTTACCTATAATATTCTATATGATTAAATTATATCTGTTGTGTTTATTGAAGAAACATGTCTCAAATGTCGGATGCTGAGTTTGAGCAACTAGTCGAGAAACGTGTGAATGAAAGAATTGCTGCAACCGAGGCAGCAAAAGAAACAGCTGAAGCAGCAGCCAAAGTAGCAGCCGTAAACACAAACTCACGAAACGGATGCTCATACAAAACTTTTCAAGGATGCAAACCACAGACGTTTAGTGGAACCGAGGGACCAGTCGGTCTAACCCGATGGTTTGAAAAGATGGATTCCGTTTTCAAAATCAGTAATTGTGCAAACGGAGACAAGTCAAAGTATGCTTCGTGCACGTTGCAAGATGGTGCACTTACTTGGTGGAACAATTATGCTAAAGCAGAAGGAATAGATACGGCATATGATATCTCTTGGGAAGAACTGAAAAAGATGCTAATCGAGGAGTACTGTCCTCGAAACGAGATCAGAAAAATGGAATATGAGTTACGTAATCTGAAGGTTATCGGCGCGAATCTCAATAACTATGAAAAGCGTTTCATGGAACTAGCCTTGCTGTGTCCCGAATTGGTGCCAAACGAGAAACGAAAGATAGAAATGTATATTGACGGTTTATCGATCAATATCAAAGGAAATGTTACATCGTCCAAACCAAATACGATGCAGGAAGCCATGACAATGGCACACCAACTCATGGACCAGATCACAGAGAGTTCGATTTAGGCACAAATTACCGAAGTCAAGATAACGGAAGGAAAGAGGAAATGGGAAGACTATAAGGGCAAAAGTACTCACCTGAAGAAACAAGAAACTTTTAAAGGTAAACAAGATGGGGCAACTGCAAGTCCAAACTATAAGGGACCCCATCCGTTCTGCAAAAGATGTTACACACATCATGCAGGTTATTGTCAAGTGGTCTGTGATAAGTGCAACAAGAAAGGACATGTGGCGAAAGATTGTTATGCCACCGTTTCTGAAGTAAAGACAAAACCGACCGATGTCAAGAAATGTTTTGGATGCGGGAAGTCTGGTCACTTTATAAATCAATGCCCTGATAAGGAAAAGAATAAAGAACCCGCACGTGGGAGGGCATTTAATGTTAGTACCAGTGAAGCACGTGAGGATCCTAATCTTGTCACGGGTACGTTTACCGTTAATAATCAACTAGCTTCTATTATGTTTGATACGGGTGCTGATAGAAGTTATATGTGTAAAGACTTTAGTTCTATACTAAAATGTGCATCATTGCCTTTAGACGATAGATATACTATTGAATTAGCTAATGGTAAACTGATAAAAGCCGATAAAATTTGCCATGGTTGCGAAATAAATCTCGCTGGTGAAACCTTCAAAATCGATTTGATACCCGTAGAATTAGGAAGTTTTGATGTAATCGCTGGCATGGACTGGATGTCCAAAACAAGAGCGGAAGTTGTTTGCGCTGAGAAAGCAATCCGCATCCCTCGTAAGGATGAAACGTCATTAATGATTTATGGGGAGAAGAACAACTCAAAGCTGAACTTTATCAGCTGTATGAAGGCCCAGAAACTTATAAGAAAAAGTTGTTATGCTATTCTGGCACACGTAAAGAAGATCGATACTGAAGAAAGAAGCATTGATGACATGCCGGTTGTAAGAGAATATCCCGAAGTATTTCCAGAAGAATTACCGGGGCTACCTCCACACAGATGTGTAGAATTCCAGATTGATCTCCTACCAGGAGCCACACCTGTAGCCCGATCCCCATATAGACTTGCACCTTCAGAAATGCAAGAATTACAAGACCAGTTGCAAAAATTATCGGACCGTGGATTTATTTGTCCCAGTTTTTCACCTTGGAATGCTCCTATTCTGTTCGTCAAGAAGAAGGATGGATCTATGAGAATGTGCATAGATTACCGAGAATTAAACAAATTAACGATCAAGAATCGGTACCCATTACCGAGGATTGATGATTTGTTTGATCAATTGCAAGGATCAAGTGTTTATTCTAAGATTGATCTACGCTCCGGATATCATCAGCTGAGAGTGAAGGAAGAAGATGTTCCTAAAACCGTGTTTAGAACCCGTTACGGTCACTATGAGTTTCTAGTCATGCCTTTTGGATTAACTAATGCTCCAGCAGTATTCATGGATCTAATGAATCGCATCTGTAGACCGTATTTAGACAAATTTGTCATTGTTTTTATTGACGACATATTGATTTACTCGAAGAACAAGGAAGAACATGAGCAACACTTAAGACTGGTACTAGAGATACTCAAGAAAGAAGAATTGTACGCAAAATTTTCGAAGTGTGATTTCTGGTTACAAGAAGTACAATTTTTGGGCCATGTTGTCAGTAAACATGGAATTAAAGTTGACCCTGCCAAGATCGAAGCCATTAGTAAATGGGAAACACCGAAGACTCCAACACAAATCCGTCAATTCTTAGGTCTTGCTGGTTACTACTGAAGATTCATTCAAGATTTCTCTAGAATCGCCAAACCCTTAACTGCATTAACTCAAAAGGGAAAGAAGTATGATTGGTCCACGGAACAGGAATCCTCATTCCAGTTATTAAAGAAGAAGTTAACGTCTGCACCCATTTTGTCATTACCAGAAGGAAATGATGATTTCATGATCTATTGTGACGCTTCGCGCCAAGGTTTAGGATGTGTATTAATGCAACGCACAAAAGTTATCGCATATGCCTCACGACAACTAAAAATTCATGAAAAGAACTATACGACGCACGATTTGGAACTTAGAGCAGTAGTTTTTGCACTCAAAATATGGAGACACTATCTATATGGCACCAAGTGTATAGTGTACACCGACCATAAGAGTCTTCAGCATATTTTTGATCAAAAACAACTCAATATGAGGCAACGTCGCTGGGTAGAGTTGTTAAACGATTACGATTGTGAAATCCGTTACCACCCCGGAAAGGCTAATGTTGTAGCTGATGCCCTAAGTCGGAAAGAAAGAGTAAAACCTCTTAGGGTCCGAGCTTTGAATATTATAATTCGTACTGATCTCACAAAGCAAATTCAAGCAGCACAGTTAGAGGCTTTAAAAGAAGAAAATGAAAAAGGCGAAATGAGCAGAGGGTTAGAAAAACAGCTTGAAGTAAAAGCCGATGGAACCCTGTATTTTGCTGATAGGATATGGGTACCAAAACATGGTAATCTAAGGCAACTAGTACTGGATGAAGCACACAAAACGAGGTACTCAATTCACCCAGGAAATGGGAAAATGTACCACGATCTCAAGAAGTTTTATTGGTGGCCTAATATGAAGACAGAAATTGCTACTTATGTAAGCAAATGTTTGACGTGTGCAAAGGTCAAAGCTGAGCACCAAAATCCGTCAGGATTACTGCAACAACCAGAAATTCCGCAGTGGAAATGGGAAAGAATAACCATGGATTTCATTACAAAATTGCCAAGGACTACAAGTAGTCATGATACTATTTGGGTGATAGTTGATCGTCTAACTAAATCAGCTCACTTTCTAACAATAAAGAAGACAGACAGTATGGAGAAATTAGCACGCCTATATTTGAAGGAAGTAGTTTCCAGGCATGGTGTACCTATCTCCATCATATCTGATCGCGACACCCGATTCACATCACGTTTCTGGCAGTCATTACAAAAAGCATTGGGAACTCGATTAGATATGAGCACCGCTTATCACCCACAGACAGATGGTCAAAGTGAAAGAACAATACAAACATTGGAAGACATGTTACAGGCATGCGTGATTGACTTTGGAACCAGTTGGGATCGACACTTACCGTTGGCAGAATTTTCATACAATAACAGATATCATACGAGCATCAACGCAGCGCCATTTGAAGCACTTTACGGTAGAAAGTGCAGATCTCCTATCTGTTGGAGTGAAGTAGGAGAAAGACAACTTACTGGACCAGAAATTATTCATGAAACCACCGACAAGATCATTCAAATACAACAGCGATTGAAAACGGCCATGAGTCGCCAAAAGAGTTATGCTGATGTAAGAAGAAAACCGCTAGAATTTTAAGTAGGCGACAAAGTCATGTTGAAAGTGTCACCCTGGAAAGGCGTTGTACGATTCGGTAAACGAGGAAAGCTAAGTCCTAGGTATGTAGGACCCTTTGAAATCACCGAAAGAATTGGAGCAGTTGCTTATCGATTAAAGCTACCACAAGAACTTAGTAGTGTTCATGACACATTTCACGTGTCGAATTTAAAGAAATGTTTAGCTGAAGAGCATGTCGTAATTCCTCTTGAAGAAATACGAATCAATGATAAACTCTATTTTATCGAAGAACCTGTTGAAATCATGGACAGTGAGGTCAAACAATTAAAACAAAGCAAAATACCAATAGTTAGAGTTCGTTGGAATGCAAGACGAGGACCCGAGTTTACTTGGGAACGAGAAGATCAAATGAAGCAAAAGTATCCACATTTGTTCACTGATATCGCTCATAAAACAGGTACTACTCAAAATTTCGGGATGAAATTTTCTTTAACGGGGAGGTTATGTGATGACCCGGAAAATTTCGACTAATTTAAACCAATTCTCTATATGATTTAATATTATGTAAATATACATACATACATACATACATACATATAATATATATATATATATATATATATATATATATATATATATATATATATATATATATATATATATATATATATATATATATATATATATATATATATATATATATATTATAAGATGTACAAGTAAAACACTAATTGCTACTGTAAAAACGACTTTGCTACAGTAAAACACTATTTGCTACAGTAAAACACTATTTTATATATAATATAGTTCAGTTTTATATTAGTTTAGTTTGGGTAATGTAAAGGTTATTTTACAGGTTTTAAAGTCGGAACTCTGTCTATGTAACACTACGCGATTAATAATCACTATAAGCTAAATTCTCCCTTTTTAATTATGTATCGTACTTAAGTAATTATTACGCTTATTTTAGCCGAAGTAATCATGATGTTGGGCTAAATATTAAGACGAGGTTATTGGGCTTTTGTGATGACCCGGAAAATTTCGACTAATTTAAACCAAATCTCTATATGATTTAATATTATGTAAATATACATATATATATATATATATATATATATATATATATATATATATATATATATTATAAGATGTACAAGTAAAACACTAATTGCTACTGTAAAAACGACTTTGCTACAGTAAACACTATTTGCTACAGTAAACACTATTTGCTACAGTACCACTATTTGCTACAGTGAACACTATTTGCTACAGTAAACACTATATGCTACAGTAAACACTATTTGATGTCGACGAACTAGCAAACAAAAACAGAAAAGGCGGCCATGCGATCGCATGGCAAAAACACTGAAAACTCATGCGATCGCATGAGCTACAGTAAATCGAAAAGTACTATAAAAGGCTAGTTTGTTCGACGATATACTTCATATTTTATTTTCATATGTAATTTAAATTTTAATTTATAATTATAATTATAATTTTAATTTAAGTTTAATAATAATAAAGTATATTCGAGGGTGTTTTAATTCGGGTTTCAAACCGCTTTAAGCTAAGGAAATATTGGGTATTGTTCGGGGTATTGTTCTTGAATCCAATGCCAACCATACAGTCGTCTACCATCATTACGTCTACGCAATTTGCCTACAATATTGAGTCTCAATATTGAACTGTGAGTTTATAGTCTCCCTTTTTAAATACTTTAAATATTTTTGGGCTGAGAATACATGTAATTTATTTTAAACGCGATAAGACACAAGTACATACTAAATTCTACACTGAGTTAAACCGAAAATCCCTTAGCTTTGGTAACTAGTAGCTGCCAGTACATAGGATATGGACTGGTGGACGCGAATAATTGTATATGGATCCATAGGGCTTGACATCCCCGTTCGAACTAGAGCGCTAGCCTTTTAACAGACGTATGTTATTTGAGTTTAAGACACGTTGGTTTGCGTGTATTAAAACGAATGGGGTAATTATCACTATAGCGTTAAGTTTAGTTACCAGGGTGCTCTGTTACGTAGAATCTATTGATAAACTTTTGATGAAATCTTGTGGTCTATCTTTATATATGTTTATGACTCTAGCAATTAAACCTATAACTCACCAACATTCGTGTTGACTTTTTAGCATGTTTTATTCTCAGGTCCTTAGAATGCTTCAGCTGTGATGTGCTTGTTACCTGCATGGAGTCTCTCATGCTTTGTACAAAGTTTATTGCATTCAAAATAAAACTGCGTTGTGTAATAAATAATTGGTCTGTGATTTCAACCTGTAAATTAAATACTTATGCATTTCGGGGTTTTGCTTATACCTAAGCACTCGCCCACATGTTTATAACTTTCTATGTTTAGAAAGTCACTTATTTTAATGAATGCAATATTTTATCAAAACGTATCATATAGAGGTCAAAACCTCACTGTGGAATCAATGATTAACGTGTCGCGTCACGGGTCGTTACAGCTTTGGACCATAGTTGGGGATTGGACAAAAGACCGACACTTGTGGATATTGAGCAATGGGCTATTAATGGACTTTATATTTGATTAATATAGAGATTTACAATTTGACGTAACTATAAATAACCACATACGCTTGATCGGGTACGGTGAGCGGGATATTTATAAATACTAATAATTGTTCATTTGACCGGACACGGGGATGGATTAATAGTCAATGGACTTATTAAAACAGGGGTGGATTACATTCAACGGAAATTAGTGTAATTGTTAATAAAGTACCAAAACCTTGGGTTACACGCAGTTGATAACCTGGTGTAATTATTAACAATGTATTAATACCTTATTACAGTTTAAGTCCCCAATTAGTTGGAATATTTGACTTCGGGTATAAGGTTAATTTGGCGAAGACCCTCGCACTTTATAATTATGACCGATGGATTATTATGGACAAAACCAGATGGACATATCAAATAATCCAGGACAAAGAACAATTAACCCAGGTTAATAAATTAAAATCAAAACATCAAACATCATGAGTACGGAAGTTTAAATAAGCATAATATATTTTATTTCATATTTCCTCGTACTTTTATTTATTGTTATTTTAATTATTGTTATTTATTTTATCGTTAGTTAAATATCGCCATTTACTTTACGCTTCGCTTAAAATATAAAATCGATAAACCGGTCATTAAATGGTAAAACCCCCCTTTTATAATAATAATAATTGTAATATATATATTTATATTTTGTACAAATATATTTATATAAAAATATAGTGTAAAATAAGCCGTCTCTCTGTGGAACGAACCGGACTTACTAAAAAGTATACTACTCTACGATTAGGTACACTGCCTATAGTGTTGTAGAAAGGTTTAGGTATATCCCATCTGTAAATAAATTAAATTAAAACTTGTATAATTTGTATCGTATTCCGTAATAAAAATAATAGTATTTTGTACTACACCTCGCTGCACACATTAAGTTTTTGATGCCGCTGCCGGGGATTCGGTGAAAAATGCTATATTTATTAAAATTATATTTTTGTAAAAATATTTTATTTCTTATTCCTTAAAAAATATTTTGTTTAAGTGTTGAAAAATATAAAAATAAATAAATATATATATATATATATATATATATATATATATATATATATATATATATATATATATATATATATATATATATATATATATATATATATTTAAGAACTTTATTTATAAAATTAAAAACTACTTTTATTTTTAAGATTTTAAAATATAAGTTTATTATATTTTATATAAATATTCTATAAATATTTTCTATATTTTAAAATCAGGAAAAAAGATAAATAAAATTAAATTTGGGTCGAGCCGATTAAAAGCCCAAAATATTGCTGGACTGTTGGGTCATGCGACCGCATGAGTGTGAAGCTATAATCTCATGCGATCGCATGAGATAGGTTGACATAACAACATCGTACGTAATTAATGCTTATTTAGGGTTTTAATTTCTTAATAATTATTATTATTAGGGTTTACTTTAAATATTAATTATTAGTTTTTAGTTTTAATATATAATTAGTAATTTTAAGTTTAATTATTATTATTAATTATATAGTTTAATATTTTTATATAATATAAATATAAAAATAATATATTTATAAAATTTGTATTTGTATCATTTTAGTTATAATTTGTATTTTTATCGTTTATTTCGTAATATTTGTCGTTTGTAATTAGTTTTAAACTTAGTTTTTACCATAGTTATTTTATATTTCTAGATTTTTAGGCTTTGCCGTAAAATCCTTTAAGTGTTTTTTCTTAAGATTAAGATTTAGGCGCTTTAGAATTTTGCGAAGCGGTTTATAAATTTTACTTTTTAAAGTTATTACCGTTTTGGATATAGAATTGCATTTAAGTTTTAATACCTTTAGGCGAAACTTTTTAGATTTAATTTTTAGACTTTTAAGTTTCGACGTTTTTCTTTCTTATTTTTATTTTTAGACGTTTTTCGACGATCTTTTTCTTTTTCGTTTCTACGCGCTAGTTTATAGGACATAGAATTTTTAAAATCTTTAAATTTCGACGAACAATTATTGTAAGCGATTGAATTAATTGACACCAATTTTATGGTTCGTAGTAATAGTTGAATTTGTTAGTGGCGAGTTATGGATTTTCTGATTTAAAGGATCCTGGCTACCTGCTGCATCTATTGACTATTCGAAACGTGGGCAAAATCAGAAAAGTCTATTAATTTGATAACTTATATAATTTTTAGTTTTATAACTAATAGGATAATTAGTAAATGCACCACATTGTAGCTAAAATTTGGTAATAAGCGCATTATGGAAAATTTCGAGAATATTTTGGAAACTCTTTCTGATTTCCAAAATCAATTAAATCCATACTCTCAAACGAGTATTGATGATAATTCGTTCGGTCAATCTTGGATTACGAATAACGAAACAATAACTGGTTGTGAAATCTGTGGAGATTATCACTCAACATTGGAATGTTATTATTACGTTCCTATAGAAAATTATGCACCCATGAAACCTGAATGGAATGATTATGAGGAATACAATTCAAATTGGAATTATTCCCAAGAATATATCCAAACTTAACAACCAGAGGACGAGGAAAATTATGTATCTGAAATTTTTTTAGATTATATGAAAATCAAACTCGAAGAATTTGACGCTCAAAATGAACAGATAAGAGAGTTTTCAAATAGGCAAGCTGAAACTCTATAAAACTACACACCTGTTGATCTGAGGAGTCATGTGCAAGAAAATCTCATATCATCTAATTTTGATGAATTCGAGAGCTCCGAAATCACAAATTATCCCGATAATACTTTTTATTCAGTTTTACCAATTTCACAACATATCGACACATTAGCCTCAACCGATAATATCATCGATCCATCAATGGATGAAAAAGTAATAAGGGTGACAAATTGGTACTCTTGGGAAAATGATAACGTTGAAAATTTTACCCCCGAGACCAAAATGGTGGGACCGATAAGGACCGTTAAAGAAGAAGATTTTGCTTCGATCCCGAAATTCACCATCCCACAACCTTCCAACCCAATATTCTCAATAGATGAATCATCTACCGAAGATGAACTACGAGCTGTAATAGATATTGACACCTCAGATTTCACCCAATTGGGTAATATAGGTGAAAATTTTAATCCCGAGAATGAATGGAAGGAAATGTTAGAAATTGTCCACCCTAAAGAAATATGTATGTCAGTGTATGACGATCCATTTGACCAAGAACCAGAAAAGAAACATATCCTTTTACTAAAAGCTACACTTAAAAAAGAATTAAGTAGTGACAATCGGGTGAGTCTAAAGTTTAAACCCATTAATATATTATATACCACCCGAGATGTAAATAACTGGTTCACTATTTTAATTCGTGGAACTTATTCTACCGACTTCACATGTCATCAGCTAAGTGTAGGGAAGTCTAACCCCACTTAACGTTAAATTAGGGGTTCGGGTTAGTGCATAACTCGTTAATGAATATGCACGATGAGTAAGGGTAAAAGAAGCATTTTCAAAAATTAGCAAACAGTTCAGAAAAGCAACCATTTTTAAAGAAAAACATGTGTGATAAAACAACAAAAGGAATGAACGATGAGGCGCGCCATCTATCGTTCGACGAGCTTAGCAATTACAAACTGGGTATTTTTAATTACTTTTTTACATTAATTACCCTCATGAATTTATAATTATAGTCTGATTTCATGCAAATGAGGGCATTGCATGATCTCAAGTGTGGGGAAGAGTTATAAATTCTCTCGGGTTTGCACTTGGTTTATTTGCCAAATTTTGTGAAAATTTGAAAAAATTTCAGCTAAATGAATTCAAAATCATGTTTATACATATTTATGAACGATAAAAACTAGGTGTTAATACCGAAATTATCGTTACCTCGGAAAAGACATAAATTGAGAAACAACCCAAAACGCTTGAATTCATTTACAATGGAAAAGAGGAGAATAAAAAGGCAAAGAAAGAAATAAATAAAAGCCAAGTGTGGGGAGAATATACCAAGTTATTCAATTAAAAACTATCTATCACTTGTTTCTGTAAAGTTATTGCAGGTGTTTTTGTTTTGGACTAAATTAACTGTTTTACCCGTAAAATTGAAATATAAATGAATGAAAAGATGGATCTACATGATGAATCAATTCCATCATAAAAAGGAAGTAAAGTCTTCCGAAAAAGACACGCGCTTCTTGATTTAGGTCAGGAAGTTGTCGTCCAGACCAGCTGTAGGTTGATGAAAAATCTAGAAAAGTCATCTCTAAAATCAGCAGGAAATCCACGGACCTCAGCATCAAACAAGGTCGCCAAGTGGTCAGACTTATTCTATCCATGAGAGGATCTGTCTCGTAAAATGGGGAGGGCGCTGTGTAAATTAGCTTGATAAGACTAATGAATCAGAACCCCAGAAAGGATAATCTCCTAAAAGATTAAAAATTAGCTTTTAAGACTGATATCACTCAATCCTTGAGATTGACCTTAAAGATTGAGAATTACAAACTCATGAAATTCAATGATATCTAAACTCGAGCTTGAACGAGAAGATATTTTGATCAAATTAAAACCGATTTGTTTTCTGAAAACCTATTTTCAATGCGTTCATTACCATTGAATGTAAAATCCTAAGAATTCACCAAAATTCATTAGGTCCCCTGAACCAAATCGGGTATCAACAGTAAGAACGGTGGTTGCATAGCATGGTCGAAGACAGGATCTTTACTATTTCTCCTACAAAGGATAGTAATTGCATCTGACACGTTTTGGACCATGAACATCTGCATGTCATTAGACATTGCCTTAACAGTTGCTTGTTCATCGATTTCCTTTATAATCGAACGGTAGTTTACCGAACGGTAATATACGGAGCAAGTATACTGGACGTGTTGCTTTCCTAATACAAGGATTAGCAAGTGGATAACACAAAACCATAAGTTTTGAGCTAAAATTTTCAAATCTAAAACCCACAAAACCCACAAAAACATTTTGCAAACACCGGTGAAGGGTTATTCCGGAAAACTTATCTAGGGTAAAAGCTAGATTGAACTTTCAAAAGATCAAATGTATTCATAAAGATCCAATTTTCTTAAAAGATCTAAATTTTCATAGTCATGTGGGACTGTAAACCACATCGTTACTATCATTGTTTATACCGCCGTATTAAAATCACTGATGTATAAAGTGTGAGAATAAAAAAAAGTGATTTGAGTGAAGTGTGATTTAATTTCAAGTTCTGTATTGCTTGAGGACAAGCAACGTTCAAGTGTGGGGATATTTGATATTGCTCCAAATGAACATATATTTAGTATCAATATCCTTCCAATATGTAAAATTTTTAGTTGCAATTGTTCTATTTTCCAAGTGATATTCGTTTAAATAAATAAGTGTGAAGACTGAAGACGCAAATGAAGATTTGAAGACACAAATGATCAATAAGCTCAAATGTACAGGATACAATCCAAGTGGTTCCATTTATTGATAAAAAACATCTAAAAATTACAAGAGTACAAGTCGTGAAATGCAAAGTACAAGATATCTACGCGTGCGAAAGGACGTTCAAAAATCCGGAACCGAGACATAAACCGAGCATCAACGCGAGAGACAACGGACCTAAAATTACAAGTCAACTATGCACAAGAATATAATATAATATATATATATATATATATATATATATATATATATATATAATTATTATAAATTATATATATTATATATATATTTAAAAAATATGTCGACAAAAAAGAAAACAAAGCAAAGTGAGCTGGCCAGAGATGCCATGCGATCGCATGGCATTAACACTTCAAGCCCATGCGATCGCATGGGCTACAGAAATTCGAATTATGCCTATAAAAGGCCTGGTTCTGCTCGAGTTCATTACACCATAATCAATCTCTCTTCTCTCATATATTTTATATATATATATATATATATATATATATATATATATATATATATATATAATATAGTTTAATTTTATATTAGTTTAGTTTGGTTAATGTAAAGGTTATTTTACGGGTTTTAAATTCGGAACTCTGTCTCTGTAACACTACGCGATTAATAATCACTGTAAGCTAAATTCTCCTTTTTTAATTATGTATCGTACTTAAGTAATTATTATGCTTATTTGAGCTGAAGTAATCGTGATGTTGGGCTAAATATTAAGACGGGGTTATTGGGCTTTGGACCATAATTAGGGTTTGGACAAAAGACCGACACTTGTGGAAATTGGGCTATGGGCTATTAATGGACTTTATATTTGATTAATATAGAGATTTACAATTTGACATAACTATAAATAACCACATACGCTTGATCGGGTACGGTGTGCGGGATATTTATAAATACTAATAATTGTTCATTTGACCGGACACGGGGATGGATTAATAGTCAATGGACTTATTAAAACAGGGGTGGATTACATTCAAGGGAAATTGGTTTAATTGTTAATAAAGTATTAAAACCTTAGGTTACACGCAGTTGATAACCTGGTGTAATCATTAATAATGTATTAAAACCTTATTACAGTTTAAGTCCCCAGTTAGTTGGAATATTTGACTTTGGGTATAAGGTTAATTTGGCGAAGATCCTCGCACTTTATAATTATGACCGATGGACTATTATGGACAAAACCAGATGGACATATCAAATAATCCAGGACAAAGAACAATTAACCCAGGGTAATAAATTAAAATCAAAACGTCAAACATCATGAGTACAGAAGTTTAAATAAGCATAATATATTTTATTTCATATTTCCTCATACTTTTATTTATTTTTATTTTTATTATTGTTATTTTAATTATTGTTATTTATTTTATCGTTAGTTAAATATAGTCATTTACTTTACGCTTCGCTTAAAATATAAAATCGATAAACTGGTCATTAAACGGTAAAACCCCCCCTTTTATAATAATAATAATTGTAATATATATATATATATATATATATATATATATATATATATATATATATATATATATATATATATATATATATATATATATATATATATATTTATATTTTGTACAAATATAGTCATATAAAAATATAGTGTAAAATAAGCCGTCTCTCTGTGGAACGAACCGGACTTACTAAAAACTATACTACTCTACGATTAGGTACACTGCCTATAGTGTTGTAGCAAGGTTTAGGTATATCCCATCTGTAAATAAATTAAATTAAAACTTGTGTAATTTGTATCGTATTCCGTAATAAAAATAATAGTATTTCATACTGCACCTCGCTGCACACATCAACTTGCTATTACAGACTCGATGTGTTAGACTTTCGCTGCATTATTAGAGCTGTCTCAATCATGGAACTTTTACTTTGCATTCACAACTTATGTTACATTTGAACAATGACTTTATAATGACCTTTGTGTTACGTACTTATGTTAATGCTTTATATTCGTAGAAGCACGTTATCTTTGTAAAACGTTTGACGTTGGTAAAGACGTCACCTTTTCATGAATGCAAAACTTGTTTTAAAATAGCATGTAGTATTGTACCGTGTAATGGACCTGTTGTTGATGATCCGTACACGTTGATTTTGTACGGGGCGTCACACAAACCCTAACTTGAATATCAAATCAACAAAATGAAATTCGGAGTTGAGACTTACCAATACCACCAAAATGTTTTCGTTGACGAGATGAACAACTTTAACTCTTGAAACCCGACCCGAATCACTCTTCTTCTTATTCCCCAAATCCCCAATTCTCTCTCTAGAACCCCTCTCTCTCTCTCTCTCTCTCTCTAGGGTTTGATGTATTTGAGAGGATAAGAAATGAGGATAAGATAATGTTTTAGCCAGATTTGTAGCCTCAAAACCGGCCCCAATGCGAAATACCCAAATGCCCCTTTTTAAAACATTTAAAATCACAAAGCTTGCTGTCAGCACGTTTTGCGCGGTGCGCATAATTTTGCGCGGCTTGCAAAAGTCGAAATCAGCATTTTGTGAAACTTGTTTTGGTCGTAACTTTCAAACCGTAACTCCGTTTTTGATGAAACAACTATTGTTGGAAAGATAATTAGGTGTACTTTCCAATGGTAAGGTTTTAGAACATCAACTCCAACTTTATTTGGGGTCAAAATATATGATTACATGCCTCGTAATTCAAATGATGTCCAAAATAACTTGTAAATGAAAAACAGGATGTTACACTTGTAGATGGTTATGTCACGATTGTTGCAATATGTTGTGATTAGGTGATGCGATGGTTGATGTTGATTCATTCGATGCACTGATTGTAGGCAGTTTTATTTTGTTATCGTTGGCGCGTTGACACGTATCGTTAGTTGAATTTGGGCATTGTAGCGTTCAGCAGAACGTTTAGTAGGCTCATTAGAGCGCATGTTGTATCACTGTAACTCTATAAGATCATCAAATCTTTTATATATATATAAAATCTTTTATATATATATATATATATATATATATATATATATATATATATATATATATATATATATATATATATATATATATATATATATATATATATATATATATAATATGCATTTTGCCACAAAAAAAAGGTTATGCAGTGCACCCCCATCATAGGTGTTGCTGGTTCGAAACCCGGTCCCCTTTTCACCTTTTTTATAAACTAAAACAACGATTTAATAGGCAATAAATAAGAAAATATCATAACTATAATACAAATGTGTTAGTGAATGAGTGTTCATGGAGTGCATATTTGGCTAAACAAAAGGTCGTGGGTTCAAAATCTAACGCATTCGTAAAACATGATTTATTGAAATTACAAATATAAATAAACAATGTCATATTTAAAACACAAAAACATCAATGGATGGATAGTTAGGCGTGTTGCATTAAAATCGAAAAGTTCTTAATAATCAACACACTTCGACCGCAGCGAAGCGCGGTTCACCAAAAAACTTGTCTATATTCATTTGAGAGAGACACAATTTTTACTGTTCATATCATGTGCAACTAGTCAAAGACCCGCGGATTCACGGGTTTTATTTAAAAAATTAGTAATATGTAACAATAATCCACACAACTGTTTGTAGATTCAATTGTTGCATATAAATAAGGTGAAAGGACGTTGACACTTTTTAAACACGAGCGTTTTTATACATTTTTTTTAATGAAGTAGTAAATACTAAGATGATCATAACCAAACATAAGACTATGTAGAACATACATTTTTATAAAGGTTATTAGGTAGTGGAGACAACATGTAAATAAAAATAGCATAATTAATCCATCAACCACAAAATAGAAAAACATTAAAATCCAAATGAATCAACTAATATCAAACCATATTCAAACTTCATACCAATGCAAAAGACGTATACTATCCACTTCATTTTCAAAAGCCAACCAAACCTCCAAAGCGAACTTAAATGCCATCATTAAAAAATTTAGTTAAATTACCTTAACAAATTATTATTTACCCACCTACACAAAAGTTGAAGGCACTACAAACTTTAAAGTAACCACTATAAAGAAGTAGAGAAGTACGTAAAAATTGGGTCATACCCAAGCCACTTCTCATTGGTATAGTGTAAATGGAACCAAATTGCCACATCTCACCAAAATTTATCAACATTCTAATGAAACATTCTAAAATCTTCAAGACTTGCCAATATTAACAGCAACCAATACCTTTTAGGTAGAGGAGGTTTCAACAACATTGTCCTTCTCAACACTATCTATTAAACGTTTCAAGGGGATTGCAGCTGTTTCAGTATCATCTTCAGTTGCAGTGGATGAGTCTACAGTAAATAAACATCCTTTAAACAAAAACAAAAACTATATTGAATAACTCATCGATTCAGAAACATTTCTTATCTTAACTACATGAGTGATATAAGAATACAACCTTAATATGAAAGCATCCATTAGAAGAATCGTCCTGTTTCTCAGAATCTCCTTTGTGAAACTTAAATGCTTTATAATCTAGGTTGAAACCTATAAATGAGATAAAAATATACCTTAGTATTGTACAATTTAGTAGCTTGAAATCATACTAAAATGTCAAAAGAAAAAAAAAATAAAACTATAAAAACAGTTTATAAACGGAAATTTTTCAAACACTTGACTTGATTAACCTCTCGGTAACTCCTTATGATTCACTGTTCACAAGTAATCAAGTTCTAGCAACACCATAACCATCATGATCCAATCTGAACTACCAAAAACACCAAAAATATTAAAATCAAACTCTATACTAACCAAATCAAACCGTATAACCTAAATTAAATATTAAATTCAAACTCTATTGTTCACAGATATCAAGTACATATCTCATTTACTCAAAAAGAACCCTACACAGTCAGCTCCTACCATCACTTCACCAGTGTCATCATCAATTAAGCAAAACTAAGCATTTTATTGACAACATGGGACCACAATGAAGTAACAGTAACTGTGTTTTCATGAAAGCACAGTTAAAGTATTATTTAAAAACGGTGCTCGCTCAATCAAGAGCTGTTGAAATTATGAGTTTTCAATATCAAAAAATGTCTCCTTGAATTTATGTATATAAAAGTAAACAACAGTTAAAAGGACAATATCTGAATGCTGGATAATCAAGCAGACTTTTAAAGTTTCTATCGTGAAAAACCTATTTTTTATGCAAAGGAAATGTTTGTTTAAGCAGTTAGCATGTACAATGTTGATTTGTCTAGTCAAACTACCATTCATGCAAAAGACTTCTTAATATGTAGATACTAAGATCAATGTTGGTTCGTGATATATAGTTTTAGCAGAAAAATGAAGTGAAGACATACCTACTTCCGTAAAGACTTATCTCCACAGTTGGCTTGAGCGAGCACATGGAGCTTTAAGGTTCCTTATATCCCAAAATTTCACAACATTGCTACAAATACAGTATGGTTAGTCATATACCTTCTTACCAGGTTATTTAATTTAAGCACTTTTGTCCCTTTGACCACACCTGGGCTTGCGAATTTTGGATATAAAAAACAGAATCTTCTCCCGAAAGATAAGCATAAAAGCTAATTTTAACACACAAAGTATAAACAGCCCAAAAACTGTCGAGACTAATAAAAATATGGTAAATTGAGGTTATTAAAGTAATTATTATTCAATATGAAAAACGTATTAAGTAATAATATTTTCGATATTTAATCTAATAGTTGTATTTGTTTGTTTAGTAAGAATGGATGGTCAAGATTGATTTTTTGAAAAGATTATTACTTAATTAAGCTTTTACTTTAATAAGAAGAAGGAGATGAATTAGTAATTAAAGTATAAAAATAGTACTAATCACTTACCTTTATAAGGCCCGCTAAGGAGTGCACATCAATACCATCACTAAATCTCCCTTTTGTAACATAAAAAATAAAATGAAATAATGCTAATCGACTCGTCTGACCCACTTGTCTCATAGTTGATATCCAACACATATAATGGGAGCTTGAGCAAAATTTCATGACGTTGAAAACTTATACAAACCATATGCCTAAAAACACCCATTTGCAATGGGCTTTTGCTTGTGTTTGTTAAAAAAGTAGAAGGAACACTACATATTACACAAATAAATGATTCTGGACAAAATGGGTCAAATACCAAATGCGGAGTTCTTTAGTCCACATATCGCTGTGAACCTTAGGGTTAGCTTGCGACAAAGAGCCAAGTCTTTTGGTTGAAAACTCGCGAACTTGTTATAAAATGTACCATGCTTGCAGAACGTAGAAAACAACAGTGAAGATTAAATAAAGAATAATTTTAGATGATAACCTTTACATTTGAAGTGAAAGATTAACATTTAACATATATACCTCCAGGCCACCTTTATATATAAACGCTCTTGCATAAGAATGACTATCATTGAACATTGGTACACTGTTTCCTCTACTGTCATACGACAACTGAATTGATTCGGTTGAAACACCAAACACGTAAGCACCACATTAACAAAAAACAACAATTTTTAGAAATAACAACAAACCAATAAAAAAGGTGAAACATACAAAAGATAAGAGATGTAAATATTTCATTTTGCATATATAAAAAAGATTTGTAAAATAAATCAAATTTTGACATGGACTCATAAAAGATGATCAACATGTTTAAGTTTTTACACTTCAACTGATGTGGGAAAATGGGTAGATTAAGTGACCCATTAAGACATTAAAGTTACTACAAAACTGAAATGAATACATAAAAGTTACATGTTGACACGAGTAAACCAAGATTACCTTCTTTCACCCAATTAAAACCAGCAAAGTTTGCTGGACTGAAACAGGATACAGCATGAATTCGTTTTTACATGTTAGAAACCAAATAAAAGAACAAATCAACATGGCATTTTCCAATATAGAATATGAATAAACAGAGAATTCAACATTTTTCCTGTATAGGTAGTATAAAATAAAAGGACCCATTTTAACCAGTGACCCAAACCACGCAACTCACTCATTTTTCCACCTATAGAAAAAATAGTTAATGCACGATTATGATGATGCCAGCACTATGGAATATTTATAAAAGTAAACTTAAATGGTAAGTCTGTCAAAATTACCTTCAAATGAAAATATAGACTATGATTTGAGATAAATATTATATACCTTTTTACTGTCAATCTGGAGTAAAAAAAGAGCCTTTCATGTTTCAAGACCTGTGATGGAGTCAAAATGTTAATTCAAAGAGAACCAAATTTGAGACATAAATGAAAATAAGAGAAATGTTCATTTTTAACAACAATAACTAAATTATTTGTTTGCTACTTCTCAATGATGAAAGCTACATGTCGTGCTATCGATCGATTAACTTATAAATGGATTAAATTAAATTGTGTTTTATCACAACCAAGACAAATGGGACAAATCCATATATAATATAAAACAATATATGCAGGATGTAAATTTTATACCTATGCCCATGTCATAGAAAAAGTATAACTCATCATTGTCTGTTGCTTCCTCATGGTTATTAGTCATTGTCAATGTTTTGAGCAAATCTCTCACCAAAACATTCGTTAGCCAAGGTAACTAAAATGTAAATCATAGACATTTCAATACTCTCGAATGGCTGCAAAAATCACTACCTAATGAGCACTTGCATGATGAGGTACATAAATAATAAAATCACATCATCGGGATAAAAAAATCTAAATGTAAATATTCAATCAAAATAATACAATAGATTTTGTATACTAAATTACTTAACTACTCTTTAAGCTTGTCTGTTGGGTCATGAAGTTGCTAAACTCATTGAGGCCCTTATTTCAACCTACATAAAGTAAGCTAAAATGGTACCAATATGAAATCATATCAGAACCGTATTTGGATTTCAAAAGTGGCTACAATAAGGATTTAGGGCTAACAAAAAAAAACCTGTTGTTCAAGTATTTCTTTCAAAATTTGAGATCCGATGGTTGAATTACTTTTATACTGAAACACGTTGACAATAAACTCACTGGCATTAGTATATTATGATATACTACGATATAAAATAGAATTAGAGCTCTAACTCGAGTCAATGTGTATGACCAAACCTTTTCAAACTTAATAGTGGTGATATTTCTCTGTATGTGAGAAAGTTAACCTTGTTCAAATGTAACGAAACATATCTATGAAATCATTCTCCAAACCATATCTACAATGCCAACGAAAAAAAAAAACATAAATGTGATGTTTTCTGAATACTTTTTTATCCATTTCATAAAGATTAAATCGATATATACATAGCAACAGAGTAAAAAATTCAGTTACACATTAATGACCAATCCTATGTGACGACCCGAAAATTTCTGACCAAATTTAAACTTGATCTTATTATGATTTCGACACGATAAGCAAAGTCTGTAATATTGAGTCTCAAAATTTTTAACTGCATTCATGAAGTCATTTAACCTCAGACTGTTTCTGACGATTCACGAACAATTGTTTGTAGATAAATATGTATATATAAATAAATATAAATATAAATGTAAACTAAATTGAAATAATAAAATGCAAAATTATCATTGGGACTAAAAATATAAAGTAATATATAAAATAATTAATGTATAAATATTAAATATTCAATGTATGTTAAAATTATGAAATGCTAATATATTAAAGTAATTGTTTAAATATATATAATATATTAATTTGCGTAATAAAACTTGATATGTAAAAATTATATACATAATACTTTAGAATATAAATAATCATATAAAAACATTGATTACATTATCTAGAAATACCCGTTTATTTTTCTTAAACGAATTTAGTAACGGATAGTTATATATTAAATTGTAAGGTAATATATGTAACACATATAAGAAATCTAAACATAATTAATTATATGAATATTGTAAGTTATGAATATTATATATAAAAATTTATAATACTTCATTATATGTAAGTAACTATGTATTAACTTATATTAATAATATTATTATTAATATTAATATCATTATTAACATTATTATTAACAAATATTATTATCATTGTTATTAATATTAATTATGATAGTTATTATTTTAATAATAACAATATTATTATTCAAAAATTTATTAAAAATAGTGAAATTAAAGTTAAAAAAATTAAAAAAAATAAAAAATAATAAAGTACAGACCAGATCATATGCGTGAAAGGCATTAACCATAATTTATTTTATATTTTTTTTCTCTTTTCGTTATCTTCTGTATGCTCGTGATTCTTTTTCAATCTCAAATCATTCACTACAAAACAATATTGAATACTACCTCAATCATTCAACTAAAAATATAAAACTTCTGATAATTGCCTTTCGAAAGGAGGAAAGAGATAAAAAAAAAGAAAAATAGAAGACCGATTATATTTTTTTTCTTTTTACTCAAACCCATTTAATCTTTAAATTAATACAAAAAGAATTGAAGAAATGTAGAAATGCAGAAGTGTTCTAAGTCACATCGTGATTGTTTCTTCAAATTATCAAGTTTTAATTCGCAAAATCGAATCCGAATTTGAGAGTCAAACATTTAAAATAAAAAGTCAACATTTTTGTTCTTGAAGAAATTCGAGCTTATAGTTATGTTTCAACTTCAATTAACAATTCCAATAGTTCATAGGATGGATTTACAGTGTATTTCGTGTTTTAACCTAAGTCTAATACGTTCTTAAAATTGAGATCATAAAATTTTTTTTTCCCAAACAGCGACGCAGCAGCTGTGCAGGCTGTTATATATATATATATATATTTTTTTTCTTTCAATTAATTAAAGGATCCATATAGATTGGTTATGTTCGTTAATAATTACTAAAAACAAATCGATATTAGTTTGATACAATTTGTGGTTTCTTGGTCGAATTAATACAAGAAAGAAGAAGAAGATAAAGGACACAAATATATATATGTTATATATATTTATGTTGGTTATTAGAACAAGAAAGCTGAGTCAGTCGAGTGGTTGAGAGGGTGTTCGGGTGTGCGAGAGGTCGAGGGTTCGAGCCCAAGCCTGAGCGTCAGCAGCAATATTTTTTTGTGGAACTCTTGTTGAGGTAGTTTCTCATTATTATTATTATTATTATTATTATTATTATTATTATTATTATTATTATTATTATTATTATTATTATTATTATTATTATTATTATTATTATTATTATTATTATTATTATTATTATTGTACTTGTTATTACCATTATCATCATTATTATTATTATTATTATTATTATTATTATTATTATTATTATTATTATTATTATTATTATTACAAAGTATTAGTATTATTAATATTAGGTATTATAAACATTATTGTTATTATGAAAATGATAATAACTTGTTATGTTTTGATGATAAAGAATATTCGTATGATATGAGTATTAATTGTATTATTATCATAAATATGTTTATTATTATTATTATTATCATTATTATTATTATTATTATTATTATTATTATTATTATTATTATTAAGAAAGTAATATGAATTATTATCATTTTCGTAAGTATTAGTATTAATATCTTTTTATAAATAATAGAATTTTTTTAATATTGACATAAGTAATATTATTATCACGAGTAATATTATTATGGAATTACTAAAATCAGTATCATGACTATCATTAACAATAAAAATCAATATCGTTACAAGTACTATTATTAATATCACTATTATTATTACTATGATTCTTATTATAATTATTATTATAAGTAATGTTATTACTAATATTATCATTATAATCAAATACAACTTTTATTTACTATATTATTAGGTATATATATAAAAAAAATATTTATAAGTAATATTACATATAGGTTATAAATTTAACACGATGTTTATGATAAAATTTATTATTACTAACACTGTTATTATTATTATCATTATATTATCAAAGTAAAGTATCATTATATTTAAAATTTTTAAAGTTATTATTTTTATTAAAACTATCATTTTATCAAAAATTAGTAAAATTATTATCTTCATCAATAATAAATTAACACTATTATTGTTATTAATATCACTATCATTAGTATTATCATTCTTATCAAGTTAGTATGATTACGAATAGATATTTTTATACATTACAATAATATTAATATTACATATCACTATATTTTTGTTATTAAATGATATTAACTAAACTAAATGTAAAAAATATCAATTAAAATATAAATATATATATTTTATGTATTATATATAAACCTTAAAATAAATTGGTATTATTAACATGTTATAATGAATATTAGTGATAAAAAAAAATATATATATATATATATATAAATTAAATATATTAAACACATAATTTAACAAGTATGATTATTAATAATAATATATATAAACTTATTCAAATACGATTATATGTTTTAATATATATACAAATGATATAGGTTCGTGAATCCAAGGTCAACCCTGCATTGTTCAATGTCGTCATATGTATTTTTACTACAAAATACAGTATTGTGAGTTTCATTTGCTCCCTTTTTAAATGCTTTTGCAATATATATTTTTGGGGCAGAGAATACATGCGCTTTTATAAATGTTTTACGAAATAGACACAAGTAATCGAAACTACATTATATGGTTGAATGGATCGAAGCCGAATATGCCCCTTTTAGCCTGGTAATCTAAGAATTAGGGAACATCACTAATTTTGAGAATTAGTGCACCCCTAATTGACGCGAATCCTAAAGATAGATCTATTGGGCCCAACAAGCCCCATTCTGGAATTTGGAATGCTTTAGTACTTCAAAATTTATCATGTCTGATGGGTGTCTCGGAATGATGGGGATATTCTATATGCATCTTGTTAATGTCGGTAACCAGATGTTCACCATATGAATGATTTTTATCTCTATGCAGTTTGCGAAATGCCTGATATGAGATGGATGTTTATGAAAAAAATGAAAATCTCGTGGTCTATTAAAATGATGGAAATGAATATTTATGATAAACTAATGAACTCACCAACCTTTTGGTTGGCACTTTAAAGCATGTTTATTCTCAGGTATGAAAGAAATCTTCCATTGTGCATTTGCTCATATTAGAGATATTACTTGGAGTCATTCATGACATATTTCAAAAGACGTTGCATTCGAGTCGTCGAGTTCATCAAGATTATTACTAAATCAATTATAGTTGGATATATTATGAAATGGTATGCATGCCGTCAACTTTCAATGTAATGAAAGTTTGTCTTTTAAAAATGAATGCAATGTTTGTAAAATGTATCATATAGAGGTCAAGTACCTCGCGATGTAACCAAATGTAATGTATTCATCCAGATGGATTAGGACGGGTCCTTTCATCCTATTTACGTATAAAACCTGAAAACATTATGGTGCAGAATTAGGGTTTAAGAGGTGAATACTGAAATGTCCCGTTCTTATTGATTAAAAACATTCGATATTAATTGATTTCGTTGCGAGGTTTTGACCTCTATATGAGACATTTTTCAAAGACTTCATTCATTTTTAAAACAAACCATAACCTTTATTTCATAAATAAAGGTTTAAAAAGCTTTACGTAGATTATCAAATAATGATAATCTAAAATATCTTGTTTACACACGACCATTACATAATGGTTTACAATACAAATATGTTACATCGAAATCAGTTTCTTGAATGCAGTTTTTACACAATATCATACAAACATGGACTCCAAATCTTGTCCTTATTTTAGTATGCAACAGCGGAAGCTCTTAGTATTCACCTGAGAATAAACATGCTTTAAACGTCAACAAAAATGTTGGTGAGTTATAGGTTTAACCTATATATATCAAATCGTAACAATAGACCACAAGATTTCATATTTCAATACACATCCCATACATAGAGATAAAAATCATTCATATGGTGAACACCTGGTAACCGACATTAACAAGATGCATATATAAGAATATCCCCATCATTCCAGGACACCCTTCGGATATGATATAAATTTTGAAGTACTAAAGCATCCGGTACTTTGGATGGGGTTTGTTAGGCCCAATAGATCTATCTTTAGGATTCGCGTCAATTAGGGTGTCTGTTCCCTAATTCTTAGATTACCAGACTTAATAAAAAGGGGCATATTCGATTTCGATAATTCAACCATAGAATGTAGTTTCATGTACTTGTGTCTATTTTGTAAATCATTTATAAAACCTGCATGTATTCTCATCCCAAAAATATTAGATTTTAAAAGTGAGACTATAACTCACTTTCACAGATTTTTACTTCGTCGGGAAGTAAGACTTGGCCACTGGTTGATTCACGAACCTATAACAATATATACATATATATCAAAGTATGTTCAAAATATATTTACAACACTTTTAATATATTTTGATGTTTTAAGTTTATTAAGTCAGCTGTCCTCGTTAGTAACCTACAACTAGTTGTCCACAGTTAGATGTACAGAAATAAATCGATAAATATTATCTTGAATCAATCCACGACCCAGTGTATACGTATCTTAGTATTGATCACAACTCAAACTATATATATTTTGGAATCAACCTCAACCCTGTATAGCTAACTCCAACATTCACATATAGAGTGTCTATGGTTGTTCCGAAATATATATAGATGTGTCAACATGATAGGTCAAAACATTGTATACGTGTCTATGGTATCTCAAGATTACATAATATACAATACAAGTTGATTAAGTTATGGTTGGAATAGATTTGTTACCAATTTTCACGTAGCTAAAATGAGAAAAATTATCCAATCTTGTTTTACTCATAACTTCTTCATTTTAAATCCGTTTTGAGTGAATCAAATTGCTATGGTTTCATATTGAACTCTATTTTATGAATCTAAATAGAAAAAGTATAGGTTTATAGTCATAAAAATAAGTTACAAGTCATTTTTGTAAAGGTAGTCATTTCAGTCGAAAGAACGACGTCTAGATGACCATTTTAGAAAACATACTTCCACTTTGAGTTTAACCATAATTTTTGGATATAGTTTCATGTTCATAATAAAAATCATTTTCCCAGAATAACAACTTTTAAATCAAAGTTTATCATAGTTTTTAATTAACTAACCCAAAATAGCCCGCGGTGTTACTACGACGGCATAAATCCGATTTTACGGTGTTTTTCGTGTTTCCAGGTTTTAAATCATTAAGTTAGCATATCATATAGATATAGAACATGTGTTTAGTTGATTTTAAAAGTCAAGTTAGAAGGATTAACTTTAATTTTCGAACAAGTTTAGAATTAACTAAACTATGTTCTAGTGATTACAAGTTTAAACTTTCGAATAAGATAGCTTTATATGTATGAATCGAATGATTTTATGAACATAATTACTACCTCAAGTTCCTTGGATAAACCTACTGGAAATGAGAAAAATAGATCTAGCTTCAAAGGATCCTTGGATGGCTTGAAAGTTCTTGAAGCAGAATCATGACACGGAAACAATTTTAAGTAAGATTTTCACTCGAAATAAGATTGTTATAGTTATAGAAATTGAATTAAAGTTTGAATATGATTATTACCTTGTATTAGAAAGATAACCTACTGTAAGTAACAAAGGTTTCTTGATCTTGGATGATTACTTGGAATGGATTTAGAAAACTTGGAAGTAAACTTGCAATCTTGGAAGTATTCTTGATTTTATGAAACTAGAACTTTTGGAATTTATGAAGAACACTTAGAACTTGAAGATAGAACATGAGAGAGATCAATTAGATGAAGAAAATTGAAGAATGAAAGTGTTTGTAGGTGTTTTTAGTCGTTGGTGTATGGATTAGATATAAAGGATATGTAATTTTGTTTTCATGTAAATAAGTCATGAATGATTACTCATATTTTTGTAATTTTATGAGATATTTCATGCTAGTTGCCAAATGATGGTTCCCATATGTGTTAGGTGACTCACATGGACTGCTAAGAGCTGATCATTGGAGTGTATATACCAATAGTACATACATCTAAAAGCTGTGTATTGTACGAGTACGAATACGGGTGCATACGAGTAGAGTTGTTGATGAAACTGAACGAGGATGTAATTGTAAGCATTTTTGTTAAGTAGAAGTATTTTGATAAGTGTCTTGAAGTCTTTCAAAAGTGTATGAATACATATTAAAACACTACATGTATATACATTTTAACTGAGTCGTTAAGTCATCGTTAGTCGTTACATGTAAATGTTGTTTTGAAACCTTTAGGTTAACGATCTTGTTGAATGTTGTTAACCCATTGTTTATTATAACAAATGAGATGTTAAATTGTTAATCATTATGATATATAATATATCTTAGTATGATATATATACAGTTAAATGTCGTTACAACGATAATCGTTACATATATGTCTCGTTTCGAAATCATTAAGTTAGTAGTCTTATTTTTACATATGTATTTCATTGTTAATACACTTAATAATATATTTACTTATCATTTAACATAATTAACCAAGTGTATCAATATCTTAATATGATTCATATGTACCTAGTAAGACGTTGTTATAACGATAATCGTTATATATATCGTTTTCGAGTTTCTTAAATTAATAGTCTCATTTTTATGTATATAACTCATTATTAAAATACCTAATGAGATACATACTTATAATAAAATCATGTTAACTATATATATAACCATATATATGTCATCGTATAGTTTTTACAAGTTTTAACGTTCGTGAATCACCGGTCAACTTGGGTGGTCAATTGTCTATATGAAACCTATTTCAATTAATCAAGTCTTAACAAGTTTGATTGCTTAACATGTTGGAAACACTTAATCATATAAATAAAAATTTCATTTAATATATATATAAACATGGAAAAGTTCGGGTCACTACAGTACCTACCCGTTAAATAAATTTCGTCCCAAAATTTTAAGCAGTTGGAGGTGTTGACGTATCTTCTGGAAATAAATGCGGGTATTTCTTCTTCATCTGATCTTCACGCTCCCAGGTGAACTCGGGTCCTCTACGAGCATTCCATCGAACCTTAACAATCGGTATCTTGTTTTGTTTAAGTCTCTTAACCTCACGATCCATTATTTCGACGGGTTCTTCAATGAATTGAAGTTTTTCATTGATTTGGATTTCGTCCAACGGAATAGTGAGATCTTCTTTAGCAAAACATTTCTTCAAATTTGAGACGTGGAAAGTGTTATGTACAGCCGCGAGTTGTTGAGGTAGCTCCAGTTGGTAAGCTACTGGTCCGACACGATCTATAATCTTGAATGGTCCAATGTACCTTGGATTTAGTTTCCCCCGTTTACCAAATCGAACAACGCCTTTCCAAGGTGAAACCTTAAGCATGACCATTTCTCCAATTTCAAACTCTATATCTTTTCTTTTACTGTCCGCGTAGCTCTTTTGTCGACTCTGGGCGGTTTTCAATCTTTGTTGAATTTGGATGATTTTCTCGGTAGTTTCTTGTATTATCTCCGGACCCGTAATCTGTCTATCCCCCACTTCACTCCAACAAATCGGAGACCTGCACTTTCTATCATAAAGTGCTTCAAACGGCGCCATCTCAATGCTTGAATGGTAGCTGTTGTTGTAGGAAAATTCTACTAACGGTAGATGTCGATCCCAACTGTTTCCGAAATCAATAACACAAGCTCGTAGCATGTCTTCAAGCGTTTGTATCGTCCTTTCGCTCTGCCCATCAGTTTGTGGATGATAGGCAGTACTCATGTCTAGACGAGTTCCCAATGCTTGCTGTAATGTCTACCAGAATCTTGAAATAAATCTGCCATCCCTATCAGAGATAATAGAGATTGTTATTCCATGTCTGGAGACGACTTCCTTCAAATACAGTCGTGCTAACTTCTCCATCTTGTCATCTTCTCTTATTGGCAGGAAGTGTGCTGACTTGGTGAGATGATCAACTATTACCCAAATAGTATCATAACCATTTGCAGTCCTTGGCAATTTAGTAATGAAATCCATGGTAATGTTTTCCCATTTCCATTCCGGGATTTCAGGTTATTGTAGTAGACCTGATGGTTTCTGATGTTCAGCTTTGACCTTAGAACATGTCAAACATTCTCCTACATATTTAGCAATATCGGCTTTCATACCTGGCCACCAAAAATGTTTCTTAAGATCCTTGTACATCTTTCCCGTTCCAGGATGTATTGAGTATCTGGTTTTATGAGCTTCTCTAAGTACCATTTCTCTCATATCTCCAAATTTTGGTACCCAAATTCTTTCAGCCCTATACCGGGTTCTGTCTTCCCGAATATTAAGATGCTTCTCCGATCCTTTGGGTATTTCATCCTTTAAATTTCCCTCTTTTAAAACTCCTTGTTGCGCCTCCTTTATTTGAGTAGTAAGGTTAGTGTGAATCATTATATTCATAGATTTTACTCGAATGGGTTCTCTGTCCTTTCTGCTCAAGGCGTCGGCTACCACATTTGCCTTCCCCGGGTGGTAACGAATCTCAAAGTCGTAATCATTCAACAATTCAATCCACCTACGCTGCCTCATATTCAGTTGTTTCTGATTAAATATGTGTTGAAGACTTGTGTGGTCGGTATATATAATACTTTTGACCCCATATAAGTAGTGCCTCCAAGTCTTTAATGCAAAAACAACCGCGCCTAATTCCAAATCATGCGTCGTATAATTTTGCTCGTGAATCTTCAATTGTCTAGACGCATAAGCAATCACCTTCGTTCGTTGCATTAATACACAACCGAGACCTTGCTTTGATGCGTCACAATAAATCACAAAATCATCATTCCCTTCAGGCAATGACAATATAGGTGCCGTAGTTAGCTTTTTCTTCAATAATTGAAACGCCTCCTCTTGTTCATCCTTCCATTCAAATTTCTTCCCTTTATGCGTTAATGCAGTCAAGGGTTTTGCTATTTTGGAGAAATCTTGGATGAATCTTCTGTAGTAACCAGCCAATCCTAAAAATTGACGTATATGCTTCGGACTTTTTGGGGTTTCCCACTTTTCAACGGTTTCGATCTTTGCCGGGTCCACCTGGATGAAATGTCCCGTTCTTATTGATTAAAAACGTTCCATATTAATTGATTTCGTTGCGAGGTTTTGACCTCTATATGAGACGTTTTTCAAAGACTGCATTCATTTTTAAACAAACCATAACCTTTATTTCATCAATAAAGGTTTAAAAAGCTTTACGTAGATTATCAAATAATGATAATCTAAAATATCCTGTTTACACACGACCATTACATAATGGTTTACAATACAAATATGTTACAACAAAATAAGTTTCTTGAATGCAGTTTTTACACAATATCATACAAGCATGGACTCCAAATCTTGTCCTTATTTAAGTATGCGACAGCGGAAGCTCTTAATAATCACCTGAGAATAAACATGCTTAAAACGTCAACAAAAATGTTGGTGAGTTATAGGTTTAACCTATATATATCAAATCGTAACAATAGACCACAAGATTTCATATTTCAATACACATCCCATACATAGAGATAAAAATCATTCATATGGTGAACACCTGGTAACCGACAATAACAAGATGCATATATAAGAATATCCCCATCATTCCGGGACACCCTTCGGATATGATATAAATTTCGAAGTACTAAAGCATCCGGTACTTTGGATGGGGTTTGTTAGGCCCAATAGATCTATCTTTAGGATTCGCGTCAATTAGGGTGTATGTTCCCTAATTCTTAGATTACCAGACTTAATAAAAAGGGGCATATTCGATTTCGATAATTCAACCATAGAATGTAGTTTCACGTACTTGTGTCTATTTTGTAAATCATTTATAAAACCTGCATGTATTCTCATCCCAAAAATATTAGATTTTAAAAGTGGGACTATAACTCACTTTCATAGATTTTTACTTCGTCGGGAAGTAAGACTTGGCCACTGGTTGATTCACGAACCTATAACAATATATACATATATATCAAAGTATGTTCAAAATATATTTACAACACTTTTAATATATTTTGATGTTTTAAGTTTATTAAGTCAGCTGTCCTCGTTAGTAACCTACAACTAGTTGTCCACAGTTAGATGTACAGAAATAAATCGATAAATATTATCTCGAATCAATCCACGACCCAGTGTATACGTATCTCAGTATTGATCACAACTGAAACTATATATATTTTGGAATCAACCTCAACCCTGTATAGCTAACTCCAACATTCACATATAGAGTGTCTATGGTTGTTCCGAAATATATAGAGATGTGTCGACATGATAGGTCGAAACATTGTATACGTGTCTATGGTATCTCAAGATTACATAATATATAATACAAGTTGATTAAGTTATGGTTGGAATAGATTTGTTACCAATTTTCATGTAGCTAAAATGAGAAAAATTATCCAATCTTGTTTTACCCATAACTTCTTCATTTTAAATCCGTTTTGAGTGAATAAAATTGCTATGGTTTCATATTGAACTCTATTTTATGAATATAAACAAAAAAAGTATAGGTTTCTAGTCGGAAAAATAAGTTACAAGTCGTTTTTGTAAAGGTAGTCATTTCAGTCGAAAGAACGACGTCTAGATGACCATTTTAGAAAACATACTTCCACTTTGAGTTTAACCATAATTTTTGGATATAGTTTCATGTTCATAATAAAAATCATTTTCTCAGAATAACAACTTTTAAATCAAAGTTTATCATAGTTTTTAATTAACTAACCCAAAACAGCCCGCGGTGTTACTACGACGGCGTAAATCCGGTTTTACGGTGTTTTTCATGTTTCCAGGTTTTAAATCATTAAGTTAGCATATCATATAGATATAGAACATGTGTTTAGTTGATTTTAAAAGTCAAGTTAGAAGGATTAACTTTTGTTTGCGAACAAGTTTAGAATTAACTAAACTATGTTCTAGTGATTACAAGTTTAAACCTTCGAATAAGATAGCTTTATATGTATGAATCGAATGATGTTATGAACATCATTACTACCTTAAGTTCCTTGGATGAACCTACTGGAAAAGAGAAAAATGGATCTAGCTTCAATGGATCCTTGGATGGCTCAAAGTTCTTGAAGCAAAATCATGACACGAAAACAAGTTCAAGTAAGATCATCACTTGAAATAAGATTGTTATAGTTATAGAAATTGAACCAAAGTTTGAATATGATTATTACCTTGTATTAGAATGATAACCTACTGTAAGAAACAAAGATTTCTTGAGGTTGGATGATCACCTTACAAGATTGGAAGTGAGCTAGCAAACTTGAAAGTATTCTTGATTTTATGAAACTAGAACTTTTGGAATTTATGAAGAACACTTAGAACTTGAAGATAGAACTTGAGAGAGTTCAATTAGATGAAGAAAATTGAAGAATGAAAGTGTTTGTAGGTGTTTTTGGTCGTTGGTGTATGGATTAGATATAAAGGATATGTAATTTTGTTTTCATGTAAATAAGTCATGAATGATTACTCATATTTTTGTAATCTTATGAGATATTTCATGCTAGTTGCCAAATGATGGTTCCCACATGTGTTAGGTGACTCACATGGGCTGCTAAGAGCTGATCATTGGAGTGTACATACCAATAGTATATACATCTAAAAGCTGTGTATTGTACGAGTACGAATACGGGTGCATACGAGTAGAATTGTTGATGAAACTGAACGAGAATGTAATTGTAAGCATTTTTGTTAAGTAGAAGTATTTTGATAAGTGTATTGAAGTCTTTCAAAAGTGTATAAATACATATTAAAACACTACATGTATATACATTTTAACTGAGTCGTTAAGTCATCGTTAGTCGTTACATGTAAGTGTTGTTTTGAAACCTTTAGGTTAACGATCTTGTTAAATGTTGTTAACCCAATGTTTATAATAACAAAAGAGATTTTAAATTATTATATTATCATGATATTATGATGTACGAATATCTCTTAATATGATATATATACATTAAATGTCGTTACAACGATAAACGTTACATATATGTCTCGTTTCAAAATCATTAAGTTAGTAGTCTTGTTTTTACATATGTAGTTCATTGTTAATATAATTAATGATATGTTTACTTATCATAATATCATGTTAACTATATATATAACCATATATATGTCATCATATAGTTTTTTACAAGCTTTAACGTTCGTGAATCACCGGTCAACTTGGGTGGTCAATTGTCTATATGAAACCTATTTCAATTAATCAAGTCTTAACAAGTTTGATTGCTTAACATGTTGGAAACATTTAATCATGTAAACATCAATCTCAATTAATATATATAAACATGGAAAAGTTCGGGTCACTACAGTACCTACCCGTTAAATAAATTTCGTCCCGAAATTTTAAGCTGTTGAAGGTGTTGACGAATCTTCTGGAAATAGATGCGGGTATTTCTTCTTCATCTGATCTTCACGCTCCCAGGTGAACTCGGGTCCTCTACGAGCATTCCATCGAACCTTAACAATTGGTATCTTGTTTTGCTTAAGTCTTTTAACCTCACGATCCATTATTTCGACGGGTTCTTCGATGAATTGGAGTTTTTCGTTGATTTGGATTTCATCTAACGGAATAGTGAGATCTTCTTTAGCAAAACATTTCTTCAAATTCGAGACGTGGAAAGTGTTATGTACAGCCGCGAGTTGTTGAGGTAACTCAAGTCGGTAAGCTACTGGTCCGACACGATCAATAATCTTGAATGGTCCAATATACCTTGGATTTAATTTCCCTCGTTTACCAAATCGAACAACGCCTTTCCAAGGTGAAACTTTAAGCATGACCATCTCTCCAATTTCAAATTCTATATCTTTTCTTTTAATGTCAGCGTAGCTCTTTTGTCGACTTTGGGCGGTTTTCAACCGTTGTTGAATTTGGATGATCTTCTCGGTAGTTTCTTGTATAATCTCCGGACCCGTAATCTGTCTATCCCCCACCTCACTCCAACAAATCGGAGACCTACACTTTCTACCATAAAGTGCTTCAAACGGCGCCATCTCAATGCTTGAATGGTAGCTGTTGTTGTAGGAAAATTCTGCTAATGGTAGATGTCGATCCCAACTGTTTCCGAAATCAATAACACATGCTCGTAGCATGTCTTCAAGCGTTTGTATCGTCCTTTCGCTCTGCCCATCAGTTTGTGGATGATAGGCAGTACTCATGTCTAGACGAGTTCCTAATGCTTGCTGTAATGTCTGCCAGAATCTTGAAATAAATCTGCCATCCCTATCAGAGATAATAGAGATTGGTATTCCATGTCTGGAGATGACTTCCTTCAAATACAGTCGTGCTAACTTCTCCATCTTGTCATCTTCTCTTATTGGCAAGAAGTGTGCTGATTTGGTGAGACGGTCAACTATTACCCAAATAGTATCAAAACCACTTGCAGTCCTTGGCAATTTAGTGATGAAATCCATGGTAATGTTTTCCCATTTCCATTCTGGGATTTCGGGTTGTTGAAGTAGACCTGATGGTTTTTGATGCTCAGCTTTGACCTTAGAACACGTCAAACATTCTCCTACGTATTTAGCAACATCGGCTTTCATACCCGGCCACCAAAAATGTTTCTTGAGATCCTTGTACATCTTCCCCGTTCCAGGATGTATTGAGTATCTGGTTTTATGAGCTTCTCTTAGTACCATTTCTCTCATATCTCCAAATTTTGGTACCCAAATCCTTTCAGCCCTATACCGGGTTCCGTCTTCCTGAATATTAAGATGCTTCTCCGATCCTTTGGGTATTTCATCCTTTAAATTTCCCTCTTTTAAAACTCCTTGTTGCGCCTCCTTTATTTGAGTAGTAAGGTTATTATGAATCATTATATTCATAGATTTTACTCGAATGGGTTCTCTATCCTTCCTGCTCAAGGCATCGGCTACCACATTTGCCTTCCCCGGGTGGTAACGAATCTCAAAATCGTAATCATTCAATAATTCAATCCACCTACGCTGCCTCATATTCAGTTGTTTCTGATTAAATATGTGTTGAAGACTTTTGTGGTCGGTATATATAATACTTTTGACCCCATATAAGTAGTGCCTCCAAGTCTTTAATGCAAAAACAACCGCGCCTAATTCCAAATCATGCGTCGTATAATTTTGTTCGTGAATCTTCAATTGTCTAGACACATAAGCAATCACCTTCGTTCGTTGCATTAATACACAACCGAGACCTTGCTTTGATGCGTCACAATAAATCACAAAATCATCATTCCCTTCAGGCAATGACAATATAGGTGCCGTAGTTAGCTTTTTCTTCAATAACTGAAACGCTTTCTCTTGTTCATCATTCCATTCAAATTTCTTCCCTTTATGCGTTAATGCAGTCAAGGGTTTTGCTATTCTGGAAAAGTCTTGGATGAACCTTCTGTAGTAACCAGCTAGTCCTAAAAACTGGCGTATGTGTTTCGGAGTTTTCGGGGTTTCCCACTTTTCAACAGTTTCTATCTTTGCCGGATCCACCTTAATACCTTCTTTGTTCACTATGTGACCGAGGAATTGAACTTCTTCCAACCAAAATGCACACTTTGAAAACTTAGCGTACAATTCTTCCTTCCTCAATACTTCTAACACCTTTCTCAAATGTTCACCGTGTTCTTGGTCATTCTTTGAGTAAATAAGTATGTCATCAATGAAAACAATGACAAACTTGTCAAGGTATGGTCCACACACTCGGTTCATAAGGTCCATGAACACAGCTGGTGCATTAGTTAAACCAAATGGCATGACCATAAACTCGTAATGACCGTAACGTGTTCTGAAAGCAGTCTTTGGAATATCATCTTCTTTCACCCGCATTTGATGATACCCGGAACGTAAGTCAATCTTTGAATAAACAGACGAGCCTTGTAGTTGATCAAATAAGTCGTCGATTCTCGGTAGTGGGTAGCGGTTCTTGATGGTAAGTTTGTTCAACTCTCGGTAGTCGATACACAACCTGAATGTACCATCTTTCTTCTTGACAAACAAAACAGGAGCTCCCCACGGTGATGTGCTTGGTCGAATGAAACCACGCTCTAAAAGTTCTTGTAATTGGCTTTGCAGTTCTTTCATCTCGCTGGGTGCAAGTCTGTAAGGAGCACGAGCTATTGGTGCAGCTCCTGGTACAAGATCTATTTGAAATTCAACGGATAGATGTGGGGGTAATCCCGGTAATTCTTTCAGAAATACATCAGAAAATTCTTTTACGACGGGAACATCATTGATGCTCTTTTCTTCAGTTTGTACTTTCTCGACGTGTGCTAGAACAGCATAGCAACCTTTTCTTATTAGTTTTTGTGCCTTCAAATTACTAATAAGATGTAGCTTCGTGTTGCCCTTTTCTCCGTACACCATTAAGGGTTTTCCTTTTTCTCGTATAATGCGAATTGCATTTTTGTAACAAACGATCTCCGCTTTCACTTCTTTCAACCAGTCCATACCGATTATCACATCAAAACTCCCTAACTCTACTGGTATCAAATCAATCTTAAATGTTTCGCTAACCAGTTTAATTTCTCGATTCCGACATATATTATCTGCTGAAATTAATTTACCATTTGCTAATTCGAGTAAAAATTTACTATCCAAAGGCGTCAATGGACAACTTAATTTAGCACAAAAATCTCTACTCATATAGCTTCTATCCGCACCCGAATCAAATAAAACGTAAGCAGATTTATTGTCAATAAGAAACGTACCCGTAACAAGCTCCGGGTCTTCCTGTGCCTCTGCCGCATTAATATTGAAAACTCTTCCGCGGCCTTGTCCATTCGTGTTCTCCTGGTTCGGGCAATTTCTAATAATGTGGCCTGGTTTTCCACATTTATAACAAACTACATTGGCATAACTTGCTCCGACACTACTTGCTCCGCCATTATTCGTTCCGACACCATTTGTTCCTTTCGTTCTATTAACCCCTGGTCCGTAGACCTCACACTTCGCCGCGCTATGACCATTTCTTTTACACTTGTTGCAAAATTTGGTGCAGAACCCCGAGTGATACTTTTCACACCTTTGGCATAGCTGCTTCTGATTGTTGTTGTTGTTGCGGTTATTATTGTTGTTGGGATGATTGTTGTAGTTGCTGTTGCTGCTGTTGTTGTTGGGCCGTTTGTTGTAGTTGCGATTGATGTTGCGCTTGTTGGGATAATTGTTGCGATTATTGTTGTAATTGCTGTTGTTGTTGTATTGGTGATTCTTATCACCGTTATCCTCCCACTTTCTTTTGACTTGCTTCACATTGGCCTCTTCAGCAGTCTGTTCTTTAATTCTTTCTTCAATCTGGTTCACTAGTTTGTGAGCCATTCTACATGCCTGTTGTATAGAGGCGGGCTCGTGTGAACTTATATATTCTTGAATTCTTTCCGGTAATCCTTTCACAAATGCGTCGATCTTCTCTTCCTCATCTTCGAATGCTCCCGGACACAATAGGCACAATTCTGTGAATCGTCTTTCATATGTGGTAATATCAAATCCTTGGGTTCGTAACCCTCTAAGTTCTGTCTTGAGCTTATTGACCTCGGTTCTGGGATGGTACTTCTCGTTCATCAAGTGCTTGAATGCTGACCACGGTAGTGCGTACGCATCGTCTTGTCCCACTTGCTCTAGATAGGTATTCCACCATGTTAACGCAGAACCTGTGAAGGTATGCGTAGCGTACTTTACTTTGTCCTCTTCAGTACACTTACTTATGGCAAACACCGATTCGACCTTCTCGGTCCACCGTTTCAATCCGATCGGTCCTTCGGTTCCATCAAATTCCAAAGGTTTGCAGGCAGTGAATTCTTTGTAGGTGCATCCTACACTATTTCCTGTACTGCTAGATCCAAGGTTATTGTTGGTATATAGCACAGCCTGTACTGCGGCTATGTTTGAAGCTAGAAAAGTACGGAATTCCTCTTCATTCATATTCACGGTGTGTCGAGTAGTCGGTGCCATTTCCTTCAAAATAGTTAAATGGAACAAGTTAATCATACAGAATATTAAGAGTAGTTAATAGTATTTCGTAGCATAATATGAACTCATTTATAAAAGCTTTTTCTTCATATTAGCGTTTTATAAGTTTAAATTCGGGTAGTACCTACCCGTTAAGTTCATACTTAGTAGCTAATATACAATTCAACTACTACAATTCTATATGAAAAACTGATTATAATAATATTTCGCGTTCAAACTTTTATACAATATTTTACAAACTTACAATACCGCTTATTTTACATAAAGCATGAAATATAGCACACAATAACTTTGATACAAGATAGTTGTGAAGACAATTCTAGCTAGTACACAAGTCGTTCAGCAAAGGCAATAAAGACACGTAATTCATACGTCCAGAAACAAGTCATGCATTCTGGTTTTAATAGGACTACTTCCCATCCTTGGTCTTGTGCAACATAACCGTTATGGCTGTTGATAAGACAGCGTGTTGTAACGTCATCAAAGGGACGAGGGTTACGTAATGTCCAACAGTCTCGTAACAATCTAAAAACCTCATTTATTACCCCAATTACCGACTCCGTCACTTGTGGAAACGTTTTGTTTAATAGTTGTAGCCCGATGTTCTTGTTCTCACTTTGGTGAGAAGTAAACATTACTAATCCGTAAGCATAACATGCTTCTTTATGTTGCATGTTAGCCGCTTTTTCTAAATCACGAAGTCCAATATTCGGATATATTGAGTCAAAATAATTTCTTAACCCGTTGTTTAAAATAGCATTTGGGTTCCCCGCAATATATGCGTCAAAGTAAACACATCGTAACTTATGGGTTTCCCAATGTGCTATCCCCCATCTTTCAAACGAAAGTCTCTTATAAACCAAGACATTCTTGGAACGTTCTTCGAATGTCTTACAAACTGATCTCGCCTTAAATAGTTGTGCTGAGGAATTCTGGCCGACTCTAGACAAGATTTCATCAATCATGTCTCCGGGTAGGTCTCTTAAAATATTGGGTTGTCTATCCATTTTGTGTTTTTAAACTGTAAAATAGACAAGAGTTAGATTCATAAAAAAATACTTATTAATACAAGCAATTTTTACATATATCATAAAGCATAAGAACACTATATTACATATATTACACCACACGAATACAACTATCTTATTCCGACTCGCTCGTTTCTTCTTCTTCGGTTTTGGTTCGTTTTGCCAAGTTTCTAGGGATATATGATGTTCCCCTAATACGAGCCGTCGTTGTCCACATTGGTTTAGAAAAACCTGGTGGTTTAGAGGTTCCCGGGTCATTGTTACAACTTAAGGACTTCGGGGGTTGACGATACATATAAAGTTCATCGGGGTTGGAATTAGATTTCTCTATTTTTGTGCCCTTTCCCTTATTATTTTCTTTTGCCTTTTTAAATTCAGTTGGGGTAATTTCTATAACATCATCGGAATTCTCGTCGGAATCCGATTCATCGGAGAATTGGTAATCCTCCCAATATTTTGCTTCCTTGGCGGAAACACCATTGACCATAATTAACTTTGGTCGGTTGGTTGAGGATTTTCTTTTACTTAACCGTTTTATTATTTCCCCCACCGGTTCTATTTCTTCATCCGGTTCCGATTCTTCTTCCGGTTCTGATTCTTCTTCCGGTTCCGACTCTTCTTCCGGTTCCTCTTCGGGAACTTGTGAATCAGTCCACAAATCATTCCAATTTACATTTGACTCTTCATTATTATTAGGTGAGTCAATGGGACTTGTTCTAGAGGTAGACATCTATCACATAATATCAAACACGTTAAGAGATTAATATATCACATAATATTCATATGTTAAAAATATATAGTTTCCAACAAAAATGTTAAGCAATCATTTTTAAAGAAAACACGGTCGAAGTCCAGACTCACTAATGCATCCTAACAAACTCGATAAGACACACTAATGCAAATTTTCTGGTTCTCTAAGAACCTGGCTCTGATACCAACTGAAATGTCCCGTTCTTATTGATTAAAAACGTTCCATATTAATTGATTTCGTTGCGAGGTTTTGACCTCTATATGAGACGTTTTTCAAAGACTGCATTCATTTTTAAACAAACCATAACCTTTATTTCATCAATAAAGGTTTAAAAAGCTTTACGTAGATTATCAAATAATGATAATCTAAAATATCCTGTTTACACACGACCATTACATAATGGTTTACAATACAAATATGTTACAACAAAATAAGTTTCTTGAATGCAGTTTTTACACAATATCATACAAGCATGGACTCCAAATCTTGTCCTTATTTAAGTATGCGACAGCGGAAGCTCTTAATAATCACCTGAGAATAAACATGCTTAAAACGTCAACAAAAATGTTGGTGAGTTATAGGTTTAACCTATATATATCAAATCGTAACAATAGACCACAAGATTTCATATTTCAATACACATCCCATACATAGAGATAAAAATCATTCATATGGTGAACACCTGGTAACCGACAATAACAAGATGCATATATAAGAATATCCCCATCATTCCGGGACACCCTTCGGATATGATATAAATTTCGAAGTACTAAAGCATCCGGTACTTTGGATGGGGTTTGTTAGGCCCAATAGATCTATCTTTAGGATTCGCGTCAATTAGGGTGTCTGTTCCCTAATTCTTAGATTACCAGACTTAATAAAAAGGGGCATATTCGATTTCGATAATTCAACCATAGAATGTAGTTTCACGTACTTGTGTCTATTTTGTAAATCATTTATAAAACCTGCATGTATTCTCATCCCAAAAATATTAGATTTTAAAAGTGGGACTATAACTCACTTTCACAGATTTTTACTTCGTCGGGAAGTAAGACTTGGCCACTGGTTGATTCACGAACCTATAACAATATATACATATATATCAAAGTATGTTCAAAATATATTTACAACACTTTTAATATATTTTGATGTTTTAAGTTTATTAAGTCAGCTGTCCTCGTTAGTAACCTACAACTAGTTGTCCACAGTTAGATGTACAGAAATAAATCGATAAATATTATCTTGAATCAATCCACGACCCAGTGTATACGTATCTCAGTATTGATCACAACTGAAACTATATATATTTTGGAATCAACCTCAACCCTGTATAGCTAACTCCAACATTCACATATAGAGTGTCTATGGTTGTTCCGAAATATATAGAGATGTGTCGACATGATAGGTCGAAACATTGTATACGTGTCTATGGTATCTCAAGATTACATAATATATAATACAAGTTGATTAAGTTATGGTTGGAATAGATTTGTTACCAATTTTCACGTAGCTAAAATGAGAAAAATTATCCAATCTTGTTTTACCCATAACTTCTTCATTTTAAATCCGTTTTGAGTGAATCAAATTGCTATGGTTTCATATTGAACTCTATTTTATGAATCTAAACAAAAAAAGTATAGGTTTCTAGTCGGAAAAATAAGTTACAAGTCGTTTTTGTAAAGGTAGTCATTTCAGTCGAAAGAACGACGTCTAGATGACCATTTTAGAAAACATACTTCCACTTTGAGTTTAACCATAATTTTTGGATATAGTTTCATGTTCATAATAAAAATCATTTTCTCAGAATAACAACTTTTAAATCAAAGTTTATCATAGTTTTTAATTAACTAACCCAAAACAGCCCGCGGTGTTACTACGACGGCGTAAATCCGGTTTTACGGTGTTTTTCGTGTTTCCAGGTTTTAAATCATTAAGTTAGCATATCATATAGATATAGAACATGTGTTTAGTTGATTTTAAAAGTCAAGTTAGAAGGATTAACTTTTGTTTGCGAACAAGTTTAGAATTAACTAAACTATGTTCTAGTGATTACAAGTTTAAACCTTCGAATAAGATAGCTTTATATGTATGAATCGAATGATGTTATGAACATCATTACTACCTTAAGTTCCTTGGATGAACCTACTGGAAAAGAGAAAAATGGATCTAGCTTCAATGGATCCTTGGATGGCTCAAAGTTCTTGAAGCAAAATCATGACACGAAAACAAGTTCAAGTAAGATCATCACTTGAAATAAGATTGTTATAGTTATAGAAATTGAACCAAAGTTTGAATATGATTATTACCTTGTATTAGAATGATAACCTACTGTAAGAAACAAAGATTTCTTGAGGTTGGATGATCACCTTACAAGATTGGAAGTGAGCTAGCAAACTTGAAAGTATTCTTGATTTTATGAAACTAGAACTTTTGGAATTTATGAAGAACACTTAGAACTTGAAGATAGAACTTGAGAGAGTTCAATTAGATGAAGAAAATTGAAGAATGAAAGTGTTTGTAGGTGTTTTTGGTCGTTGGTGTATGGATTAGATATAAAGGATATGTAATTTTGTTTTCATGTAAATAAGTCATGAATGATTACTCATATTTTTGTAATCTTATGAGATATTTCATGCTAGTTGCCAAATGATGGTTCCCACATGTGTTAGGTGACTCACATGGGCTGCTAAGAGCTGATCATTGGAGTGTACATACCAATAGTATATACATCTAAAAGCTGTGTATTGTACGAGTACGAATACGGGTGCATACGAGTAGAATTGTTGATGAAACTGAACGAGAATGTAATTGTAAGCATTTTTGTTAAGTAGAAGTATTTTGATAAGTGTATTGAAGTCTTTCAAAAGTGTATAAATACATATTAAAACACTACATGTATATACATTTTAACTGAGTCGTTAAGTCATCGTTAGTCGTTACATGTAAGTGTTGTTTTGAAACCTTTAGGTTAACGATCTTGTTAAATGTTGTTAACCCAATGTTTATAATAACAAAAGAGATTTTAAATTATTATATTATCATGATATTATGATGTACGAATATCTCTTAATATGATATATATACATTAAATGTCGTTACAACGATAAACGTTACATATATGTCTCGTTTCAAAATCATTAAGTTAGTAGTCTTGTTTTTACATATGTAGTTCATTGTTAATATAATTAATGATATGTTTACTTATCATAATATCATGTTAACTATATATATAACCATATATATGTCATCATATAGTTTTTTACAAGCTTTAACGTTCGTGAATCACCGGTCAACTTGGGTGGTCAATTGTCTATATGAAACCTATTTCAATTAATCAAGTCTTAACAAGTTTGATTGCTTAACATGTTGGAAACATTTAATCATGTAAACATCAATCTCAATTAATATATATAAACATGGAAAAGTTCGGGTCACTACACTGGATACCTTCTTTGTTCACTATGTGACCGAGGAATTGAACTTCTTCCAACCAAAATGCACACTTTAAAAACTTAGCGTACAGTTTTTCTTTCCTCAATACTTCTAGCACTTTTCTCAAATGTTCTTCGTGCTCTTGATCATTCTTTGAGTAAATAAGTATGTCATCGATGAAAACAATGACAAACTTGTCAAGATATGGCCCACACACTCGGTTCATAAGGTCCATGAACACAGCTGGTGTGTTAGTCAATCCAAACGGCATAACCATAAACTCGTAATGACCATAACGCGTCCTAAAAGCAGTTTTTGGAATATCATCCTCCTTTACTCACATTTGATGATATCCAGAACGTAAATCGATCTTCGAATAAACCGACGAGCCTTGTAGTTGTTCAAATAAGTCGTCAATTCTCGGCAGTGGATAACGGTTTTTGATGGTAAGTTTGTTCAACTCTCTGTAGTCAATACACAACCTAAATGTACCATCCTTCTTCTTGACAAACAAAACAGGAGCTCCCCATGGTGATGTGCTTGGTCGAATGAAACCACGTTCTAATAGTTCTTGCAGTTGGCTTTGCAGTTCTTTCATCTCGCTGGGTGCGAGTCTATAAGGAGCACGAGCTATTGGTGCAGCTCCTGGTACAAGATCTATTTGAAATTCAACAGATCGATGTGGAGGTAGTCCCGGTAATTCTTTCGGAAATACATCGGGAAATTCTTTTGCGACGGGAACATCATTGATGCTCTTTTCTTTAGTTTGTACTTTCTCGACGTGTGCTAGAACAGCATAGCAACCTTTTCTTATAAGTTTTTGTGCCTTCAAATTACTAATAAGATGTAGCTTCATGTTGCCCTTTTCTTCATACACCATTAAGGGTTCTCCTTCTTCTCGTACAATGCGAATTGCATTTTTATAACATACGATCTCTGCTTTCACCTTCTTCAGCCAGTCCATGCCAACTATTACATCAAAACTCCCTAACTCTACTGGTATCAAATCAATCTTAAATATTTCGCTACCCAGTTTAATTTCTCGATTCCGGCATATATTATCTGCTGAAATTAATTTACCGTTTGCTAATTCGAGTAAAAATTTACTATCCAACGGCGTCAATGGACAACTTAATTTAGCACAAAAATCTCTACTCATATAGCTTCTATTCGCACCCGAATCAAATAAAACGTAAGCAGATTTATTGTCAATAAGAAACGTACCCGTAACAAGCTCCGGTTCTTCCTGTGCCTCTGCCGCATTAATATTGAAAACTCTTCTGCGGCCTTGTCCATTCGTGTTCTCCTGGTTCGGGCAATTTCTAATAATGTGGCCCGGTTTTCCACATTTATAACAAACTACATTGGCATAACTTGCTCCGACACTACTTGCTCCGCCATTACTCGTTCCGACACCATTTGTTCCTTTCGTTCTGTTAACCCCTGGTCCGTAGACCTCACACTTCACTGCGCTATGACCATTTCTTTTACACTTGTTTCAAAATTTGGTGCAGAACCCCGAGTGATACTTTTCACACCTTTGGCATAGCTGCTTCTGATTGTTGTTGTTGTTGCAGTTGTTATTGTTGTTGGGATGATTGTTGTAGTTGCTGTTGTTGTTGTTGTTGTTGTTGTTGTTGTTGTTGTTGTTGTTGTTGTTGTTGCGATTGATGTTGCGATTGTTGGGATAATTGTTGCGATTATTATTGTAATTGATGTTGTTGTTGTATTGGTGATTCTTATAACCGTTTTCCTCCCACTTTCTTTTGACTTGCTTCACATTGGCCTCTTCAGCCGTCTGTTCTTTAATTCTTTCCTCAATCTGGTTCACTAGTTTGTGAGCCATTCTACATGCCTGTTGTATGGAGGCGGGCTCGTGTGAACTTATATCTTCTTGGATTCTTTCCGGTAATCCTTTCACAAACGCGTCGATCTTCTCTTCCTCATCTTCGAACGCTCCCGGACACAATAGGCACAATTCTGTGAATCATCTTTCGTACATGGTAATATCAAATCCTTGGGTTCGTAACCCTATAAGTTCTGTCTTGAGCTTATTGACCTCGGTTCTGGACGGTACTTCTCGTTCATCAAGTGCTTGAATGCTGACCACGGTAGTGCGTACGCATCATCTTGTCCCACTTGCTCTAGATAGGTATTCCACCATGTTAACGCAGAACCTGTGAAGGTATGCGTAGCGTACTTCACTTTGTCCTATTCAGTACACTTACTTATGGCAAACACCGATTCGACCTTCTCGGTCCACCGTTTCAATCCGATCGGTCCTTCGGTTCCATCAAATTCCAAAGGTTTGCAGGCGGTGAATTCTTTGTAGGTGCATCCTACACGATTTCCTGTACTGCTAGATCCAAGGTTATTGTTGGTATGTAGCGCAGCCTGTACTGCGGCTATGTTTGAAGCTAGAAAAGTACGGAATTCCTCTTCATTCATATTCACGGTGTGTCGAGTAGTCGGTGCCATTTCCTTCAAAATAGTTAAATGGAACAAGTTAATCATACAGAATATTAAGAGTAGTTAATAGTATTTCGTAGAATAATATGAACTCATTTATAAAAGCTTTTTCTTCATATTAGCGTTTTATAAGTTTAAATTCGGGTAGTACCTACCCGTTAAGTTCATACTTAGTAGCTAATATACAATTCAACTACTACAATTCTATATGAAAAACTGATTATAATAATATTTAGCGTTCAAACTTTTATACAATATTTTACAAACTTACAATACCGCTTATTTTACATAAAGTATGAAATATAGCACACAATAACTTTGATACAAGATAGTTGTGAAGATAATTCTAGCTAGTACACAAGTCGTTCAGCAAAGGCAATAAAGACACGTAATTCATACGTCCAGAAACAAGTCATGCATTCTGGTTTTACTAGGACTACTTCCCATCCTTGGTCTTGTGGAACATAACCGTTATGGCCGTTGATAAGACAGCGTGTTGTAACGTCGTCAAAGGGACGAGGGTTACGTAATGACCAACAGTCTCGTAATAACCTAAAAACTTCATTTCTTACCCCCAATTACCGACTCCGTCACTTGTGGGAACATTTTGTTTGATAGTTGTAGCCCGATGTTCTTTTTCTCACTTTGGTGAGAAGCGAACATTACTAACCCGTAAGCATAGCATGCTTCTTTATGTTGCATGTTAGCCGGTTTTTCTAAATCATGAAGTCCTATATTCGGATACATTGAGTCAAAATAATTTCTTAACCCGTTGCGTAAAATAGCATTTGGGTTCCCCGCAATATATGCGTCAAAGTAAACACATCGTAACTTATGGGTTTCCCAATGTGATATCCCCCATCTTTCAAACGAAAGTCTCTTATAAACCAAGACATTCTTGGAACGTTCTTCGAATGTCTTACAAACTGATTTCGCCGTAAATAGTTGTGCCGAAGAATTCTGACCGACTCTAGACAAGATTTCATCAATCATGTCTCCGGGTAGGTCTCTTAAAATATTGAGTTGTCTATCCATTTTGTGTTTTTATACTGTAAAATAGACAAGAGTTAGATTCATAAAAAAAAAATACTTATTAATACAAGAAATTTTTACATATATCATAAAGCATAAGCACACTATATTACATATATTACACCACACGAATACAACTATCTTATTCCGACTCGCTCGTTTCTTCTTCTTCGGTTTTGGTTCGTTTTGCCAAGTTTCTAGGGATATATGATGTTCCCCTAATACGAGCCGTCGTTTTCCACATTGGTTTAGAAAAACCTGGTGGTTTAGAGGTTCCCGGGTCATTGTTACAACTTAAGGGCTTCGGGGGTTGACGAAACATATAAAGTTCATCGGGGTTGGAATTAGATTTCTCTATTTTTATGCCCTTTCCCTTATTATTTTCTTTTGCCTTTTTAAATTCAGTTGGGGTAATTTCTATAACATCATCGGAATTCTCGTCGGAATCCGATTCATCGGAGAATTGGTAATCCTCCCAATATTTTGCTTCCTTGGCGAAAACATCATTGACCATAATTAACCTTGGTCGATTGGTTGAGGATTTTCTTTTACTTAACTGTTTTATTATTTCCCCCACCGGTTCTATTTCCTCCTCCGGTTCCTCCTCTTCCGGTTCTGATTCTTCTTCCGGTTCTTCTTCGGGAAATTGTGAATCAGTCCAATATATATTCGACTCTTCTTTATTATTAGGTTAGTCAATGGGATTTGTGCTAGAGGTAGACATCTATCACACAATATCAAACATGTTAAGAGATTAATATATCACATAATATATACATGTTAATAATATATAGTTTCCAACAAAAATGTTAAGCAATCATTTTTAAAGAAAACACGGTCGAAGTCCAGACTCACTAATGCATCCTAACAAACTCGATAAGACACACTAATGCAAATTTTCTGGTTCTCTAAGACCAACGCTCGGATACCAACTGAAATGTCCCGTTCTTATTGATTAAAAACGTTACATATTAATTGATTTCGTTGCGAGGTTTTGACCTCTATATGAGACGTTTTTCAAAGACTGCATTCATTTTTAAAACAAACCATAACCTTTATTTCATAAATAAAGGTTTAAAAAGCTTTACGTAGATTATCAAATAATGATAATCTAAAATATCCTGTTTACACACGACCATTACATAATGGTTTACAATACAAATATGTTACATCGAAATCAGTTTCTTGAATGCAGTTTTTACACAATATCATACAAACATGGACTCCAAATCTTGTCCTTATTTTAGTATGCAGCAGCGGAAGCTCTTAGTATTCACCTGAGAATAAACATGCTTTAAACGTCAACAAAAATGTTGGTGAGTTATAGGTTTAACCTATATATATCAAATCGTAACAATAGACCACAAGATTTCATATTTCAATACACATCCCATACATAGAGATAAAAATCATTCATATGGTGAACACCTGGTAACCGACATTAACAAGATGCATATATAAGAATATCCCCATCATTCCGGGACACCCTTCGGATATGATATAAATTTCGAAGTACTAAAGCATCCGGTACTTTGGATGGGGTTTGTTAGGCCCAATAGATCTATCTTTAGGATTCGCGTCAATTAGGGTGTCTGTTCCCTAATTCTTAGATTACCAGACTTAATAAAAAGGGGCATATTCGATTTCGATAATTCAACCATAGAATGTAGTTTCACGTACTTGTGTCTATTTTGTAAATCATTTATAAAACCTGCATGTATTCTCATCCCAAAAATATTAGATTTTAAAAGTGGGACTATAACTCACTTTCACAGATTTTTACTTTGTCGGGAAGTAAGACTTGGTCACTGGTTGATTCACGAACCTATAACAATATATACATATATATCAAAGTATGTTCAAAATATATTTACAACACTTTTAATATATTTTGATGTTTTAAGTTTATTAAGTCAGCTGTCCTCGTTAGTAACCTACAACTAGTTGTCCACAGTTAGATGTACAGAAATAAATCGATAAATATTATCTTGAATCAATCCACGACCCAGTGTATACGTATCTCAGTTTGATCACAACTCAAACTATATATATTTTGGAATCAACCTCAACCCTGTATAGCTAACTCCAACATTCACATATAGAGTGTCTATGGTTGTTCCGAAATATATATAGATGTGTCGACATGATAGGTCGAAACATTGTATATGTGTCTATGGTATCTCAAGATTACATAATATACAATACAAGTTGATTAAGTTATGGTTGGAATAGATTTGTTACCAATTTTCACGTAGCTAAAATGAGAAAAATTATCCAATCTTGTTTTACCCATAACTTCTTCATTTTAAATCCGTTTTGAGTGAATCAAATTGCTATGGTTTCATATTGAACTCTATTTTATGAATCTAAACAGAAAAAGTATAGTTTTATAGTCGGAAAAATAAGTTACAAGTCATTTTTGTAAAGGTGGTCATTTCAGTCGAAAGAACGACGTCTAGATGACCATTTTAGAAAACATACTTCCACTTTGAGTTTAACCATAATTTTTGGATATAGTTTCATGTTCATAATAAAAATCATTTTCCCAAAATAACAACTTTTAAATCAAAGTTTATCATAGTTTTTAATTAACTAACCCAAAACAGCCCGCGGTGTTACTACGACGGCGTAAATCCGATTTTACAGTGTTTTTCGTGTTTCCAGGTTTTAAATCATTAAGTTAGAATATCATATAGATATAGAACATGTGTTTAGTTGATTTTAAAAGTCAAGTTAGAAGGATTAACTTTTATTTGCGAACAAGTTTAGAATTAACTAAACTATGTTCTAGTGATTACAAGTTTAAACCTTCGAATAAGATAACTTTATATGTATGAATCGAATGATGTTATGAACATCATTACTACCTCAAGTTCCTTGGATAAACCTACTGGAAATGAGAAAAATAGATCTAGCTTCAAAGGATCCTTGGATGGCTTGAAAGTTCTTGAAGCAGAATCATGACACGAAAACAATTTTAAGTAAGATTTTCACTCGAAATAAGATTGTTATAGTTATAGAAATTGAACCAAAGTTTGAATATGATTATTACCTTGTATTAGAAAGATAACCTACTGTAAGTAACAAAGGTTTCTTGATCTTGGATGATTACTTGGAATGGATTTAAAAAACTTGGAAGTAAACTTGCAATCTTGGAAGTATTCTTGATTTTATGAAACTAGAACTTTTGGAATTTATGAAGAACACTTAGAACTTGAAGATAGAACTTGAGAGAGATCAATTAGATGAAGAAAATTGAAGAATGAAAGTGTTTGTAGGTGTTTTTGGTCGTTGGGGTATGGATTAGATATAAAGGATATGTAATTTTGTTTTCATGTAAATAAGTCATGAATGATTACTCATATTTTTGTAATTTTATGAGATATTTCATGCTAGTTGCCAAATGATGGTTCCCACATGTGTTAGGTGACTCACATGGGCTGCTAAGAGCTGATCATTGGAGTGTATATACCAATAGTACATACATCTAAAAGCTGTGTATTGTACGAGTACGAATACGGGTGCATACGAGTAGAATTGTTGATGAAACTGAACGAGGATGTAATTGTAAGCATTTTTGTTAAGTAGAAGTATTTTGATAAGTGTCTTGAAGCCTTTCAAAAGTGTATGAATACATATTAAAACACTACATGTATATACATTTTAACTGAGTCGTTAAGTCATCGTTAGTCGTTACATGTAAATGTTGTTTTGAAACCTTTAGGTTAACGATCTTGTTGAATGTTGTTAACCCATTGTTTATTATAACAAATGAGATGTTAAATTGTTAATCATTATGATATATAATATATCTTAGTATGATATATATACAGTTAAATGTCGTTACAACGATAATCGTTACATATATGTCTCGTTTCGAAATCATTAAGTTAGTAGTCTTATTTTTACATATGTATTTCATTGTTAATACACTTAATAATATATTTACTTATCATTTAACATAATTAACCAAGTGTATCAATATCTTAATATGATTCATATGTACCTAGTAAGACGTTGTTATAACGATAATCGTTATATATATCGTTTTCGAGTTTCTTAAATTAATAGTCTCATTTTTATGTATATAACTCATTGTTAAAATACCTAATGAGATACATACTTATAATAAAATCATGTTAACTATATATATAACCATATATATGTCATCGTATAGTTTTTACAAGTTTTAACGTTCGTGAATCACCGGTCAACTTGGGTGGTCAATTGTCTATATGAAACCTATTTCAATTAATCAAGTCTTGACAAGTTTGATTGCTTAACATGTTGGAAACAGTTAATCATGTAAATAACAATTTCATTTAATATATATATAAACATGGAAAAGTTCGGGTCACTACAAATACGAACCCTAATTGTAAGAAGCGAAGATTCAATTAGTATTTAACAACATCACTGTAGCAATTTCAAATCCCAGATTACATAGAAGCAGATGTGCAGCCTCGATTGCCCGGTTACAACTGGCTGCGACTGCGTTGATTGAGTACTGATTAAAATCAAATCCGGAAACGGCGATTATTGGTATCAATTTTTTAGCGCTGCGTTGGTGTGTAATACATGTGGTGTCAGATACATCTGAATCAGTTGATGGAACTGTCGTAGAAACTCAGATGGATGAAACATAGATCTGTGGGTTAAGATAGAAGGGATTGAAATTGTTCTTCATCCTTTTCAACTAATTATGAGTGATTTAATGATTTTTGATTAGGAATCGTGAGCTTTATTGGAAAGATACGAATTAGGTCACAATTTCACGAACGCGGATTATTTGGAGATTTTCATTCCTGCAATTTCGTATGATATGGCATGAGTGATTGAACGAATAAGGGAGATTTGTTTGAGGGTTTTGAGAGATGATAAATGAAAATCGGAAGATATAAGTTCAAAAATTATTTTCGTAATTGAGTGGTTTGACTTTTTTTTTTTAAAAAACGCGTTTCCGTAATTATTTCCGTATCAAATGCTTAGTAAACGAATTTTAATCAAATAGGGGTAGTGTGGTAATGTCTAATTAAAATGAAATTTGTATTAAGTAATAAATATTATATTTTAATTCAAGTGTTGCAGTTAATTTATTTGATTAAATGAATGGCCATTTCTTTATTGAAAACAATATTATTTATTTTTGATTTTCTTTTAATAAGAAGAGGGATTTTGACTTTTGTTTAAAAAATCAAGAATTTTTTTTAACGTTTATTACATTTGTTTGTTTGAAAAATTAATGAATGTCCAACTTGCTTGAATGGTAAAAGGGTGTTGTTAGGTGTTGTGTTTTATATCTACAAGCCCAATGTCGATTCTCGGCAGGGTTTTATATTTTGGAAAATATAATTTTTCCAATTTTTTAGTACAATTTTTTTTTTTTTTTTTTTTTTTTTTTTTTTGCAACATTTTAACATATTTACAACCTTTTTAACAACTTTTCTTTATCTCCTTAACCACGTTAATAGTATAAATAAATCGTTAGTATATATATAATCATAAAGAAAAACGTTAATCTTTTTTATATTTTTTTTTAACAATCTTTCATTATAATTTCTCTACCCACATTATATAGATTGTATATAATCAAAACGAACAAACGAATACCTTGATATACTTTTTTACAATTGTAATAGGTATTTTATATGCTAAAACAAATTATTGTCTAATGTTATGTTAAACTCATTATAAATACTAAAAAAAACATTTCTATAAATAACATAGAGGTGGCTGTCGCAACGTGTAGTTGACCACCCTCTTGTTACAATTAACTGAAACAAAAATGAATAGAACATGCCAAAAACTTGCTACCACTATCATCCTCATCAGACTCCTTGACCTCATTGGCCATTAAACACAGCTTCTTTTCTGGAGCATAACCAGCACCATCAAGATGCAGTTACTCTAACAATCATAACTAACTATTTACATTTCCATTCCAAACTTTAGTCAACTTGCTAACTAACCCCTGAAGTATAAGAGACTTAACAATAACAAGCTAAAACTTTTAATGAATTATATTAGTGATTATGTAAACCATACAAACTGCTGGTTGGAAACCCCATGTGGCCATGTCTACTCACCGAGATTAGTCCACTCAAGTCCTTAACTTCGTTTACAAGTTGAAGAATCAAAGATAAAATAGAAATATGTACGCATTTTTGCGAATGCAACATCCTTTGGGGTGTCACATATTTAATTTCAAAGTGTTTAACCCGAAAATAAAAAATAAAAAATAAAAAATAAACCAAATTGAATTCGTGTTTCGTTTCTATATCGGAGGTTTTGAAATTTGAATTCGGTTTTGGTTCGTTTATTTTTTAGATTCTTGAATTAGATTTAAACAAAAAAATCAAATTCAACTATAAATATATTAAAATTTAATATATATACACGAAAAATGAATTTTAAGATTAAAAGTCAAATTTTAAATCGATTTGTTACGATTATTTTTGTTAAATTGTGATTATTTGAGTATTATATTTATTAATCGAAATCGGACCGAATTCGAGCTTTGTTTTATGTTTGTTTTGCCGCCAAAACGTCTCAAAACCGAATAAACTGAACGAGATAAGCTGAGAAAATCGAAAAATAATCTGATGAACAACCCCAGGGGACTTTGTAATTTTATCTATGCAAATGTATGTTTACGCCGTGAATAAGTGATAGTATCTGGTTGTTCATGTTGTATGGTATACTATTCATGTATACCTTCGTTTTTTGTTGTGTAAACCATTGAATATTGTAGTTGTTTGCTTGTCGTAAGTTTTCGGATTTAGTGGTTGTCGCAATCAAACTCACTTCTTGCAAGTAACATATCTTTACGAATATTTTCCAATTCCACGTTCTACTTTACAGAAATTGAAAACTAACAAGTTAAGGAGCCCGCGCTTCGCAGCGGAACTCCAAAGCAGGGCTTAATGTAAAACCAAGTGTTTGGGAAAAAATAATGTGTATGAAAGGTGGCCCAAACCATTTAGCGTTTTTTAAAAGGCATTCGTTTTTGTGAGTAGTTAGTTGCGTTGTGTTCGTAAAATTATTTCGAGTTCAACGGTATTGTAGGGAAGATTTAACTCGCGGCGAGCGAGAAGATATGTCCCGTAAGATTTTTTTTTGAAAATTCTGGTTGGGAGCCGATTTGTATTTTGACCAAAGTTGGGGGGTCATTCGATTTGTATTTTGAGCAAAGTTGAGTGGTTATTTTGAAAAAGTAGATTTTGGTAATATAATAATGTTAGGAAAAGTGAATTCATAGTTTCGGGTTGGGAGGCCGATTTGTATTTTGACCAAAGTTGGTGGGTTATTCGATTTGTATTTGAGCAAAGTTGAATGGTTATTTTGAAAAGGGAGATGATTCTCACACACACTTTTTTGATCCTCACACACCAATTGAGTATTATTAGAAGAGTAAAAGGTTAAAAATAGGTGTGTGAGGATCAAAAAAGTGTGTGAGAATCATCCCCCTTTTGAAAAAAGTGGATTTTGATAATATAATAATGTTAAGAATAGTGAATTCATAGTTTCGGGGGCCGATTTATATTTAGTTCAAAGTTGGGGGTTATTTTAAAAAAAATTGATTTTAGTAATATAATAATGGTAGAAATAATAAAATGATACTTTCTATTAAATATATTTATAATTTATAATATAATTTGAGAAGGTCCTTTTATTTTTGCTCTCAAATCTTTAAAAGCTGCTATATAAGCAACATATATCTTAATCGCATTTCTTTCTTAGTATTGATATATTTAAATAGTAAAACACGTAAACAATCAATATTATAAACCTTTTTTAAAACACAAGGCAAAACTATTATTTTCTCCATCTTCAATTTAAAAGTTTTAATTTAATAGTCTGTGTTTACTTATTGTTGGAAAAATAATCTGATGAGTCAAAAACATTTTGCAGGTTTTTAGAGTCTGAAGTTGTAGAGTCTGAAATTGCAGACTCTGATGTTTGGTGAAGTCAACATTTTTGGTTTTCTTGATGGCTAAGATAAGGAGGATTTTGGAGATATGTTTATATTTTAAGAAGATATGTTTTGATTTGATTTTATCTCCGGAGGATAAACTCTAGAATTGATTTCGAATATTTGTTTAGTTTAAGTTTATCTTTTCCTTATTTGTAGCAAAGTAGTTTTGGAAACCAAATCTCCAGATTTGGTTTTTGATCTGTATAAATAGGGACGTGTGCTTTTCATTCAATGTATCTTTTGGCACGATCAATATTATAAAACATATATTTCATATCGTGTTCTCTCAATTCTTGTTCTTATAATTCTTATTTATTGTTCAATTGAGAGTCTGGTGTTCATAGTTCAATTACTGTGAACTTATAACTGGTATCAGAGCAGGAAAGGTGTAAATCCAACTTGGTAATCTTTTAAAACGATCCATATATTGATTAAGATGTCTACCAGTACCATTCCAACCCCAGTTATGGCTGGAAAAGGAGTGCCAATATTCGATGGCACAGACTTTGCAACATGGAAACTGAAAATTCTTTGGTTTTTGGGTTCCATTCATGAAGATGCCGAGCAAGTTATCACAACAGGACCTATTATTCCTGGTGCAATGGTTGATGCTGTTCCTGCCACAGATACTGTTGCTGCACAACCTGCTTACTTTCGTGAAACTCCAAGAGATAGATGGACAGAAGCACAAGCCATTAAATTTAAGCTTGATAGTAAGATAAGAAGTATTTTAGGTAACGCTGTTACTGTTCCAATTCTAAGAAAGATCAGCCATGCCAAGACTGCTAAAGCTATGTGGGATCTTTTGCTTAATGACTATGAAGGAGTCACAGTTGTTGACTCAAAAGAAGAAGAATCTGATAAGGTGTTATGAAAACTTTGCTGCTCAGACGAAAGAATCTTTGAGTGATCTCCATTCAAGATTTCAGGTTCTTATTAACGATCTTGGAAGTGTTGGCGTAGAGAAAACACAACAGGTATTGTGTCAAAAGTTCATTGAATTGTTACCTTCAAATTTTGAGTCTGTGATTACATTCATGGTAATCAGTGAGAAGATAGACAACTATGAATTAAGAGCTGTTTGGCATACTATCAAATTTTGAAGAAACACAATTAAAGAACAAGATTAATGCTAAGAAGGTTGTTAAAGATCCAGAAGCTGCACTGGTGGCTACCACAAAGAAGAATAAGCAATTATTCTTCAGTTATTCTAGCAAGGTTGAATCTGAAAGTGATGAAACTTCTGATGATGATAGTGATTCTGATGAAGATGAGGAGATTCAAGATCTGGAAGGGCAGGTGGCTCTTTTGACTCAAAGGATTGAGCAGAAAAGGTTTGGTTATAAGAAGGGTAAAGGTAGGAGTACTTTTGATCCAAAGAAAGCTAAATGTTTTAAGTGTGGAAAGATAGGTCATATAGCTGCAGATTGCTGGTCTAAGAGTGAAGGAGGTTCAAATACCAACAAGTCTGTTGACAAGGCAAGAAAGTATAAGCTCAAGTACATGAAGTTGAAGAGTGAAGCAGAAAAGTCTAAGAACAAAGATCAGGAGAAGGCTTTGTACACAGAAGCATGGGAGGATGAAGATTCATCATCTGATGAGGAAGAGGATAAGTGTCTTATGGCTGTAACTGAAAGAGATAGTGGTTCTAGCAAGTTTGAGGAAGATTTGAAAGCTATTGAAAAGATGGATAAAGACTCTACTTGTAATAAAGTTTCTGCCTATAAGGTACAAAATTTTGTAAACTATCTTGATAATGAAAAAGTGAGAATGTTTCAGTATTTGTTACTTGACTTTAAGTGGTGCTTAGAAGATATTGATAGGTTAAGAACACAAATTTTTGATCTTAAAAACACCATTGAAAACAAAGATGCTGAAATTAAAGAGTTAAAAGAATGTGAGGCAGAACTTGACACCTATAAAATGGCATACACAGAAGAAACAAAAAGGCTAAATACTGAATTAGGAAGATCAGTTAAAAGGTCAAAATATTATGAAACAATTTGTAAATCTTGGTGTGTATCTTCCAAAAAGAATTCTGATGCTATTGCCAAACAAATTCCAAATGATGTCAAGGCTATACTAGGTGAAAACTACATATTAAACAATAATGTGGAAGTTGATCCTAGTGTATTCAAACCTGATATTTTACCTGACACTTTTGTAAAATTTGATGGTGACAAAAAGATTTTAACTAATGTATTTGTAAGATCATTAGATCCTGTTGAACCCTCAGAGACTATAATACTAGAATGCAGAAATCCACTAGAGTCTGAACTCTTGAAATCTTCAGACTCTAACAGTTTAGTCTCTAAAAGTGAAAGTGTATGTTCTGACCTAGAGTCTGACACCCAAGAGTCAAGTAGCAAAAGTGATTCTGAATCATCCTCTGATAGTGACACTTGTCCAGATCCAATAAGGTCAACTAAAAGAAGGTCAAAACAAGCAAAGACTATCCAAAAACTCAAAAGAAAAATTTCAAAACTCAATGAAAAAATCAAGAGTCAAGAAAAACCTTTAGTTAAAAGAACATCTTGTTTTCCTGAGAAAATTGACAAGGTTTGGAAACCTAAAGTTTGTGAAGGTGTTTTGAAAACAGTTAAGGACAAGTTGATTTGGATTGGGAACAAAGCTTTTGTTTGGAGAGTGAAGAGCACTCCAACTGAACCCACTGAAAAGTGGGTTCCCTTTAAAAACTAACCATTTTCTTTTGTTTTGTGTCTTGTGTAGCAGGGTAATTTGTGGTATTTGGACAGTGGCTGCTCAAGACACATGACTGGATGCAAAGAGCATCTTGTAGGGTTTGTAGAAGAAAAAGGTCCTTCTGTAAGATATGGTGATAATTCAGTTGCAAAGACTATTGGTTATGGTACTGTTGAAGCTGGAAGTGTTTCATTTAAGAAAGTTGCTTTAGTTGAAGGGTTGAAGCATAATCTGCTAAGTGTGAGTCAGATTGCTGATGAAGATTGTGAGATTAGAATAAGAAAGAAAGCTGGTATTATTTATGATCCAAAAGGAAGGCCAACACTTGTAGCTTGGAGAGTTCAAAATGTGTATATGCTGGATCTAGAATCTGTGAATGCTGAAATTGAGACATGTCTGTACTCTCAGATTGTCCCTGAGCTCAATTGGCTTTGGCACAAAAGGCTTTCTCATCTTAATTTTAAAAACATCAATGAGCTTTCCAAAAAGAAGCTTGTAAGAGGTCTTCCACAACAACCTTTTAAGAAAGATAAACCTTGTTCTGCATGTATTATGGGTAAACAGACCAAAGCAAAGTTTCCATCAAAAACCCTAGCTACTATAAGTGATCCACTTCACATGCTTCACATGGATCTATTTGGTCCAATGAACACTAGTAGTTTGGGTGGGAAAAGATATACTCTGGTAATTGTTGATGAGTATTCTAGATTTACATGGGTTATTTTCTTAGCTGCAAAAAGTGATGCTCCTGAAGAAATCATCAATTTGATCAAGAGAGAGTAGGTTCAAAAAGGTGTTCTTGTTAAACAATTGAGAAGTGATCATGGTACTGAGTTCAAAAATGTCACATTAATTGACTTTTGTGTAGAGTCTGGAATTGGTCAAAATTTCTCTGCTGTTAGAACTCCACAACAAAATGGAGTTGCTGAAAGAAGAAATAGAACCCTTATTGAAGCAGCCATAACCATGTTATGTCAATCATATGTTGCTCTAAGGTTCTGGGCAGAGGCAGTTAATACAGCATGTTTTACTCAAAACAGATCCTTGATTGTGAAGAAGCATGGCAAAACTCCTTATGAGTTATACCATAAAAAGGTGCCTACTATTCATTACTTCCATGTATTTGGGTGTAAGTGCTATATTTTAAATCAAAGAGATCAGCTTGAAAAGATGAGGCCAAAATCTGATGAAGGTGTGTTCATGGGATATTCTTCTGTTTCTAAAGCTTTTAGAGTATTTAATAAGAGAAGAATGAAGATTGAAGAATCCATTAATGTTTCTTTTGATGAAAGTTCTATTGAAATGGATCAGTCATCTAGTTCTGAGCATTCCGCACTTGGTGAATTGTCAAATTTAATTTCTGGTAACAGTGTTCAGACTCTGGATTCAGAGTCTGAGTCAGATGAACCTCATTCTTCTGGATTGAAAAATGATTCTGCAGATAATTCTCATACAGAAGAAGTTCAACAAGAAAATGAGCCTATTGGTATTCAAGAAGGTGATCAATCATCTAATAACACCTTGGTTCCTGTTGTTCCTATCAGAAAATCTTCTAGAAACATAGTTCCTCCAAAGCATCTTGAAGATTATGTTGTAGATCCTACTGGTTTGCCTAAACCTGGTTCTTCTCAGACACCTGTGTCTGACTTTGCCATTGCAAACTATTGTTTCTTTTCTAATTTTCTTTCACTCATTGAACCCAAAGAAGTAGATGAAGCATTGGCTGACAATGATTGGGTTGAAGCTATGACTGAAGAGTTGACAGAGTTTGAAAGGAATGATGTATGGGAGTTGGTTCCAAAACCTAATGGTAAAACTGCAATTGGCACTAAATGGGTTTACAGAAACAAGGTTGATAAAGATGGTGTTGTGATCATAAATAAAGCAAGATTAGTTGCTCAAGGGTATAGACAAGAAGAAGGGATAGATTATGATGAGACTTTTGCTCCTGTTGCTAGAATTGAAGCTATTAGACTGTTTCTGGCATATGTTGCACACAAAGATTTCAAGGTGTTTCAAATGGATGTGAAGAGTGCTTTCCTGAATGGTAAATTGCAAGAAGAGGTGTATGTGAAACAACCTCCTGGTTTTGTAAGTAAGAAATTTCCTAAGCATGTTTACAGATTGAAGAAAGCACTGTATGGTCTGAAGCAAGCTCCCAGAGCCTGGTATGATACCTTGTCAACATTTATTCTAGAAAAGAATTTTTCCAGAGGAGCCATTGACAAGACTTTGTTTATCAAAAAGGACAAAGGTGATGTGTTACTTGTTCAAATTTATGTTGATGCCATTATTTTTGGGTCTACTAATCCACACTTATGAAAATGGTTTTCTGACATTATGTCTGAAGAGTATAGAATGAGCAATTTATGTACTTTAAACTATTTTCTTGGGTTGCAAATTAAACAGAGTTCTGAAGGCATTTTTATTAACCAAAGTAACTACATTTCTGACATGTTAACTAGATTTGGTTTTAAAAATTGTTCTACTTTAAGAACTCCAATGAGTGTTTCTGAAAAGCTTGATAAAGATGAATCTGGAAAACTCACTTGTCAATCAACCTATAGAGGTATGATTGGATCTTTGCTATACTTAACTGCTAGTAGACCTGATATAATGTTTGCTACATGTCTTTGTGCACGTTACCAATCAGATCCTAGGGAGTCTCATTATAAAGATGTGAAAAGAATTTTTAGGTACTTGAAAGGTACCCCTAACCTGGGTCTTTGGTACTCCAAAGACACAGGGTTTGATCTAATTGGTTACACAGATGCAGACTATGCAGGTTGCAATTAGACAGAAAAAGTGTAGTGACCCGAACTTTTCCATGTTTATATATATTAATTGAGATTGATATTTACATGATTAAATGTTTCCAACATGTTAAGCAATCAAACTTGTTAAGACTTTATTAATTGAAATATGTTTCATATAGACAATTGACCACCCAAGTTGACCGGTGATTCACGAACGTTAAAACTTGTAAAAACTATATGATGACATATATATGGATATATATATATAGTTAACATGATACTATGATAAGTAAACATATCATTAAGTATATTAACAATGAACTACATATGTAAAAACAAGACTACTAACTTAATGATTTTTAAACGAGACATATATGTAACGATTATCGTTGTAAAGACATTTAATGTATATATATCATATTAAGAGATATTCATACATGATAATATCATGACAATATAATAATTTAAAATCTCATTGATATTATAAACATTGGGTTAACAACATTTAACAAGATCGTTAACCTAAAGGTTTCAAAACAACACTTACATGTAACGACTAACGATGACTTAACGACTCTGTTAAAATGTATATACATGTAGTGTTTTAATATGTATTTATACACTTTTGAAAGACTTCAATACAATTATCAAAATACTTCTACTTAACAAAAATGCTTACAATTACATCCTCGTTCAGTTTCATCAACAATTCTACTCGTATGCACCCGTATTCGTACTTGTACAATACACAGCTTTTAGATGTATGTACTATTGGTATATACACTCCAATGATCAGCTCTTAGCAGCCCATGTGAGTCACCTAACACATGTGGGAACCATCATTTGGCAACTAGCATGAAATATCTCATAAAATTACAAAAATATGAGTAATCATTCATGACTTATTTACATGAAAACAAAATTACATATCCTTTATATCTAATCCATACACCAACGACCAAAAACACCTACAAACACTTTCATTCTTCAATTTTCTTCATCTAATTGATCTCTCTCAAGTTCTATCTTCAAGTTCTAAGTGTTCTTCATATATTCTACAAGTTCTAGTTACATAAAATCAAGAATACTTTCAAGTTTGCTAGCTCACTTCCAATCTTGTAAGGTGATCATCCAACCTCAAAAAATCTTTGTTTCTTACAGTAAGTTATCATTCTAATACAAGGTAATAATCATATTCAAACTTTGGTTCAATTTCTATAACTATAACAATCTTATTTCAAGTGATGATCTTACTTGAACTTGTTTTCGTGTCATGATTCTGCTTCAAGAACTTCGAGCCATCCAAGGATCCGTTGAAGCTATATCTATTTTTCTCTTTTCCAGTAGGTTTATCCAAGGAACTTAAGGTAGTAATGATGTTCATAACATCATTCGATTCATACATATAAAGCTATCTTATTCGAAGGTTTAAACTTGTAATCACTAGAACATAGTTTAGTTAATTCTAAACTTGTTCGCAAACAAAAGTTAATCCTTCTAACTTGACTTTTAAAATCAACTAAACACATGTTCTATATCTATATGATATGCTAACTTAATGATTTAAAACCTGGAAACACGAAAAACACCGTAAAACCGGATTTACGCCGTCGTAGTAACACCGCGGGCTGTTTTGGGTTAGTTAATTAAAAACTATGATAAACTTTGATTTAAAAGTTGTTATTCTGAGAAAATGATTTTTATTATGAACATGAAACTATATCCAAAAATTATGGTTAAACTCAAAGTGGAAGTATGTTTTCTAAAATGGTCATCTAGACGTCGTTCTTTCGACTGAAATGACTACCTTTACAAAAACGACTTGTAACTTATTTTTCCGACTATAAACCTATACTTTTTCTGTTTAGATTCATAAAATAGAGTTCAATATGAAACCATAGCAATTTGATTCACTCAAAACGGATTTAAAATGAAGAAGTTATGGGTAAAACAAGATTGGATAATTTTTCTCATTTTAGCTACGTGAAAATTGGTAACAAATCTATTACAACCATAACTTAATCAACTTGTATTGTATATTATGTAATCTTGAGATACCATAGACACGTATACAATGTTTCGACCTATCATGTCGACACATCTATATATATTTCGGAACAACCATAGACACTCTATATGTGAATGTTGGAGTTAGCTATACAGGGTTGAGGTTGATTCCAAAATATATATAGTTTGAGTTGTGATCAATACTGAGATACGTATACACTGGGTCGTGGATTGATTCAAGATAATATTTATCGATTTATTTCTGTACATCTAACTGTGGACAACTAGTTGTAGGTTACTAACGAGGACAGCTGACTTAATAAACTTAAAACATCAAAATATATTAAAAGTGTTGTAAATATATTTTGAACATACTTTGATATATATGTATATATTGTTATAGGTTCGTGAATCAACCAGTGGCCAAGTCTTACTTCCCGACGAAGTAAAAATCTGTGAAAGTGAGTTATAGTCTCACTTTTAAAATCTAATATTTTTGGGATGAGAATACATGCAGGTTTTATAAATGATTTACAAAATAGACACAAGTACGTGAAACTACATTCTATGGTTGAATTATCGAAATCGAATATGCCCCTTTTTATTAAGTCTGGTAATCTAAGAATTAGGGAACAGACACCCTAATTGACGCGAATCCTAAAGATAGATCTATTGGGCCTAACAAACCCCATCCAAAGTACCGGATGCTTTAGTACTTCGAAATTTATATCATATCCGAAGGGTGTCCCGGAATGATGGGGATATTCTTATATATGCATCTTGTTAATGTCGGTTACCAGGTGTTCACCATATGAATGATTTTTATCTCTATGTATGGGATGTGTATTGAAATATGAAATCTTGTGGTCTATTATTATGATTTGATATATATATATATATATAGGTTAAACCTATAACTCACCAACATTTTTGTTGACGTTTTAAGCATGTTTATTCTCAGGTGATTATTAAGAGCTTCCGCTGTCGCATACTTAAATAAGGACGAGATTTGGAGTCCATGCTTGTATGATATTGTGTAAAAACTGCATTCAAGAAACTTATTTTGTTGTAACATATTTGTATTGTAAACCATTATGTAATGGTCGTGTGTAAACAGGATATTTTAGATTATCATTATTTGATAATCTACGTAAAGCTTTTTAAACCTTTATTGATGAAATAAAGGTTATGGTTTGTTTTAAAATGAATGCAGTCTTTGAAAAACGTCTCATATAGAGGTCAAAACCTCGCAACGAAATCAATTAATATGGAACGTTTTTAATCAATAAGAACGGGACATTTCAGTTGATATCCGAGCGTTGGTCTTAGAGAACCAGAATTTTGCATTAGTGTGTCTTATCGAGTTTGTTAGGATGCATTAGTGAGTCTGGACTTCGACCGTGTTTACTTGAAAAATGATTGCTTAACAAATTTTGTTGGAAACTATATATTTTTAACATGTGAATATTATGTGATATATTAATCTCTTAACGCATTTGATATTATGTGATAGATGTCTACCTCTAGAACAAGTCCCATTGACTCACCTAATAATAATGAAGAGTCAAATGTAAATTGGAATGATTCGTGGACTGATTCACAAGTTCCCGAAGAGGAACCGGAAGAAGAGTCGGAACCGGAAGAAGAATCGGAACCGGAAGAAGAATCGGAACCGGAAGAAGAATCGGAACCAGTGGGGGAAATAATAAAACGGTTAAGTAAAAGAAAATCCTCAACCAACCGACCAAGGTTAATTATGGTCAATGGTGTTTCCGCCAAGGAAGCAAAATATTGGGAGGATTACCAATTCTCCGATGAATCGGATTCCGACGAGAATTCCGATGATGTTATAGAAATTACCCCAACTGAATTTAAAAAGGCAAAAGAAAATAATAAGGGAAAGGGCATAAAAATAGAGAAATCTAATTCCAACCCCGATGAACTTTATATGTATCGTCAACTCCCGAAGTCTTTAAGTTGTAACAATGACCCGGGAACCTCTAAACCACCAGGTTTTTCTAAACCAATGTGGAAAACGACGGCTCGTATTAGGGGAACATCATATATCCCTAGAAACTTGGCAAAACGAACCAAAATCGAAGAAGAAGAAACAAGCGAGTCGGAATAAGATAGTTGTATTCGTGTGGTGTAATATATGTAATATAGTGTGCTTATGCTTTATGATATATGTAAAAATTGCTTGTATTAATAAGTATTTTTTTTTTATGAATCTAACTCTTGTCTATTTTACAGTATAAAAACACAAAATGGATAGACAACCCAATATTTTAAGAGACCTACCCGGAGACATGATTGATGAAATCTTGTCTAGAGTCGGTCAGAATTCTTCGGCACAACTATTTAAGGCGAGATCAGTTTGTAAGACATTTGAAGAACGTTCTAAGAATGTCTTGGTTTATAAGAGACTTTCGTTTGAAAGATGGGGGATATCACATTGGGAAACTCATAAGTTACGATGTGTTTACTTTGACGCATATATTGCGGGGAACCCAAATGCTATTTTACGCAATGGGTTAAGAAATTATTTTGACTCAATATATCCGAATATTGGACTTCGTGATTTAGAAAAAGCGGCTAACATGCAACATAAAGAAGCATGTTATGCTTACGGATTAGTAATGTTCGCTTCTCACCAAAGTGAGAACAAGAACATCGGGCTACAACTATTAAACAAAACGTTCCCACAAGTGACGGAGTCGGTAATTGGGGTAAGAAATGAGGTTTTTAGATTGTTACGGGACTGTTGGACATTACGTAACTCTCGTCCCTTTGACGACGTTACAACACGGTGTCTTATCAACGGCCATAACGGTTATGTTCTACAAGACCAAGGATGGGAAGTAATCCTAGTAAAACCAGAATGCATGACTTGTTTCTGGACGTATGAATTACGTGTCTTTATTGCCTTTGCTGAACGACTTGTGTACTAGCTAGAATTATCTTCACAACCATCTTGTATCAAATTTATTGTGTGCTATATTTCATGCTATATGTAAAATAAGCGGTATTGTAAGTTTGTAAAATATTGTGTAAAAGTTTGAACGCGAAATATTACTATAATCAGTTTTTCATATAGAATTGTAGTAGTTGAATTGTATATTAGCTACTAAGTATGAACTAAACGGGTAGGTACTACCCGAATTTAAACTTATAAAACGCTAATATGAAGAAAAAGCTTTTATAAATGAGTTCATATTATGCTACGAAATACTATTAACTACTCTTAATATTCTGTATGATTAACTTGTTCCATTTGACTATTTTGAAGGAAATGGCACCGACTACTCGACACACCGTGAATATGAATGAAGAGGAATTCCGTACTTTTCTAGCTTCAAACATAGCCGCAGTACAGGCTGCGCTACATACCAACAATAACCTTGGATCTAACAGTACAGGAAATCGTGTAGGATGCACCTACAAAGAATTCACTGCCTGCAAACCTTTGGAATTTGATGGAACCGAAGGACCGATCGGATTGAAACGGTGGACCGAGAAGGTCGAATCGGTGTTTGCCATAAGTAAGTGTACTGAAGAGGACAAAGTGAAGTACGCTACGCATACCTTCACAGGTTCTGCGTTAACATGGTGGAATACCTATCTAGAGCAAGTGGGACAAGATGATGCGTACGCACTACCGTGGTCAGCATTCAAGCACTTGATGAACGAGAAGTACCGTCCCAGAACCGAGGTCAATAAGCTCAAGACAGAACTTAGAGGGTTACGAACCCAAGGATTTGATATTACCACGTACGAAAGACGATTCACAGAATTGTGCCTATTGTGTCCGGGAGCATTCGAAGATGAGGAAGAGAAGATCGACGCGTTTGTGAAAGGATTACCGGAAAGAATCCAAGAAGATATAAGTTCACACGAGCCCGCCTCCATACAACAGGCATGTAGAATGGCTCACAAACTAGTGAACCAGATTGAAGAAAGAATTAAAGAACATACTACTGAAGAGGCCAATGTGAAGCAAGTCAAAAAAAAGTGGGAGGAAAACGGTGATAAGAATCACCAATACAACAACAACAGCAATTACAACAATAATCGCAACAATTATCCCAACAATCGCAACATCAATCGCAACTACAACAAACGGCCCAACAACAACAACAACAACAACAACAACAACTACTACAATCATCCTAACAACAATAATAACCGCAACAACAACAACAATCAGAAGCAGCTATGCCAAAGGTGTGAAAAGTATCACTCGGGGTTCTGCACCAAATTTTGCAACAAGTGTAAAAGAAATGGTCATAGCGCGGCGAAGTGTGAGGTCTACGGACCAGGGGTTAATTGAACGAAAGGAACAAATGGTGTCGGAACGAGTAATGGCGGAGCAAGTAGTGTCGGAGCAAGTTATGCCAATGTAGTTTGTTATAAATGTGGAAAATCGGGCCACATTATTAGAAATTGCCCGAACCAGGAGAACACGAATGGACAAGGCCGCGGAAGAGTTTTCAATATTAATGCGGCAGAGGCACAGGAAGACCCGGAGCTTGTTACGGGTACGTTTCTTATTGACAATAAATCTGCTTACGTTTTATTTGATTCGGGTGCGGATAGAAGCTATATGAGTAGAGATTTTTGTGCTAAATTAAGTTGTCCATTGACGCCTTTGGATAGTAAATTTTTACTCGAATTAGCAAATGGTAAATTAATTTCAGCAGATAATATATGTCGGAATCGAGAAATTAAACTGGTTAGCGAAACATTTAAGATTGATTTGATACGAGTAGAGTTAGGGAGTTTTGATGTGATAATCGGTATGGACTGGTTGAAAGAAGTGAAAGCAGAGATCGTTTGTTACAAAAATGCAATTCGCATTATACGAGAAAAAGGAAAACCCTTAATGGTGTACGGAGAAAAGGGCAACACGAAGCTACATCTTATTAGTAATTTGAAGGCACAAAAACTAATAAGAAAAGGTTGCTATGCTGTTCTAGCACACGTCGAGAAAGTACAAACTGAAGAAAAGAGCATCAATGATGTTCCCATTGCAAAAGAATTTCCCGATGTATTTCCGAAAGAATTACCGGGATTACCCCCACATCGATCCGTTGAATTTCAAATAGATCTTGTACCAGGAGCTGCACCAATAGCTCGTGCTCCTTACAGACTCGCACCCAGCGAGATGAAAGAACTGCAAAGCCAATTACAAGAACTTTTAGAGCGTGGTTTCATTCGACCAAGCACATCACCGTGGGGAGCTCCTATTTTGTTTGTCAAGAAGAAAGATGGTACATTCAGGTTATGTATCGACTACCGAGAGTTGAACAAACTTACCATCAAGAACCGCTACCCACTACCGAGAATCGATGACTTATTTGATCAACTACAAGGCTCGTCTGTTTATTCAAAGATTGACTTACGTTCCGGGTATCATCAAATGCGGGTGAAAGAAGATGATATTCCAAAGACTGCTTTCAGAACACGTTACGGTCATTACGAGTTTATGGTCATGCCGTTTGGTTTAACTAATGCACCAGCTGTGTTCATGGACCTTATGAACCGAGTGTGTGGACCATACCTCGACAAGTTTGTCATTGTTTTCATTGATGACATACTTATTTACTCAAAGAATGACCAAGAACACGGTGAACATTTGAGAAAGGTGTTAGAAGTATTGAGGAAGGAAGAATTGTACGCTAAGTTTTCAAAGTGTGCATTTTGGTTGGAAGAAGTTCAATTCCTCGGTCACATAGTGAACAAAGAAGGTATTAAGGTGGATCCGGCAAAGATAGAAACTGTTGAAAAGTGGAAAACCCCGAAAACTCCGAAACACATACGCCAGTTTTTAGGACTAGCTGGTTACTACAGAAGGTTCATCCAAGACTTTTCCAGAATAGCAAAACCCTTGACTGCATTAACTCATAAAGGGAAGAAATTTGAATGGAATGATGAACAAGAGAAAGCGTTTCAGTTATTGAAGAAAAAGCTTACTACGGCACCTATATTGTCATTGCCTGAAGGGAATGATGATTTTGTGATTTATTGTGACGCATCAAAGCAAGGTCTCGGTTGTGTATTAATGCAACGAACGAAGGTGATTGCTTATGCGTCTAGACAATTGAAGATTCACGAACAAAATTATACAACGCATGATTTGGAATTAGGCGCGGTTGTTTTTGCATTAAAGACTTGGAGGCACTACTTATATGGGGTCAAAAGTATTATATATACCGACCACAAAAGTCTTCAACACATATTTAATCAGAAACAACTGAATATGAGGCAGCGTAGGTGGATTGAATTGTTGAATGATTACGACTTTGAGATTCGTTACCACCCGGGGAAGGCAAATGTGGTAGCCGATGCCTTGAGCAGGAAGGACAGAGAACCCATTCGAGTAAAATCTATGAATATAATGATTCATAATAACCTTACTACTCAAATAAAGGAGGCGCAACAAGGAGTTTTAAAAGAGGGAAATTTAAAGGATGAAATACCCAAAGGATCGGAGAAGCATCTTAATATTCGGGAAGACGGAACCCGGTATAGGGCTGAAAGGATTTGGGTACCAAAATTTGGAGATATGAGAGAAATGGTACTTAGAGAAGCTCATAAAACCAGATACTCAATACATCCTGGAACGGGGAAGATGTACAAGGATCTCAAGAAACATTTTTGGTGGCCGGGTATGAAAGCCGATGTTGCTAAATACGTAGGAGAATGTTTGACGTGTTCTAAGGTCAAAGCTGAGCATCAGAAACCATCAGGTCTACTTCAACAACCCGAAATCCCGGAATGGAAATGGGAAAACATTACCATGGATTTCATCACTAAATTGCCAAGGACTGCAAGTGGTTTTGATACTATTTGGGTAATAGTTGATCGTCTCACCAAATTAGCACACTTCCTGTCAATAAGAGAAGATGACAAGATGGAGAAGTTAGCACGACTGTATTTGAAGGAAGTCATCTCCAGACATGGAATACCAATCTCTATTATCTCTGATAGGGATGGTAGATTTATTTCAAGATTCTGGCAGATATTACAGCAAGCATTAGGAACTCGTCTAAACATGAGTACTGCCTATCATCCACAAACTGATGGGCAGAGCGAAAGGACGATACAAACGCTTGAAGACATGCTACGAGCATGTGTTATTGATTTCGGAAACAGTTGGGATCGACATCTACCGTTAGCAGAATTTTCCTACAACAACAGCTACCATTCAAGCATTGAGATGGCGCCGTTTGAAGCACTTTATGGTAGAAAGTGCAGGTCTCCGATTTGTTGGAGTGAAGTGGGGGATAGAAAGATTACGGGTCCGGAGATTATACAAGAAACTACCGAGAAGATCATCCAAATTCGACAACGGTTGAAAACCGTCCAAAGTCGACAAAAGAGCTACGCTGACATTAAAAGAAAAGATATAGAATTTGAAATTGGAGAGATGGTCATGCTTAAAGTTGCACCTTGGAAAGGCGTTGTTCGATTTGGTAAACGAGGGAAATTAAATCCAAGGTATATTGGACCATTCAAGATTATTGATCGTGTCGGACCAGTAGCTTACCGACTTGAGTTACCTCAACAACTCGCGGCTGTACATAACACTTTCCACGTCTCGAATTTGAAGAAATGTTTTGCTAAAGAAGATCTCACTATTCCGTTAGATGAAATCCAAATCAACGAAAAACTTCAATTCATCGAAGAACCCGTCGAAATAATGGATCGTGAGGTTAAAAGACTTAAGCAAAACAAGATACCAATTGTTAAGGTTCAATGGAATGCTCGTAGAGGACCCGAGTTCACCTGGGAGCGTGAAGATCAGATGAAGAAGAAATACCCGCATCTATTTCCAGAAGATTCGTCAACACCTTCAACAGCTTAAAATTTCGGGACGAAATTTATTTAACGGGTAGGTACTGTAGTGACCCGAACTTTTCCATGTTTATATATATTAATTGAGATTGATATTTACATGATTAAATGTTTCTAACATGTTAAGCAATCAAACTTGTTAAGACTTTATTAATTGAAATATGTTTCATATAGACAATTGACCACCCAAGTTGACCGGTGATTCACGAACGTTAAAACTTGTAAAAACTATATGATGACATATATATATATATATATATATATATATATATATATATATATATATATATATATATATATATATATATATATATATATATATATATATATATATATATATATATATATATATATATATATATATATATATATATATATATATATATAGTTAACATATCATTAAGTATATTAACAATGAACTACATATGTAAAAACAAGACTACTAACTTAATGATTTTTAAACGAGACATATATGTAACGATTATCGTTGTAAAGACATTTAATGTATATATATCATATTAAGAGATATTCATACATGAAAATATCATGATAATATAATAATTTAAAATCCCATTGATATTATAAACATTGGGTTAACAACATTTAACAAGATCGTTAACCTAAAGGTTTCAAAACAACACTTACATGTAACGACTAACGATGACTTAACGACTCAGTTAAAATGTATATACATGTAGTGTTTTAATATGTATTTATACACTTTTTAAAGACTTCAATACAATTATCAAAATACTTCTACTTAACAAAAATGCTTAGAATTACATCCTCGTTCAGTTTCATCAACAATTCTACTCGTATGCACCCGTATTCGTACTCGTACAATACACAGCTTTTAGATGTATGTACTATTGGTATATACACTCCAATGATCAGCTCTTAGCAGCCCATGTGAGTCACCTAACACATTTGGGAACCATCATTTGGCAACTAGCATGAAATATCTCATAAAATTACAAAAATATGAGTAATCATTCATGACTTATTTACATGAAAACAAAATTACATATCCTTTATATCTAATCCATACACCAACGACCAAAAACACCTACAAACACTTTCATTCTTCAATTTTCTTCATCTAATTGATCTCTCTCAAGTTCTATCTTCAAGTTCTAAGTGTTCTTCATATATTCTACAAGTTCTAGTTACATAAAATCAAGAATACTTTCAAGTTTGCTAGCTCACTTCCAATCTTGTAAGGTGATCATCCAACCTCAAGAAATCTTTGTTTCTTACAGTAGGTTATCATTCTAATACAAGGTAATAATCATATTCAAACTTTGGTTCAATTTCTATAACTATAACAATCTTATTTCAAGTGATGATCTTACTTGAACTTGTTTTCGTGTCATGATTCTGCTTCAAGAACTTCGAGCCATCCAAGGATCCGTTGAAGCTAGATCCATTTTTCTCTTTTCCAGTAGGTTTATCCAAGGAACTTAAGGTAGTAATGATGTTCATAACATCATTCGATTCATACATATAAAGCTATCTTATTCGAAGGTTTAAACTTGTAATCACTAGAACATAGTTTAGTTAATTCTAAACTTGTTCGCAAACAAAAGTTAATCCTTCTAACTTGACTTTTAAAATCAACTAAACACATGTTCTATATCTATATGATATGCTAACTTAATGATTTAAAACCTGGAAACACGAAAAACACCGTAAAACCGGATTTACGCCGTCGTAGTAACACCGCGGGCTGTTTTGGGTTAGTTAATTAAAAACTATGATAAACTTTGATTTAAAAGTTGTTATTCTGAGAAAATGATTTTTATTATGAACATGAAACTATATTCAAAAATTATGGTTAAACTCAAAGTGGAAGTATGTTTTCTAAAATGGTCATCTAGACGTCGTTCTTTCGACTGAAATGACTACCTTTACAAAAACGACTTGTAACTTATTTTTCCGACTATAAACCTATACTTTTTCTGTTTAGATTCATAAAATAGAGTTCAATATGAAACCATAGCAATTTGATTCACTCAAAACGGATTTAAAATGAAGAAGTTATGGGTAAAACAAGATTGGATAATTTTTCTCATTTTAGCTACGTGAAAATTGGTAACAAATCTATTCCAACCATAACTTAATCAACTTGTATTGTATATTATGTAATCTTGAGATACCATAGACACGTATACAATGTTTCGACCTATCATGTCGACACATATATATATATTTCGGAACAACCATAGACACTCTATATGTGAATGTTGGAGTTAGCTATACAGGGTTGAGGTTGATTCCAAAATATATATAGTTTGAGTTGTGATCAATACTGAGATACGTATACACTGGGTCGTGGATTGATTCAAGATAATATTTATCGATTTATTTCTGTACATCTAACTGTGGACAACTAGTTGTAGGTTACTAACGAGGACAGCTGACTTAATAAACTTAAGACATCAAATTATATTAAAAGTTTTGTAAATATATTTTGAACATACTTTGATATATATGTATATATTGTTATAGGTTCGTGAATCAACCAGTGGCCAAGTCTTACTTCCCGACGAAGTAAAAATCTGTGAAAGTGAGTTATAGTCCCACTTTTAAAATCTAATATTTTTGGGATGAGAATACATGCAGGTTTTATAAATGATTTACAAAATAGACACAAGTACGTGAAACTACATTCTATGGTTGAATTATCGAAATCGAATATGCCCCTTTTTATTAAGTCTGGTAATCTAAGAATTAGGGAACAGACACCATAATTGACGCAAATCCTAAAGATAGATCTATTGGGCCTAACAAACCCCATCCAAAGTACCGGATGCTTTAGTACTTCGAAATTTATATCATATCCGAAGGGTGTCCCGGAATGATGGGGATATTCTTATATATGCATCTTGTTAATGTCGGTTACCAGGTGTTCACCATATGAATGATTTTTATCTCTATGTATGGGATGTGTATTGAAATATGAAATCTTGTGGTCTATTATTATGATTTGATATATATATATATATATATATATATATATATATATATATATATATATATATATATATATATATATATATATATATATATATATATATATATATATATATATATATATATATATATATATATATATAGGTTAAACCTATAACTCACCAACATTTTTGTTGACGTTTTAAGCATGTTTATTCTCAGGTGATTATTAAGAGCTTCCGCTGTCGCATACTTAAATAAGGACGAGATTTGGAGTCCATGCTTGTATGATATTGTGTAAAAACTGCATTCAAGAAACTTATTTTGTTGTAACATATTTGTATTGTAAACCATTATGTAATGGTCGTGTGTAAACAGGATATTTTAGATTATAATTATTTGATAATCTACGTAAAGCTTTTTAAACCTTTATTGATGAAATAAAGGTTATGGTTTGTTTTAAAATGAATGCAGTCTTTGAAAAACGTCTCATATAGAGGTCAAAACCTCGCAACGAAATCAATTAATATGGAACGTTTTTAATCAATAAGAACGGGACATTTCAAAAAGCACTTCTGGTGGATGTCAATTATTAGGTGGAAAGTTGGTTAGCTGGTCCAGTAAAAAGCAAAATTCAGTGGCTACTTCCACAGCAGAAGCTGAATATTTAGCAGCAGGAAGTTGTTGTGCTCAGTTACTTTGGATGCAACATCAACTTTTGGATTTTGGGTTAACATTGACCAAAACTCCAATAATGTGTGACAATGAAAGTGCAATTGCTATTACTGAGAATCCAGTGTTTCACTCCAGAACCAAGCATATTGAAATCAGACATCATTTTATAAGGGATTGTGTTAAAAAGGGCAAAGTGTTTTTAAAGCATATTGGTACTAAAGATCAATTGGCAGATATTTTCACTAAGGCACTTCCTGAAGAAAGGCATTTTTATCTGCTTGGACAACTTGGAATGTTAAATCCATCTATTGAAATGTTGTCCAGTGATGATATTTCTTGAGTCTGAATTATTTTCTTAGGGTCTGGGTGACGTAATATTGTTCAGAGTTTGGGAAAGTTTACTCAAGTGTATTTTTGTGTATAAATTTGTTTCCTTCTTTAGTCAAATAAAGTTTTTTTTTTTAAAGTTCGTTTTTAGGTTAAAATTTTTTTCTTTATTCTATTTCCTAAAATAAAAGGGTCAAATTTGGTATTAATGAAGGGAGTTAATGGTAACCTTTTGCAAATTTTTGTCAGGAGTATTAATTTGATAATGATTGTATCAATCTTTTTGATAACTTTTTGCTATAATGCATTGGATCAATCTTGACCGTGCAGACCAACCTGCAGATTCTGAGCAATCGAAGTCTGAGTTGTTACCCCAGAATTGAATTGAATTGATTGTACAAATTGCCATTCTCGAGTATCTTTTCCGCCCTACACCGACACCGGGTTTAGTTGGCTCGGTAATTTTACTCGACGTGTGGTTGTTTCGAAACAGGGAACAACTTTGAATACACAAGCTTGTAACCCGCGGATGAACCGCACACTAGAGCCTTATTGGGGCTAAAACCAATAACGAGAGCCTTTTTGGTATCATTGGAATTAACGGTATACTCCACCCCATGATGTTACACATACAGAGCAGGATGAGGACATGAATGAGGAAATCCCACCTCATTCTAACCCATCTTCTCCCGCTGCTACTGAATAAAATCTCCATTTAACCAACCTTATGAGCTCACCAACTCATATTGAGAATGTTCCCATACTTGAAAACTTAGTTGTTTCAGCACCCATGGATTCACATCAAAAATCTATTAGGCAAGGTGCTACAAGTACAACTCCATCACCTCTGCTAGAGGTTGGTGAGGGGAGTGCTTTGACCCAACCTGAACCAACTAGGTTAGTAAGCTTGGATTCCCACATTATAGTTGCTGAGAAAACTCCCTCAGTTAACTTAATTCAAGAAGTCTCAATCCTGGACTCATCAAACCAAATTCAAAATCCAGTTTCAATGGCTAAACCTACAGTTACCTCAGACACAAGTCTGCCATTCCTCTCTCCAAATATCCAATCCTTACACTTGCTAGCACAGGCTGCCAATGTTTCATCCATGTCACATGATGAAATACAGGTCTCAAACTCTTCTATGTCCAGGGATCGCCCTACTTATCACCAGAAAGGTTGTGAGGACATGCAAACTTTACCCCTAAACATTGGCTCCACTTCACAGGCTGAGGCACCAGTCAATGTGGTTGGCCTGCATCAGGCTTTGACTACTTTGACTAAGAAGTTTGGTGACAAACTTTTGGGTGTGCAGTCTCAATTTAATAAAATTAATCTTCACTTGAATAATAATTTTGTTTCTAAACATGAATTGATGGAGGTCAGGAGGATGGTAGGGGATATGCAGGGTTTTGGTGGTTCTAATGATGCAGTGGGTGTAACAGATATTGGTGATAGATTGAATGCTTTAGAGAAGAGGTTGGAAGGTGTTGATGAAATCAGGCAATGTTTTACAGGTTTTGCTTCTGATGTTAAGACACTCCAAGAACAACAAGCTGAGATTTGGAAGTTTTTGTCTACTCTCTCTGTGGATGATGTCAAAAAGGGGGAGAAAAGGAAGAGGTTAGATGGTGAAGGCATTGAGGGGGAGTCATCAAAGAAAGCTCAGGTTGAGGGGGAGCAACAGATTCAGGGGGAGGATGCTGATAGAGTTGAAACTCAAGTGATTGTTTGTGATGATACTCAAATGGTTGAAACTCAGGTGGTTGCCAGTCATACTCAAACAGATGGTGTTCAAACAGGTGGTGTTGGTAATGATCAGGAGAATGCTACTGTTGTTGCTGCTATGCAAGATAAGTTAAGGGTTCATATGAATAAAAGATTTAAATTCAGAAGGTATGCAGGGGATGTGGTCAAGGTTGAGATTGATAAATCAGAGCTTGAAGGTGTAACTTTGTTGTTAACTATGACACATTTTTCTGATAGGAGGTTAAGAGTTAAGTTGAACCAAATTGTTCGTTTAGGGTTCTGTGAATGGAAAGGGTTAGCTGTGTGTATCCAGGAGTGTGCAGATGATCAAGTTATAGTGCAAGAAGTATTGAAGAGGGTATCTAGTTTGGTACACTTAGTATTTGAAGAAGGGTTTATAAGTTTCAAGGATTATGAGATATTTTGTGGGATGTTTGATCAAGAGATGAAGGAGAGGAGGGTTAAGGGTCATGTAGAGAGGTATGCTGTTCCAGAACATTTAGAATTTGTTGATGAAAGGTATATTGAGTATTTAGATGCTTTAATGTTCAAAACAAATGGAAATCAAAGGATGATGATGAGAGTTGAGCAGTTTGAAGGAGCTAGTATTGAGTTGTTGATTGGTTTGTTGACTAGGTGTGTGACAGAGCAGACTTATCCTTTCAGAGTTAAATTGGTGAATCACTTGTATAGTAAACTTCCCATGTTGAAGAAAATTAAGTATATGAAGAGCAAGTGCAGGTTGATTGAAAGAGAGTTTGCAGAGTTGAACAAGTAGATGGACAGGTGGTTTTGACATCATCAGATAGGGGGAGATTGTTGGAAAAATAATCTGATGAGTCAAAAACATTTTGCAAGTTTTTAGAGTCTGAAGTTGTAGAGTCTGAAGTTGCAGACTCTGATGTTTGGTGAAGTCAACGTTTTTGGTTTTCTTGATGGCTAAGATAAGGAGGATTTTGGAGATATGTTTATATTTTAAGAAGATATATGTTTTGATTTGATTTTATCTCCAGAGGATAAACTCTAGAATTGATTTCGAATATTTGTTTAGTTTAAGTTTATCTTTTCCTTATTTGTAGCAAAGTAGTTTTGGAAACCAAATTTCCAGATTTGGTTTTTGATCTGTATAAATAGGGACGTGTGCTTTTCATTCAATGTATCTTTTGGCACGATCAATATTATAAAACATATATTTCATATCGTGTTCTCTCAATTCTTGTTCTTATAATTCTTATTTATTGTTCAATTGAGAGTCTGGTGTTCATAGTTGAACTTATCCTTATATTTACTTAATATTAAAAAGATGTCTTGATTTGCTCAACCTTGTTACCTTGATCATGAAACGTGGCTCGTGTGAAGAGGGAAAACACTTTTTGACGGCAATTGTGTGTTAAACAAATCAATGAGAACAAAAAAGAATTGATTTGGGATAGTGTGTTCACTTTCAATATTTGTCAAGGTCATCATTATTAACAACCACCAACTAATTCTTATCCACACACATACTCCATTATTTAACGTCACTAATCTAAATACTTAACTTTTCTTGAATTTTATAAACTAAAATACCAAGAACTGACAACGCCTTCTTTGACTAAATAATCATCACATATTCCATTAACTTTTTGTCATATGGTTAGAGGGAATATTTTGGTGTTGTGAAATTTTAGGTGAGAGCTATGAGGTGATATTTTCACATTCAAAATTTATTTTTTCACCATTATTTCATGTCTCTGTTCTCAAAATATCCCTTGTTTGATTATAATAAGAAAATTGTGTAAGTCATCATTAAGGGTAATTCAGTACATTCAAGTGGATATAGTAAATGTTTTGGTGGAAATATCAATTCCCCTTATGTTAATGTAATAGTGTTGTGGGAAGGGGGTCTTTATGATATTGTTGTGTAGGGGCTAGGAGTTTTGTAAAATGATTTGTATAATATGCTAAAATCTGATTGTTAGTCGATTGAAATAAGGGATTAAATATAGGGAAAAATATATGAAAATGCATTGAACTTTCATCAAATTCCATCCAACTTTGAAATCTCCTATTGTATGCATTTAACTTTCTAAATTATTCTATTGTATGCATTGAATTACCTATTGTTCAGGTAGCCGGTCAATATGTAGAAAAGTTACATGGTTGATCCCTCAACTTAACGCCCGTTAAAATTTTCCGTTAAGTCTTATCTTATCTACCATTCTCTTCATAAATTCTTTTTTTTTTTTCATCTTCTTCTTTTTTCATGAGAGATTCATCATCACCATTACATTCATTCATTGGATCATTTTACAAGCAGAACAAAACTAAAGCTTCGATCTGATTACCAAAACCAGATTCGTATCATCTTCGAATCTAAATAATCTAAAAGGAAAACATAACTGGTTCATCTTTACCTTCACCACGTTCGTTATTTTCATATCCAAATTTGGGCGTTTCTTGTTTTGAAAATTAAATAGAAAACTAAGATTAGATTCATGTTCCTGATTTAAAACCTAACTTTCGTCAATAAACCGATATCGTTTTCATCAACTGAAGTGTCTTCATCCAATCAACAAATGTCAACAGGATGAGCTATTTGGGTTATCTCAACGATTTTCATATAAGATAAAATTCGGATTCGTATTATTATTTACTTGTTTGAACTATTTGAGTCATAAAACCGGATTAAAATCATCTTTCATTTAGCTAATTTTCAGATCTGAGTTAAAAAGTTTTTAAACCTAAAATCTAAATTTTCAATGCAGATTAATCTTGTGTTTTTTAGGTCACGAATTTAATTTTCGAGTGTTAAGTGACTGATTTGGAACAAATTTCTTGTAGTAATCGTTATCTTAAAACACAAAAAATTCGATTTTAATTTTACGTTCGTAACTTGTGTAGCTCATGTTTCAGAATTTGATTTTATCAATGAACAAGATTAAAGAATGGCCAAGTGCAATCTTGGAGTCAATTCACAATCTCGTGTGTTTGTATTAATCCACTTAAACATGTAACTTGAAATTGATATAACTTTGTTTTCATAAACGAACTGAAATTAATGTTAGATCTAGAACTAGTTTGTGCATCTAGATTCGATTTAATTGGTCATGACACTTAGATGATTGATTATGAATGTTGAAGTTGAATCTAATGATTACGATATATGTATGCACATGAGATTTTTGATTGAGATGGTGTTCTGAAGGCTTGAACTAAATTAAGTTTTAAGAAATAATGATGATGATGAAGATGATGAATGATGAAGATGATGATGTTTTATTTAACAAAGGAACCAATGAAATTAGGATTTACATCTTGAGGGACTAATAATGTAAATATATAATTTATAGTTACCTATTATAATAGGTTAAATACATACAATATAATAATTTAGAAAGTTAAATATATACAATAGGAGATTTCAAAGTTGGATGCATACAATAGAAATTTGGTGAAAGTTCGATGCATTGTCATATACTTTTCCCTTAAATATAATAATAATAATAATAATATATTAAACAATGTATTTATTAGAAAATAAAGAAAAAACCTGATTGGTCGAGATAGTGTTGTGGGTATCGTTTCCCCCGTGCCCTCACGGTAGAACGGCCCCTTGAGCTTGTTGTGGGCTGTCACTTACTACGATGAGACTTTTTAAAAGTTGAGAGATGGTGTGTAAACTGTGTCAAAATTTTGAAAAAGTTATGTCAAAATTATATGGTGGAAAATTATTCCATAAATCCATAGATATATTAAAAATGAATTGTTCAAGATGCATGGTCATTCTCACACACGTTAATACCTTACGAATGCTCTAGAACGCCCCAATATACTGAAATTTGATGACAAATTAGATTGTGAACATTGTTTAATCCGTTTTTTCTTCAAAATCTTTGAAATATTTATCTAGTGAAACTCGAAGCTGGCACCTCTAATCAGGTGAATCTCGAAGCCGATGCTTATGTCTCTTATCAGGTGATACTCGAAGCCGATGCCTCTTGTCAGATCAAAACGTCTTACAGATGCACCAATTTGAAGATAATTCAATGCACAAGCCCTTAACTAAGCTTTATGCAAACACCTTCTAACGTATTTTATATACATCACAACTTGTTTGGAGCCTCCACATTCTCTTTTCACATACATACATAGATCAAATAATTAAATAATCATGTGAACCACACAAGTTTATATGTAGGACATTTTTCAACTCAATTTCCCCGTGGGGTTTGTTTTTATATTATGTTACAGATCCCACATCATCACCATATACACAAGTTGCGAAGCGAAACTATAAAAGGTACTCCGTAGTACAAGTGGGCCTTGTAAGTTATAACCAAGCTCATTTTCTTTCTTTACAGTTTATGCTATAATTATCTTTTCCTGGGACTTGAATATACATTTGAACTCTAAATAACTTAAGAATCAAGTGGGCCTTTAACGAATAATTGTACTTATATGATGCAATTAGATTAGATACCCCACACACACTATACACCAATCACCATACATACACAAAGCAAACGGAGTGGAGACCACATTTCACCAACAACATGCATCCATAACATCAACTTTACTTCTTTGTTTTGATAGTTTGAGTGTCCTTTCCCCTAACTTTAACACTAAAGACTCCCACTTTGAAAGTAAAATATAACTTCTATGCATAACTTGAAATTCCACCAACCTTGCATTACATAATAAACTTAAACTTAGTTACCAAAAAAACCATTTCTCAGTTTAAAACCAGTTTAAGCAGCAAGTGCAAGTAAAATTCATCGTGTCAAATATAGATATATCACATTATTGATCTTGAGTTGAATGGGCCAACAAATTTATTTTTAAACCGGCATAAGAAATAAGAACTAGGCGTGTGTACATAAAAGTTGGAAAGAAACACAGAGAGAAACATCGAGCGAAACACTGAGGGGAGTGGAGAAGCATTGGACATTAGTGTCTTTGAAGAACAACGGTGACGAATTTGTCTACCACTCCTATGCTCTTACGTACAGGCAGTAACACAAACTCGAACTTAAAGTAAGCTTATTTCCATTAGGTATATATTTGAAATTACTTAAACATCCTCCAAGTAGTCCAACAGGTGATGGAGGACCTACCCTGAAATATTTTAAAAGGCTTCTTCCCCACCACCCTGAAAAGGTCACCGTCCCTGGTTGTCGATTTAACAACACAGTAATTTCAACAGGTGCATTATTGATTTCTTGTCTTTTTCTCTCAATTCAAAGTAAGCAAAAGGCCTTGAGGTATCACTACCACTTATCATACACCACTATATGACACTACAAAAAAAAAAAAAAAAAAAAAAAATGCTCATATGTGACGATCTTTTAGTGACGACTCAATATTTGATCACTAATAATGCTATTTAGTTACCATTAAAAAAGTGGTCACTAAATTTTGGTCACTAAATGATATTAGTGACCAAACAAATGGTCACTGTAGTGATCAATTTTGGTATTTTGGTCTCTAAAAGTATTTTGTGACGGATCTATAGTGACGAGAAGTGACCAACCTATTTTGGTCACTAACTTGATTTAGTGACCATTTTAGTGTTATTAGTGACAAATAGCCTTGGTCACTAAAGTTAATTTTTCTTGTAGTGTGACTTGACTTCACTTATCTTCAACCCCATAAAAGTAAATAAGACCGTGTGTGTCAGTAGGACAGGCGTAGGCAAACCGACAGTAGGAAGACCAAGTCAGGACGTTCTCCCTTGGATTTCGCTCTATGTATATTACTATGATGATCAATACATAATATATAAATACTGACTTTTTGACTACTTATGATCATAAGCGTACCTTTAGAGTGACTAGTTTGATTATGTACGTTCGTGGGTGGATTGTTTAAGAGCAACAGTGGGAGCAATGCGGCAACTCCTCCTCTGATGCTCTAAAACAAGTTCTCCAGCAAACCAGTCAAGTTTCTCAAAATTGGTCTGCTCACTAATCTTTTTGCCACCAAAGAGCACTGATTCAACATTCTTCTGTCTCAGCATCTCGTCAGCCATTGTTGTTAACATTTTTACATTGCTAGGACTAGGGTCCGAGTCAACATTAATTCCGGAGTATTGACCCAAGTCGGATCCATTTGCCTGTGAAGGGTAACAACAGCTCTTAGGTCCCAAAATCTAAGATAACTTTAAATAATTACAATGCATGGTAACAAAAAGATAAAAAAGATATCAGGACATAGGGATAAGCAATTTAGCAACCAGTTGCCAACCACATTAAACACAAAATATGATGCCTTTAAACAGACAATTCAAGACTATAAGGTAGTGTTTCTAATTGTTTTCACTATATAATTTTGTCGAAACATGATTTGACAGAAGATCTCCCAACATGAACATGGTTTAATCATCTGTAAGTGAGTAAATGAACTAAAAATAGTGATTAGCTTTTACTGTTCGGATTACTCGGGAGGCCGAGTATTTTTACTCTGGTATACACAGCGTAACCAAATTAATTCGTGATGGTTTTTAAAATCATCTCTATCCACTACAAGATATAAACTTGAGAGTTTATGCAAAGATCTCATGGCCCCAACTACCGAGCTCTTATGAAAAGTTATAAGTAGCTCGATTAATGTGGTATTGTAAATAGTAAACATTTTGATGGCGTCTAAGAATTTTTTTTTAGACCTATTTATTGGCCGGAAGTTCATTCGGAAGTAATCTCCCTATCTATAGAACATTGAGAGGGAGGACTTTCTCTACTCTTGTCTAGGTGGAGAAATGACTTATCTACTAGGATAGGGGAAGGATTGTCTACATCTTACCTCCTCGAATTTAGTTTTGTTGTTGTTGTAAATCGTAAACATTAAAATGATCCTGTCTTTACTCACTTTACTCAACCGGTCTTTTTCTATAAAATTTTTACTGTAAACGTTTTACATAAACTTGCTAAACTATCCGATTATTATTTTAAATTTTCGAGCATCCTTTAATTCAAAAGTATTGTACACAACGATAACATATCGACTATATATAAGGAAATTTACAATACTTTTAAACAGATTAACGAATTAGAAAAATCATTAACTACTAAATAAATATCCAAAGTTTGTTTTTGTACCTGGATACGGACATAGTTACTTGAACTGGTTTGACCAAAGGCCATAGCAACAGAATGGTCAACCGTATCGGCTAAAGTATCACCATAAATTCTAGCCATAGGACGACACCATTGACTATCTTTCCATCCTTTGACTTTTTCATAACTACAACTTCCTTCTAGAAGCTGACCTGTCCCAAGTGAAAGTACCAAAATGTCCTCCACTCCTCGCACGAACGGGAACTCTTGTTTGTTATGTAACACGTGCGTAATCGCCGCAGCTGTAGGATTACTCATAGCTAAACCACCATCAACCCCCACACAGCTACTCTTTCCGTCCGTTGATTTCATTAACACCGGGTCAAACAAACCTGGAGACGCTGACGTGGCACTACAAACCTCCCACAGATTAAAATTAAAACTATCAGTTTCTAAAGCGTCGGCACGTGAGAACAAAAACGGAGCTGAGCTGGCGAGATCATAGCACGGGATTAAAACCGGTTTTAAAGTATTTTTTAAAGTCAAACTTTTCCCGTTCACCGTGAATAATTCTTTCATTGCAGTTTCAAATCCCGTTCGCGCGTGATTACACGAGCCACCGCCAAATAACCGTTTGAATTTGGATTTCGGCTTTTTAACACCGTACAGTCGACTTCCTTGCTCTGTTAAAAGGCGCCACGTGTCATCCGCTTTGAAAATCGGACGGTTCTGGTTGTTATTTCCGAACAACATCGCCGTGAATACACCTCCGATTCCGGTACCAGCGGCGACGTCGAAGTAATCGGCAATTCTGGCGTTAGGATTACCGGATTTTTGTTTCAACGCTTTTTCGAGGTACGCTAGGGTTTTACCTGCAAATATAGTTTTCATTCCGCCGCCGTCGATCGAAAGAATGCAGATTTTTCCTCTTTGATTCTTCATCGATTGAGCGCCGGCGGATGCTGTCGGTGTAACGGAAAGTTGCGGAGAAAGGTGTTTAGGTTTCCGAACGTTGTGGTCGTCATAACCGAATAAGAATTTGCTTTCGAGGATTGAAAAGATTTCGTAGCTGAGTTTATCGGTGTCGATACTTGGCTCGTGTAGCGTTTCTAATAACGAGTTATTTGAATTCATGTTTTGATTAATTAGCAACGATTAATTGAAAACCCTATGTGGTAGTAATTGTATCTGTATTTGTGAATGTAAGTATTAATTAAAGCTTGATATATGTATGACTTTAATCATATTTTGAGAATAAGAAAAGGGGGTGAGCATATAAAAAATGGGTGATGATTCGTACACCATCAATTTTTAGCCGTACACCACCAAACATGCTTTACAGTGTTGTACAGTACAACATCATAATGCATGTTTGGTGGTATACGGCTAAAAACTGGTGGTGTACGGATCACTTCCCATAAAAATGGAAGGAGACAAATGGAAGACGTGAGAAAGGGGAAAAAAACACATTAATTCTAAAAGGTTTTTGCTTCATTGTATGACTCTTTTTAGTTAATTAAGTACTATTAATTAATTAATTAAAAATGAAATGGAATTAGAGGCCGTTTGTTCTTTTTGCTTTGATCACTTTTTTTTTCTTTAATTTTTAATATTGAACAACTATTTACTATTTACACTGATCCTCATCCACTAATTTTTATCTCATACACACTTTTTTCAATAAATGGACAAGTTTGCCCTTAACATTAGCATAAAGACAAAGATGGAGATAGTAATTAATATAAGGGTAGGATTGGGTTTTCATGTAAAATAGTGTGTATAGATCAAAAAGTGGTGTGTGAAGATCACCTCCCTTATCTAAATCTAGAGATTATAAAGGACAAAGTTTATGAATAGTATTTTTTACGACGTTATCACATTACATCTAAACTTCTTGAATTACTAGATCGATTACACAGTTACACAATCACTCTTTCTCTTTATCTCTTACAATCGAAGCTATTGACGATCTGATTACATTCTTGATGTTCTTTTTGTTAATCTGATTTGTGTTTACATTGTTTTTTTACCAATAAACATAATTAAATAAATAGTAAGGCTATTCACGAACATGTGAATTACCCTAATACAACTTACAACACTAACATAATGATTTACATCCAATCTTTTGACCCATATGATAATAGACCAATAAAGGCACAATAGGATAAAATGTGAATTACCATAATATAACTTGCAACACTAAATGATTTACATCCAATATTTTGACCCATATGTTAATAGACCATACAAGGCACAATATGATAAAGTAAACAGACCAAACAACCTATTAAACAAAAAGCTACCTTAGATCAATAATCACAATTGCGTCGACCACACATAAAATTGAAACGGTTCATATAATTTGGACGCAAAAGCTCAAGGAAAGGGCTTGAGCTTTATCGCCTGCACCACCGAAGACCAACACGAGTAAATCCCTATTAAACGTCACCTTGTTCCCAGTGATTCATATAGACCATTAATTGACAGAATTGATAAATTGTATAGTCTAACAAGATGCACAACACATAAGTCCAAGAGTCCTTACTTTTCTAAAACCAATTGGTGATAGAGGGACTTCCCTTTTGACTTATATGAATACATTTGTTTTTGTCCATTACCGATGTGAGATAACTTCTCAACAAACATGCGTTACTAAAAATGATGTAAAGTATTGTATAATATATAATATTATAAAGAAACGCCGGACTAAAAATAATAGTGTATGAATCATTATTTTTCATAATTACAGCTAAACATGACTGAGAATGACTAAATTACGGTATTGTATAATTCCTCATTTATTGATATACGAGTTTTATTGTTTCATAAACTTATTTCCATTTCAATTACATAAATATTGGACAACTCGAAATTCACTATTAACTTTGATATACGAGTATTAATTATAGACATACATTAAAGTTGTACCTATTAACATAAATTTACGGTGGATTTAACATAGTAGAAAATAAAAATATCATTAAATTTTTTTAAAAGTATATAAATACTCCGTATATGGTAGAGCAGGGACCCCTAAATTGGTAGGTTTTCTGGTGGAAGTGTGTGTGTACAGTAGTCCTGGACGTGTGGAGCTCATTTAAGTAACAATGACAAAATACGGTATCGGCCGTCGGTGGTATAAATGGAGGCCCACTAACTTAGCTGGACTTTCTGTTGGGGCCCACTTAATCTGTTTTATTCCGTTTTCAGAGGAGTACATGCTCCGGACGGTTTACATACCAAACCTAACCAAACCATACAATCGATCAAATATGGAACACGTGAAATCGTATTCAAATTTCTATTCATTTAAATTTTTGTTCATTTATATTAATATTCTTTTTGTTAGGAAGAGGGGATCGCCTGAACGTTGAGAGATATAAATTTGAGAGAAAAACAACTCTATTACTCACAAGAATAGATTTACAGAGTATTACAAAACTCTTAAAAAACTCTCAAAACTCACACACACTCTCTAGGTTGTGATTACACTTCTCTGAGTGATTTAGGATAATTTACAACTGAGTTTTGCAAATCTATTTATAGTAAAAATTCTATGGCGGTGGAATGGTGTGAACGGAGAAGGTTGGCGGCCGTCATCGTCATCAACTTTGCTACTTCCATATGAGTTGTCAAGGTTGCCTACTTTGAATATCTAGAAGGTGGGCTTCTAGATTGTAGGCTGGAAATCTTCAATTCTCCCCCTCCAGCCGAATCCACAAACATTCCAGTTATGTCTCTGCATAACTCCAACTTCTCTCGAGTCACCACATTTGTTAACATATCCGCAGGATTCTCCTTTGTATGGATCTTCACTAGTCTCAACAGTTGTCGATCAATTACCTCGCGTATCCAGTGATAGCGAATATCAATATGTTTTGTACGGGAATGGTACATGGAGTTCTTGCTCAAATCTAGAGCACTCTGACTGTCACAATGTACCTTGTACTCCTTTTGCTTGATTCCAAATTCTTGGAGATAACGCTTTAACCACAACATTTCTTTTCCAGCTTCTGCGGCAGCAATATACTCTGCTTCAGTTGTGGATAATGCAACACACTTTTGTAGTCTTGACTGCCATGAAACAGCTCCTCCTGCAAAAGTGTAAATGAATCCTGAAGTAGATTTCCTACTATCAGGATCTCCGACCATATCCGCATCTGTATAGCCTTCCAAGATTGGATCAGCTCCCCCGTAACAAAGACATAGATTCGTTGTACCCTTAAGATATCTGAGAATCCATTTTACCGCATTCCAATGCTCTTTCCCGGGGTTCGAGAGAAAACGACTCATTGTTCCCACTGCGTGAGCAATATCGGGCCTTGTACACACCATTGCATACATCAAACTTCCAACTGCTGAAGAATATGGTACTGAAGACATCTCCCCGATCTCTTCCTTGGATGAGGGACAAGAACTCTTGCTTAACTTGAAATGGTTGGCTAATGAAATGCTAACAGGTTTGGCATTGTTCATATTGAAACGTGAAAGCACTCGTTCAATATACTTCTCTTGAGATAGCCATAACCTTTTATTCTTCCTGTCTCGGGTTATTTGCATTCCCAAAATGTGTTGAGCCTGTCCTAAGTCTTTCATGTCAAAAGACTTAGAGAGTTCCTTCTTCAACTTGTTGATCTTCGTTGCGTCTTTCCCTACGATCAAAATATCGTCTACATATAGTAGAAGAGCAACGAAATCTCCTTCAGAAGACTTCTGAATGTAGACACACTCATCTGCTGCAGTTTTCTTGTACCCGTGACTCACCATGCACGAGTCAAACTTCTTGTACCACTGCCTAGGTGCCTGCTTCAAACCATACAAACTTTTCTTTAGCTTGCATATGAGGTTATCTCCTGAAACCTCAAAACCTTCCGGCTGCTCCATGTAAATTTCTTCATGTAAATCTCCATGAAGAAAAGCTGTCTTTACATCCATCTGTTCAAGCTCCAAGTTCATACTTGCGACCAATCCAAGTATGACCCTAATTGAAGTCATCTTGACTACTGGTGAAAATATCTCGTCAAAATCAATCCCTTTCTTCTGTTGGAATCCTTTGACTACAAGTCGTGCTTTGTATTTCACCACTTTTCCACTACCATCCTTTTTCAGCTTGAACACCCATTTATTTTTCAGTGCCTTCTTCCCGCGTGGAAGTTCTATAATCTCATAAGTTTGATTTTTCTGCAGAGAATCCATCTCATCCTGCATTGCGAGCAACCATTTTTCTTTATCCTTATGAGTTACTGCTTCATGAAAACTCTCCGGTTCTCCATCTTCAGTAAGTAGAAGGTACTCGGATTCTGGATATCTACTCGATGGAATCCGACTCGTTCAGATCTACGAACTTCTGGAACATTATGAGGAGATCCACCATCATCTTGACCTTGTGATGGTGCTGGAACGTCTGGCAGATGGGGTTGTGGCTCCCCCTGCTCAGCACCGTCATTTTCCTCATTATCTTCTACTTCTGGCATTTCTTCTTGCACTGAAAATTCATTTCTCATGAATGATTCCGTTGTTGCCTCTGGCACCTGAGCAGCAACATTTGACTTCTGAGATATTGTGGGCTTTTCAATATCTTCTATTGTCTGGCTTTCATGGAACACCACGTCCCTACTTCTGATCACCTTTTTCTCCTTTGGATCCCATAATCTGTATCCAAATTCTTCATCTCCATAGCCTATGAATATGCATGGAGTGGTCCTTGCATCCAGCTTCTGCTTGAGCTCCTTGGATACATGTGCGTACGCCAAACATCCAAATACTCTTAAGTGAGAGTATGATGGATCCTTTCCAGACCAAAGTTTCTCCGAAACTTCAAAATTCAGTGGTACTGATGGAGATCGGTTGATCAAATAACAAGCGGCTCTGACTGCTTCTCCCCAGAATGGCTTTGGCAGCTTAGCCATACTGAGCATGCTCCGGACACGTTCCATGATTGTTCGGTTCATTCTTTCTGCTATACCATTATGTTGAGGGGTACGTGGGACCGTCTTCTCATGTCAGATGCCATTTGATCTGCAATAGGCATCGAACTGCCTGGAAGAGTATTCACCGCCGTTGTCGGATCGAAGACACTTTAACTTCTTTCCTGTCTCACGTTCTACCATGACATGGAACTGTTTGAAGTAATCGAACACCTGGTCCTTCGTCCGTAAGAAATATACCCACACCTTTTGAGAAGTATCATCGATAAACGTCAGAAAGTATCGATTGCCGCCAATTGATTCAACCTCCAAGGGACCGCAAACATCAGAGTGTACCAGACTGAGTAACTCTGATTTTTTCGTTGAAGAGGAATTAAACGAGACTCTATGCTACTTACCAAACAGACAATGATTGCAAGGATCTAGCGCAGCATCCTTGTCTACATTAATAAGCTTCTTCTTTATTAGGGTAGACAACCCTTTCTCACTCATGTGACCGAGTCTCTGGTGCCATAAATTTTGTGAAGCCTCCTTTTCTGCAACATTAATACTGTCTGTGCAGATCTTCACATGAGTCTTGTAAAGTGTGCCATAAATGTGTCCCCGAGCGAATATCATAGCGCCTCTTGACAATTTCCATGTGCCTCTACTGAAATGACTATCATAGCCCTGTTTATCGAGAGCTACTCCGAAAAGTAAATTCAGCCGAAGATCTGGCACATGGCGGACATCCTTCAAAGTGATTGTGCTCCCGGAACTGGTGTTTATCTTGACATCACCAATTCCGACAATCTCAGCGGAACTGGAATTTCCCATCTTCACAGCTCCAAAGTCTCCAGCTTTGTATGTTGTGAAGTATTCCTTGTATGGAGTCACGTGGTAGGAAGCTGCAGTATCTACCACCCATTCTGTGTCTTCTCGTGAGACGTGAAGGCATGTCTCATAATGGGTTGAACAATAAGCTACCCTGTGATAGCAACTAATGTTTCTCCACCCTTATTCTTCGGCTGTGAACTGCTTTGACCTTGTTCCTCTTTTAATCTATAGCAGTTCTTCTTCATATGTCCCTCTAATCCACAATGATGACATTTATATGTTGGTTTTCTGCCATCAGCTGACCTGCCCCTGCTCTTACTTCTGCCTCTCCATTTATTTTTGCTACTCATTCGCTGTCTCCCCCGATTCTCTGTGACAAAGGCATGGGTCTGATCTGTGCCCATGTCCTTTCTCCTTGCCTCTTCACTGAATAGGGCATCCTTGACCATTGACATGGTAAGTTTGCCATTCGGTGCTGAGTTGCTGAGTGTTACTACCAGCGTTTCCCAACTATCGGGAAGGGAACTAAGTAGCAGTAGCGCCTGAACTTCATCGCCAAGCGGCATCTCTACAGACGATAACTGGTTGACCAAGTTCTGAAACTCACTGGTATGCTCGGCAACTGAAGTTCCACTTTTGAGCTTCATGTTGACTAAACGCCTCATTAGCAGGGCTTTATTCCGAGCAGTCTTGGCCTGGTACATGTCCTCCAACTTTTTCCAGAGGACATATGCGTCTGTCTCTTGTGCAACATGGTGGAAGACACTATGATCAATCCATTGACGGATCTGACCAATAGTTTTTCGGTTTGATTTCTTCCACTCTTTCTCTTTGGCCGAATCAGGGTTTATACCCTTCAATTCAATAGGATCGAACAAATCCTTACAGCTGAGGAGATCTTCCATCCGCGGTTTCCACAGCGTGTAGTTTGTTGCTGTGAGCATAATCATAGCTCCGGAAGATGATGTTGACTCTTCTGTGGACATTATCACCTTAAAAATAATTTTTCAACACAAACGGGGTTGAATTGTAGAAAACAGAGATCACCGTTACGTCCGGAACGGTTGAAAATGGTGGAATAGACACTTCGCGGCTTAAATTCCACTTACGGGGCAAAATTATAATTTTTATAAACTTCAGGGACCAAAAAAATGAAATTCTGAAAATTTCAGGGACCAAATTGTAAAATTTCAGAATTGCTACAGTATCGCTACAGTAACACTACATTACTGCTACAGTGACTTGCTACAGTGCCGCCAGCTGCTACAGTGACTTGCTACAGTGATCGTCTTCTCCGGCGATAATTCCGGCACCGGTCGTCTTCTCCGGCGAGATTCCGGCGAGTTGACCAAACTTTGACCGCGTTTTCTGGGCTCGTTATAACTCCGTTTAAGTCGCCGTTTTTTGCGTTGGACTCGGTTCGACGAGACGAATCCAATGGTATACTCAAAATTGAATTTTGAGAAAACTTCAGAAGACCCAAAAACTCAACCAACGTCTCTAACCAAGCTCTGATACCACTTGTTAGGAAGAGAGGATCGCCTGGACATTGGGAGATATAAATTTGAGAGAAAAACAACTCTATTACTCACAAGAATAGATTTACAGAGTATTACAAAACTCTTAAAAAAACTCTCAAAACTTGTAGTTTGTGGCTGTGAGCATAATCATTGCTCCGGAAGATGATGTTGACTCTTCTGATGAACCGGATTAATGAATATGTATCAGATACTAAAAAGATGTTATAATATTTCTTAGTATTCGATAAAACAAAAACGTAGTAGAGCAAAATATATATAACATAACATAATCAAAATATATCTACAAAAATGTTTAATCTTTGTTGAATATATAACACATTTGTTGAATCTACTATTAAATATAAATTATAAAAAGTTAAATATGTAATTTGTTCGTTTATTTTGTTAGATTACATGTTTTATTATAATATATAATATTAGTTTCAATATAAGTTTGAAAGGCAAAATATAAATCTAACAATGAATGCATTTGTAATAGTAAATATATAAGCATATATTTATATTTATGTGTTTATATATATATATATATATATATATATATATATATATATATATATATATATATATATATATATATATATATATTTCGAGTGTTATTTATTTTTATTTTTTCAAGGCTGAGATTTAATCACAAGCTAACAAGGAACCGAGCAAAAAAAAGAACAATACAAGGCTAAGAAGGAGCAAAAAATCCGAGCTCCAAACCACCAATATAAAATACCATATACAAAACACCAAAGTTAAATAATATGCAAAATCTAAACTATAAAACTAATTGGATCCAACCTCCATTCTTCAAAGCATCCTTAAACCATTTGTGATATGCTTGTTAACCATAGATGTGATAAGGCCTTTAAAATTCGTATAAGATCTTCATTTAGAATTAAGTGTCTCGAAGTAGGAGCGAATTCACCACTTTATTTCGCCATTTCCAAATCAACCATAGAAGAATGAACCTCGTTGCTAAAAAAACCTTACTAGCATTTTTCGAAGCAAGGATATAATTGGCTACACTAGTCGCGTTGTTTACTCCATTAGGGACAACATCATTGATATGCCACCAAGTTAACAAATTTCTCCAAATGGGAGTTGTGAATCTACAGTAAATGAAAAGATGATCGATGTCTTCCTACATACCCTCACATAATGGACACATACAGATTCTATAGCGATTTCGCAATTCACAAGATTTGTTCGGGTGGCCAGTCTGTTAAAACATAATCTCCAAGCAAAGATATTGATATTTTCAGGTGTTAATAGATATGTTCATGAATGAAACTTTTCATCCATTTTCATATCCATATATATTTAGGTTAATTCATATTCGTATATATATCCATTTAGGTTCAATTATATCCATCACGAAGCGGATAGATCGGATGAATATCCACTTGATCGGGTGGTCATTGACAACCCTACAAACCACTATTGGCATATATCTCTTCTACTTTCACTTTTTTTCTTCTTTACTCGCCTCAAAAATGTAAAATATACATAGGTATAGAGTGTAAAGTATTCCTAAAGATTTATGTCATTAACTATCTAATTTTTACTATGTTAAATTAAGATGTTTACATGTGTCATGTAGTAAGCGCAGGTAGGTTACGATAATCTTATGAAAATATAGGCCATGTCCAAATTGGGCCTTTCTCGTGGCGAAAAATGAACTTAATTATAAAATAAGGGTGGTGATATATCCAAACTAATTTTTGATAGATCCACTCATGTTTGATGTCTTCTTCCAAAAATACCCTATAGTAAATTCTATCAAGAAAATTGTGCAAGACATAATTTAAGATTATGTTAGTCAATTTAACTGCATCTATCGAAATGAAGTTTGGAAATATCTTTTCCCATAAAATAAATAAATAAACTTGGTAAATGATCTTTGATGTCTAATGAAAGGATGCTTTGCGTATTTAGTACTTGAATAAATTAAAATTGAAACATTCATATTTCAATCACCTGAAAGGTGTTCCAGTGGACATTTTTATGTCGTGGTTAGTCCAACTCTTAAAATTGAAACATTCATATTTTATCACCTGAAAGGTGTTCCAGACTTCCAGTGGACATTTTTATAGCAAGGTTGGTCCAATTTTCATTGACATTGAGCAGGTTTTAAGACCATTGATATTGGTACGTCCTCATAGTCCTCCCTTGAACCTTTATGTGACAGGTGTCGATATTACAAATCTCGCCCACAAGCCACCGCCCTCTAACTCGCACTTGTGATCACGATTTGAATATCCCGTTATTTAATATAACCGTTTGAATTAAGGATGGCAATGGATCGAATATAAATCGGGTGATGCCGTATCTATATCCATTTAATATTTGTTCACCCATATCCATATACATATCCATTTAGTTTTAGGTCATCCATCCATATCCAAATCCAGTGAATTAAGCGGGTTAATGGATATCTAATGGATATTAAAAAATTTGGTATAATATTTTCAAATATGTGATTAAAATAAAAACGTAGTATAGCAAAAATTAAATATAACATGACATAATTAAAATCTATCCATAAGAATGTGTAATTTTTATCGAATATATTACAAAATTTGTTAAATTTACCAATAAGACATAGATTATGAAAAATTAAATATGAAATTTGTAAATTTATTTTCTAGATATACGTGTTTTATTGTAATATATTATAGTTATTTAATTATAGGTTTGAAAGTATAATGTAAATCTAACGGTAAATGAACTTGTAATAATAAATATGTAAGCATATATCTATATTTATGTATTTGTATATGTATTTCGGGTGGTAATGGATATATCCATGGATGAAACTTTTCATCCATGTCCATATCCATGTCTATTTAAGTTCATCCATATCCTTATCCATATGCATTTAGGTTCATCCATATTCATCACGAAGCGGGTGGATCGGGTGGATATTCACCGAATCGGGTGGCCATTTGAATCAAAACAGTAAATCAAACATTCACCCATCAACTTTTATTTTTGTTTATCCTTTTTCAACCAATTTATTATTATTTTTTTCAAATTAAATTTCAATCTCACTATAAATATACATACACTCTACCCATTTTGTAACGACCCGGCTTTTTCGACTTGCTTTTGTGCCTTGTGTTTTTGCGAAACTGCGTATTTGTGCGTACTGTGTTACTTTATACTCTGGAAACTTGATTTACGTGGTTTACTTCCATTTATATGTTAAAACGTGCCTTAGAGTACGTAGGATACATAACTTGATCATTGGAAGCCTTTATAACCGTTAGTGTTATTTGACGTTTCGAATAAACCGCGAACTTGCGCGCACGTTTAACTTTTGTCATAATCGGAATATTATGACTGCGAAATATTAATTATTATTTTATAATAATAATTACCTGGGTTTTTGGATGCTTAATTACGCGTAGTAATTTAATTATGCTCAATAGTTAGTCTTGTTGGACTTTCTACCTTGTTGGGCTCAAGCCCACCCTACTCTAGCTAGTGACCCAATTAATTAGCCCTTGTCCATGTCATCAATCCTTTTCAAATTCCTTGCTTATAAATACTAGCTCTTGTCCATGTCATCAATCCTTGTCAAATTCCTTGCTTATAAATACTAGCCCTTGTCCATGTCATCAATCCTTGTCAAATTCCATGCTTATAAATACTAGCTCTTGTCCATGTCATCAATCTTTGTTAAATTCCTTGCTTATAAATACTAGCCATTTACCTCTCATTCAAATCACTTGCTCATTTGGTTTTCACACACACTTGTTCTTTCTTTCTTTCCTTTCTAGTATTGCTTGTAAGTCTTCTTTTTCTTCTTCTTTTCCTTTCATTTTTGTAGCCATCATCATCATATTATGGAGATCAAAGTTCCTTTTAGCTTTGATCTTGCTTATATCTTGTTGATTCAAACATGAATCTTTCAAGAACATGGAAGATTCAAGCTTTCTAGCTTTGAATCTTCACTAACTTTGTAGATTCATCTTTCTTTTACTTTAATCTTGTTATTTTGTGATAAAGATTCAAACTTTTGTTTGTTATCTTCATATATCTTAAAGATCTAAGCTTTATGCTTCAAGATCTTCAAGAACACTAAAGGTTCAAGCTTTCTAGCTTTGTGACCTTATAAATTGTGTGAAAGGGATCCAAGCTCTCTAGCTTAGGGTTCCATCACCTCTTTTGACTTGGATCATGTTCATACTTGTTTGATTGATGTAAAGTTTGTAACTTTGTTTGTAAATAGGACTTGTAATTGTGTTAAGACTAAGGATATGATGTAACCTTGGTTCATCATCCATCTAAGACTCTTAAATGAGTTGTGTTACCACTTGGTCTTAACATATTGTGTATTGATGGTAGAATCTTGGTCAAAAGTGATGCTAAACCATCAACGAGTTGTACACTTGAAGCTACAGCATCAAGGATGAGAACCGTGATGAGCATCAAGCACCAAGAACCTCACCGGAGCACTTGTCCACTGATTTTCGTATCTGATCAGACCATCTGGGCTACTGGAAAGTTGATTTTCAGTTAGTTCGGTTCGAGTAGATGATTTTCCGTTTATGCCTCATCTTAATCCGAGTTACGGTTTAGGATTTATGGCCCTCCGAGAGTCACTACACCCTATTAACGTTGTGCTGAAATTTCTGACCTACTCGCACTTAAACCGTCGCCACGGTCAAAAGAAGACGCGTTAGGTTCTGAAAATTGGTCAGCGGTTAGGGGAATCACATACGGAGCCATATCCACTGACTATCCATCTTTTCGATTTACGTAGAGGTCGCAGCAGCTGACCGAAGTCAGCCTATTGTTTCGATATCTATTCTTGTCGAACTTACTTAGCTTTTATGATGATGAATGATGATGATGATGACACTTAAACTTACTTTATGCACTATTAGAATTTATAAAAACAACCTACTGACCTAGTAACCCTTGATTTAGGTTGACGACCTTTCGGACCGACTTACTACTTGCGTACTTTCATTACCGACTTTACCGCTTTTATCACTGTGAGTTATAGCATTCCCTTTTTACTTTAACTTATTTTGGGAACTGAGAATACATGCGGATTTTATGTTTTACATACTAGGCACGAGTACTTAAACTTATATATATGTGTGGGTTATACAACGGCAGAAACATTCCCTTTAGCTCGGTAACGTTTAGTCATTGGTTTTTGAACCGGTGAACGCGAATCTTAGATATGGATCCATAGGGTTTGACATCCCCACTCGGGCTAGTCGCGCTAGCATTTAACGAGTGTTTAATACTTCGTGAACATACGCACTCGCCAAGTGTACTTTCAGGGGGTTATAAACATTAAGTCTAGTTACCGGGTGCCCACGGTTATACATATACTTTATCATACTGATTTGAATTACTGATTTGAAACGCTTGTTTGAAGCACTGAAATCTCGTGGCCTGCATTACATTACTGAATACAAACAAACTATAGCTCACCAACATTCGTGTTGACTTTTTAAGCATGTATTTCTCAGGTGTTTAGACGTTGTTGCTTCTGCTGTTAGCCTTGCTGTTCTAGTCTCGGTGTATAGACTTGCTGTTACAGACTTGCTGTGTTAGACTTCCGCTGCATTACTTAGAGATGTCTCAAGCATGAAACTTTTACTTTGCATTCCTAACTTATGTTATTTTCAAAACAATAGCTTTGTAATGACCTTAGTATCATGTACTCATGTTAATGTTTCCTATTCATCTTTTGTAAAACGTTATCTGTTCATGAATGCAAAACTGGTTTTCAAACAGCATATAGTGTTTGACCTTGTAATGATCCTATTGTTGATGTACCGTACACGATGATTTTGTACGGGGCGTCACAGTTGGTATCAGAGCATTGGTTGTAGGGAATTAGGTTGCATTAGTGAGTCTAGGACCGACCCAAGTAGGATTCACTAATAGGACTAATCTACAACTTGCTAGTTTACTTGTTTCTGCGGAACCTGCTGCATGCTACTGTGTTATATTACTACATGTTACTGCTTACTACTACTGCATGCCACTGCTTACTTTTACTACCGTATGAACTTGCTGCATGCTACCGTTTCCTTTTACTGCTATGTAAACTCGCTGCATGCTTTTGCTTATTCTAGCTACTGCATGCTACTATCTGCTTTCGATTGCATGTTACTTCTGTTTAGTAATGTTAATATTGCCATGCTATATACTGTTGTAAACGAGCTAGGTTACTGTAGTGCCTGATTACGTGCTTGCTTCATGCCTACTATTCGCTGCACCGACTTGGAAAAACCTACCTTTCCTAGTTCAGATGTTCTTCTGAACCCATTTTCCACACGTCTAACCCTAAGGATTAGTATTGTAATCCACCTGTTACTACTGTTCCACCGTTCCAGGGATCGAAACGATTCTTCACGCAATCTAGGAGGAGTACCCCTCGGATTACACGCCCACTAAAGTCGATCCTCGGAGGAGGAGATATTGGAGGATTTGTCGGAGTAACCGCACCCCGAGCTCACTCTAAATAGCCACGTACGACGTGTGAACATTCGAAGGTTGTTCAGTTCCTGCAAGATGGCTCGTATTTTGTACGCTTTCATGACTGTCACTTATCTCTTTCGTTCTTCACCACTGCTCGACGATCTGACGACATTGCTGGATTTAGTACCCTAACACTCTTAGGCATTGGGGAAGTCGGGAGGACATCTCCTTTCACAAGGTCAGAGTGCCTTCTACTGATGCTCAACCATACCCAAAGACTTGGGAGTCGCCTCAAGACATATCGTACTACTACTTGCTACACATACAACTCGACGCGAGACCCAGATTGAATTTCTAGAAAGGAACCTAATGATGTTACCTGAACCTGAACATTTTGAAGAAATTTCAGGACATTTAGGCATTGGTGCATGACCTACGGAACTTACGCACCCACACCGAGAAACCGTGAGATTAATTATGTAGATTTTGTTTTGAGATAGCATAGATAAAGCACCGTTGGATGAAATTGAGTAGAACTGAAAGTGATCACGTTACATTGACCATATGGAGTGATATTGGAATGAACGTACGATTTAGTACAATATAATGATGCCAGGCCAGCGTAATTATATTGAAGTGAATTATGCAGAAGTCCCAATGTTACTACATAAGGAATATGAAGCGATTCAAAGGAAATTTTGGTAGGAACAACTTGAGTATACGCATTATGGTCTGATAAAGGCAGGAATAACCACTTAGTCTAGATACTGTACGAGAAGGGCCTGGACTGCAGAATTGATAACCCCAAAATTTGTTATAGATATAGACACCCTGGATACTTAAGGAAAAAGTTCTCAAATAGGAAAAAAAAAAATTTTGGACTCACATACGATAGAGCAATCGTTATCTCAGCTATGGAGACTCGCATGGATCCTGATTTTAGTTAGGGTACGTTTCTTCACAATGATTTATCGTCTCGGAATTGTTTAATACTAGAGTGATAGAAACCTTATATCTAAGAATCCTAGTGTGATGACTAATAACCATTAACAATCATGAGAGTTAAGTATTCTATAGGACAAGCTAATGGTAAGTTGGCAGAGATAGAGGAGTAATTTAAGATAGTACCTTAAAAATTAACAGGTGGGTCATTTGGAGATGACCTCTGATGTGTGAAATCGCGTCTATTATTTATAATGGGAAAAACCGGGTTAAAGATTTACTACACACTAACGGGCAGTGTACCCGATCGTGCAATAGTATAAAGTTGGTAAATCCAAGATCGTTCCAAGGACAGTTTAGACGTGAAAATTAAGATTGTAACTAATGAATTAAACTAAGTTAAATCTAGAAAATTGAATTACGAGATAGTTTGTTTGGTTGGCTATTTAACGATTAGCCAAAATCAAAGATAGCTTTAATTAATAACAAGATTGAACAATATTTTTGGTGTTTTCAGTTTTAAGCTTTAAAGCAAACAAACGAGTAAAATAAGATAGTTGTAAACAATTAAAAAAACGAATGCTTGTCTAGACCTTTTTCACCTAGTATTGGATGCATTTAGATTAAGCCCCAGTTATTATCTAACTTATGTGAATTATCTAGTCGGTTCACCTGGAATTCCCCAGCGCAAACACTTCAATTAAGATTACACGACACGGAATTCCCCGTAGCCTAAGACCTCCTAATTGTGACTAAACAGTTCAACTGAGATGAAGACTCAAATCACAATCACACCAACTCTCGTTGCGCATAATTCACCCCTATTTCGTCTAGCCTTTTGAATTCAATTTACTCTCGTCTCCGAGTAAGCAACCAATCAATTAAGACAAACCAATTGTAAATTAATGCACTAAATTAATGAACTCTCGTCCTATCAAACAAGTACACAACCAATTGAATCGAAGAGTCTAGCTTCAATAAGAATGGTTCTTTAATCCAAACGTCAAATCATCATAAATTAATCAAACAACTGATAAGTAGCATCCAATACATAGGTTATTAAATCTAGACAAACATTAAAGAACTTAGCCAATAATCATGGCAACAATAAAAATCACAAATAAAGTAATAGAGAAATTCATTGTTTATGACAAGAGATTAACCTAATCAATGATTGAATCCTGAAAGATAAACGAATCGAGACTTGTTTCCGGAATGATTGATACCTTAGAGTGACCTTGGAAATCCCCAAAAATCACCTAAGTTCGTCAAAAAGCTGCTGGAATTCGTCTGGATACGATAATGATCAATTAGGGTAATTTTCGGGCTTTAAATAGGTGAAATTCTGAACCCGGTTAAGACTCTGCGCGGCGCGCCCTTACTCGCGCGGCGCGCCAAATAACTGGTGAGCTGAAATCTGCCTTTTAAAAATGCTCGAACTGTATTTTATGTAGAATGGCGCGGCGCGCCACCTTTTGGAGCGGCGCTCCATATCACTTTTGCTGAAAAGAGCTGAAAAACTTAATACAAACACCAAAACTCGAATCGGACCAAACCCTTTCACTCGTTTACATCGAAAATCACCCAAAACCATCAAATAACTTCAAAATTAACCTCCTTGGTCTTGGAACTCAAACTTTTCACAACTTTCACCGAAATAATTCCAAATCGTATCCAAAAGGACCAAAATGTACCCGATATCGCTAAGGAAAATGCGTATAAAATATGCGATATCAAACAACCCCACACTAGAGTTTTGCTTGTCCTCAAGCAAATAAACTCGATAATAATCTTCTACCATATAATAATGTCTTCAAACATGTATGTAGAACCAAACGAACGAGAAACCAAACAACAACTAGCGTGGGCACGATTTGGAATAAATAACAACCATAGTACCCACTTGCATTCCCCCGATGTAACTTCCAAACCGCAAACAATATGAACGAATATAGTAACCAAAATAATCTCGATAACGTACCGTAATGATGAAATAGAGAATCTCGAATCATAACATAAGTCTTCAATGGAACCGGGAATCAAGTGGGAACCGAGCACCAGAGATATAACAATCGAACATGTGTGCCAAGAGAACGCACGAGCTACCCCGCAATTGGTCAAGCCAAGCCTCCCACAGTACCTAACCTCGCGAGATGTCGGTAGAAAATAATGTGCTTAGGAGGATACACATTACGTCCGGATATCATCGACAATTATGAGGTAATCATCTAATCCGTTAAGTCAATCATAAAGATTGAAGTTCATCAGGCTTAAAAGCTGATATCTTACCTTTCCGGAGGTTATCCACTGAGAATCTGATCAATCACTGACATTTTGTGTATCATGGTGCACTTCCCATTTGGCTAGAAAATCTCCCTCATTGAGATAAGCTTCGACTACCAGTTTCCCTGTTTGACGTTGAGGCCTGGTAGATTTTCAGTCGATTTTAGCAATGACTTTTCAAGACTTTTCGTCACCCTACAACTGGTCTGGACTACAACTTCTGAAATGAATCAGCAAGTGTGTCGTTCGGGAGACTTGACTCCCTTAAGGATGGAATGGATACATCCTATGTGGTTATGTTAGGTGGTCGGGCGCATCATTGTCCTTGTTAGGAGAAACAATGAAGACCGCCCTGTTTAAGTTTTTGATCTAGCGCATGGCCCGGTTTTGACCACACGATTCAATCACCGTTCATATGGTTGACACCCGTTTTTGTACAAGTGACCTACGTATGAACTGTTATGTTCATGTAGGATTTCACATTCAAAATAATGAACATGTTTTGAAAGTTCAAGACTTTCTCCTCTAACAGTACCTCATCGTGAAATGATGGGTAATGAAATGGCACGCTTAAGAGGTATACGTACCAAGTAGAACGGCCGGAAGACTTTACTTCCTTAATGAGTGGATCTGAGTCACTCGGAAGTGCCAATCTGTTTCAATTGACACTGGTTTTGAAACAACTTTCGGAAGACTTTACTCCTGATAAATCCCGAAAACCTTCGGGTTCCATAGCTTTTGGCTATGGGTTGTGTTGTCTAAGCAAACACAAGCACATAGCTATTGCTCCTAAAAAGGACAGCACTGGTGAAGCTCAAGGCTCCTCTTCCCACAGTATCACATCATTAAATGATGCAATAATAAAATGATATAGTTTCGGAAGTCTGCTATACCAAGTAACCAAAAGTTTTTGATCTGGCACGTGATTCGGTCACAATCACGCTATGCAATCACCGCTCTCTCACGGTTTACACCCGTTTTGATACAGGTGACCTACTATTGAGTTCTTTGAACTAGTAGGATTTCATGTTCAATGAAAATGAACATGTGGAACACTTTTGGCTTCTCCAAATTCACAAAATAAAAATACCAAGCCAAATCTTAAACAAGGATTTTAGTCGAATTTTTAACTATTTTCCTATTTTTTTTTTCTTTTTCGCTAACTAATTTTTTCATTTTTTTTTCTTCTAAATTTTTCAAATTTTTTTTTTTACGACCAAAACCCCGTGAAACGTCAAGTCTTTTAGATATCAAAACCAAAATAATGATGATTCTATTAACAACCAACCCGAGAGATTTTACATCCCCCACCCCACACTTGAGATCAAGTAATGTTCCCATTACTTGAGATAAAAAAAATGGATTAAAATCGAAAGGGTAAGAAAAATAAAAACTTATCGAGCGTAACCACTAATCGTGGAATGACAGTGACAGATGGCGCTGAACTGACTGCCAGCATAAGAACATCGTCCATTCCCGATCCTCACACCAATATCATCACTCAAGTAGTTTTGCTGAACTTAATGCCAGACTTGAAAATAAATTTGTTTCACCAACATACCTAAGAAAAGAAAAACACACGAACTACATAAATGGGACAAGGTGGCACCACCCGGTACCGAAACGCCTTGTCCCTAAATAAATCCACAGTACATAAGCAAAATAAAAAAAAAATTATCCAAGTACAAACCAACGAAACGAAAATAGTTTAAAACAAATTACAACATAACCACGCGCAACAATCAATCACTTCCTGGCCAAAAATCTCTGGTAGGGTCCCAGTTCACACCATACGTATCCTGACAAGCTTGGTACGGGTCATATGAAGGATCCGGTCTCGGAGGAGTAACAGACGTATAATCGGGAATGGTAGTTCGCGTCGGAATATACGCCTCCGGGTTATGACGCATCTGACGCTGAATTTGTCGCTGATGGATCTCCCACTGATTGTGGGCCCTAATTCCCCTAACATCGTACTCAACCCTGTCAACACGCTCTCCCAAATGACCCAACTCTGTTCCAAACTGTCCTAGTGTTGTGTTAATCGACCCATAATTTTGTTGGTGCCAAGTCATCAAATCCTCATTATGCCTACGCTGCTCTGCCAACATCCGCTGATTATGCTCCACCTGAGCATCATATGCTGACCTGCTGTCCCTGTACTCTAAATGAAGACCATCCACACTGTTCACCAAAGAATTCCAACTCTCTTCACCCATTGACCATGTACCCTGTACGTTCGCACCACTCGAGCCCCCAGCCTCATACGTGGATCGACTAGCTCCACGTCCACGTCCTTGACCTGCACCGTCACCTGGTTGTTGCTGTTGCTCTTCATCAGACCACAAAACCCATCCTGCTGGACCACGACGGATAAACTCAGCCTTAGAGAAAAACAGAATATTGGTGGGCATCGCCTCAACTCCCACCACATCACATCGACTCGTCGGGACCGAAAACGCCCGAGCTAACCTAGTAACAAAATGCCCACCTAACAATGGGCGTTCCGTGCGGTTGTCCATTCCAATTTCCTGCAACCATACCCCTAACATACATGGGACATCGATCGGCTCCCTCAATTTAATTTGTTGTAGGATCCAAAGATCCCTTCGCTGAATTTTGTTTGCGTTTCTCCTTGCCATAAACATAGTAGCTATCATCTTAAAAATTATTCGATCCTCAGGAAGTCTAAGCATCGACTGAACACTTCAACTCGAACTAAACGGACCAGCACTAGCAGTTGCCACAGTCGGCCAATAATCACTTTCACTGAAAACTTGCTCCCCAAACACTCTGCAATTCATCAAATGCCACCTCAAATCATTATCAGTCAACTCAAGATATAGATCTAATGCCCGAGCCAACGCAATCTTAGACATACGACGCTCTAACCCGCCAAGCCTAAACGATAAGAAATATGCCTCGGTCGGAGAGACTCGAGGTCGACAACTAACAGTTGAGAAAAACTCTATAGTTATCTGCTCATAAATATCCTCATTAATCTCAAATAACCTTTCATAAGGTCTCAACTCATTGCCCGCATAGACTACCCACAAGTAACGACGCAACTCCCGAACAATATTAGGACCCGCTGATGAGAGATGCGTCCAATCTAAATAATAAGTTCGGTCAATCGGACGAGCGCTATTTGTGGTGAACCTTTCCTCCAAATCCTCATTATTCGAGATATGAGATAACCATAATTCAGGATTATTCGGTGGTTGCCTTGGTTGCTCCTGGGATCCTCTTGATCTCTACATTCATGAAACAAATAAAAAAAAACAAAACAACAAACTCAAAAGTTAATGTTAGTCATAATAATAGACACCAAGTACCATTCACAAACAAAGCATGTTTCATGCCAATCCACTTTCGAAAACAATCTCCAAGTTAACAAATTATACTTAAAAAAAACATGTCAAAAACTACACTCTCAACCAAACCACATTATCCCTTAAAACAAAACAACTCATGAACCATAATCATACATCAACATAACCCAAAACATGACAAACATGATTACTTATCACTCATTTAGATTCCAACAATCCAATAAACTTCATCATGTTTGCAACTTTTACCAATTCCAACAACCATTAACAAAATCTTCATCACAATTCAAAATCATATGTTTAATCCTTACTAGCATGGCATTACACATAATTAGAACAATATAGCTCAAGTCATTCAAAACAATTTGACCCGCCCATATGGACACAACCCCACACTAGCTCAAAAACACATGAACAATTCAAGAACTACCACACCTTCAAGCAAATATCCCCTTTCTCACTTACAAAATTCGGATTTTTAAACCTACAAACCCTAGGTTCATGTTAAACTTTCCAAAAACACAAATTACTCATGAAATCAAAGCATACAATGATAATCTAACAAAACCTATGACTAATTGAATCACATAACCCAAATTAAAGCAACCCCACACTAATTCATCATGATACTCAAAAATTACACAAACAATTACACATAATAAGATGAAATTAGTTAGAAAGAAACAAATTCGGACCTTGGTGGGAGCCATTCTTGAAAGATTGAAGTTAATTGAAACAAGAAATCAAAGTTTTGAGATTTAGGGTTTTGAAAATCAAAGTGTTTGTAAGTGTTAAAGAGATGTTATGAATGAAAAGAATAAAAGGAATTGGGGTAAATACAGCTACCAACCCGTTTCTAATTGTGTGGATGTAAAAATTCGGGTTTGATTTTAATTAAAAGAAAAAAAAACAGCTGGCCGACAGGAAATGGCGCGGCGCGCATGGTATCCGCGCGGCGCTCCAAAGGGTCGCGCGGCGCTCTGATTAACTGAAAAATCATGTCGAGCTTTTTTCAATATCTGGTACATCAGGTGTCTCAAAGTGGCGCGGCGCGCCATGATATGGAGCGGCGCTCCATGTGCTGGTACACCAGAATTTTGTATTTTTAAACCTTTAAATCCTATTTTCTCAACCTAAAACCACCAAACTAACCCCAACAAAAATCCAAGCATGATTATATTGCACATAATGTCAAACAAGCACAAAAATATACAAACTCTACAACAATGGTTTTAACCATGATTATTACGCGTCGTTAGAGGTAAAGATGAGTTTAATCTCATCGTCCACCTCTTGCGGTCCATCGACATAGTGTTTTAACCGATGACCGTTAACCTTGAACTCTTTCCCTTTCAAATTTACCAAATCAACCGCCCCATGAGAATAAACCTTTCGAACAACAAAAGGTCCCGACCATTTAGATTTTAACTTCCCGGGAAACAAACGAAACCTCGAATTGAAAAGAAGCACACGATCCCCTTCCTTAAATTCTTTAGGATCCTTCAAGCGACTATCGTGCCACTTCTTCGTTCTTTCCTTACTAATCAATGAGTTCTCATAATTGACTCAACCGAAGGCGACCCGCCTCCTTAAGATCAAGATTGCTCGTTTTTAGAGCCCAATAAGCTTTGTGTTCAATCTCCACCGGGAGATGACACGCTTTGCCATAAAGTAACCGAAAAGGAGTGGTTCCGGTTGGCGTTTTGTACGCCGTTCTAAATGCCCATAAGGCATCATCTAGCTTAAACGACCACTCCTTAGGATTAGAACCAATAGTTTTCTCAAGAATCCTCTTTAAAGCTCGGTTGGTGTTTTCGACTTGCCCATTCGTTTGAGGATGGTAGGATGTCGAAACTTTATGGGTTACCCCATACCGTTTCAACACCATTTCGAGTTGGGCATTACAAAAGTGAGTTCCCCGATCACTAATTAAAGCTTTCGGGGAACCAAACCGAGAAAAGAGTTGCTTTAGGAACGAAACTACGACCCGTGCATCATTGGTGGGCAAAGCTTGTGCTTCAACCCATTTTGAAACATAATCGATAGCAACAAGAATGTAGAGCTTATTATTCGACTTCGGGAACGGGCCCATGAAATCAATCCCCCAAATATCAAAAACCTCACAAACTTGAATGACATTTTGAGGCATCTCGTCTCGTTGGGTGATTTGGCCCGCCCGTTGACAAGCATCGCACGATTTACAAATTTGGTGGGCATCCTTGAAGATAGTAGGCCAATAAAACCCGGCCTCAAAGACTTTCCGCCCCGTAACTTGGGGACCATAATGCCCACCTGTCGGACCATGATGACATTGGACAAGAATGCGTTCGCATTCTTCTCCGGAAACACACCGGCGGATCATTCCATCGGAACACCGCCTAAAGAGATAAGGGTCCTCCCAAAAATAATACTTAAGGTCACTAAAGAACTTCTTACGTTTATGATGTGACCAACCCTTCTCTAAGAATCCACCAACTAGATAATTCGCAAAATCAACGAACCAAGGGTCTTCACACTCCTCCACCTTCATGAGATATTCATCGGGAAAATCATCATGAATAGAAGTCTCATCGAGAACCTCACGGGAGGGGTTCTCAAGACGTGAAAGGTGATCGGCCGCTAAATTCTCGGCACCCTTTTTATCCCGGATTTCTACATCGAATTCTTGCAAAAGCAATACCCAACGTATCAATCTCGGTTTAGCATCGGGTTTAGAGAGCAAATGCTTAAGGGCCGAGTGGTCCGTATACACAACCGTCTTTGCTAGTATGAGATACGCACGAAATTTATCAAAAGAGAAAACAATTGCTAGGAGTTCCTTTTCGGTGGTGGTATAATTTGGTTGCGCTCCTTGCAATGTCTTACTAGCATAGTAAATGGGCTGGAAATGTTTACCAACACGTTGCCCCAAGACGGATCCGATTTTAAAGTCACTAGCATCACACATAAGTTCGAATGGCATAGACCAATCCGGACTAATAAGGATAGGTGAATTAGTGAGCTTTGCTTTAAGAAGATTGAAAGCTTTGTGACACTCCTCCGAGAAAACAAACGGAGCGTCCTTTTCAAGAAGTTTATTTAAGGGCGTGGCAATTTTGGAAAAATCCTTGATAAACCGCCGGTAAAACCCGGCGTGCCCAAGAAAACTTCGAACACCTTTAACATCGGTAGGGGCTTTAAGCTCGGCGATAACATTGATTTTCGCCTTATCTACCTCAATTCCAACTTTAGAAATCTTGTGCCCAAGAACGATGCCCTCACGAACCATAAAGTGGCATTTCTCCCAGTTGAGCACAAGACTGGCTTTTTCGCACCGAATCAGCATACGCTCAAGATTAAGAAGACATGACTCGAAGGTGTCTCCGTAGACTGAAAAGTCGTCCATAAACACCTCCATGCAGTCTTCGATCATATCATGGAAAATCGCCACCATACACCTTTGAAAGGTAGCAGGGGCGTTACATAAACCGAACGGCATACGCCGATAAGAGAATGTGGCATACGGGCACGTGAACGTGGTTTTCTCTTGGTCTTCGGGTGCAATAGGGATTTGGAAATATCCCAAAAAACCATCAAGAAAACAATAGAAACTTTTTCCCGCCAACCTTTCCAACATTTGATCGATGAAGGGTAGGGGAAAATGGTCCTTTCGGGTGGCATCATTTAATTTTCGATAGTCAATGCACACCCACCATCCCGTGACAGTCCTGGTAGAAATTAATTCATTCTTTTCGTTTGTGATCACGGTCATGCCACCCTTTTTGGGCACACATTGAACCGGACTCACCCAAGGACTGTCAGAGATAGGATAAATAAGACCTGCATCAAGGAGTTTAACAATCTCCTTTTTAACCACTTCCTGCATATGTGGGTTTAGTCGCCTTTGTCGTTGCACACACGGTTTGAAGTTATCTTCCATTAGGATTTTGTGTGTACAATAAGAGGGACTAATACCCTTAATATCCTGAATTTTCCATGCAATAGCCGGTTTGTGGGCTTTTAACATGGAGACAAGTTTAGACTTTTGACTTACAGAAAGATCGGAAGCAATAATCACCGGGAGTTTAGACTCCTCCCCAAGAAAAGCATACTCCAAATTATCCGGGAGTGGTTTCAACTCTAATTCAGGAGCCTCTTCAATTGAAGTTTTGCTCCTGTATGCATTTGCTTTCTCCAACTTCTCATGCTCTTCTTCGGTTGGCTCATAACCTTCAGCCATTAGGGTGGTCATCAAATCCACCTCATCTAACACATCCCCTTCATCACTTGCTATTTCACATTCCCCTGTTCCCTGCAATTCTGGAAACTCCTGCAAAAACTCAACATGTGTGTCCACGGTTTGCAAAAAAAAAAACAAGTGTCATCTAGGTAACCGGGGTATTTTAATGCCTTATCAATAGCAAAGGACACCTTTTGGTCACCTATTCTAAGGGTCAACTGTTGGCCATAAACATCAATTAGACATCTCGCGGTATTCAAAAATGGCCTTCCCAAAATAAGTGGAATCCTTTCATCCACTTCCATGTCTAGAACTACAAAGTCGGCGGGGAAAACTAATGTCCCGGTCTTAACTAGCATGTTCTCTATAATCCCACGAGGGTATTTAATAGAGCGGTCCGCTAGTTGTATAGCCATACGAGTGGGTCTAAGTTCCCCAGGTGCTAGTTTAAGGTAAATAGAGTAGGGCATTAAATTAATACTAGCACCCAAATCCGCCAATGCCCGCATACAAGAAAGATCCCCCAATAAACAAGGAATAGTAAAACAACCCGGATCTTCCAACTTCTCGGGAAGTTGGTTTGTCACCACCGCTGTACATGCTGCATTTAACGTCACGGATGAAACACTTTCCATCTTATTTCGGTTGGTAAGCAAATCCTTCATGAACCGAGCATACTTGGGCATCCCCGCAATAACATCAATGAAAGGTAAGTTGACATTCACTTTCTTGATTAACTCCATGAATTTTGATTTTTCTGCCTCTAACTTCTCTAACCTCTGTTTTCTCGGGTATGGGAGCGGTGGTTGATACTCCTTAGCTACTAGTTTAGCAGCAACCTTTACCGGTATATTTTCAACTTCCTCAATCACCTGTTCCGGCTCCTTATCCCCCTCCGGTTCACTATCAACTACCGGCGAACTCGCAAATCATACTCAGCAGGCTTCTTTGGTGGATCATATGCTATACCACTTCGGGTGGTGATAGCATTAACGTGCCCATTTTTTGGGGTTAGCATCCGTGTTACTTGGTAACTCCCCCGGTTTTCTCTCATTTCTCTGATTAGCAAGTTGACCAATCTGTTGTTCCAAATTATGAATCGCGGCTTGTTGATTCCGGAACATCTGATCATTCTTCTCATTATTCTGAGTCACAGTAGTAACAAGCTGAGTTTGAGATATCACAAGCTTTTCGATCATAGCTTCAAGATTCGACTTTTTCTCTTCAGCTTGGGGCTTTTGAAAATACCCAGGAGCTTGTTGCTGAAATCCTCCACCCGGCGAATTCTGATAATTACTGTTACTACCTCCCTGACGACCTTGAGGATTGTAGGGATTATTAAAATTGCGGTTAAACTGAGCGCGCCCTTGAAACTAATTATTATTTTGCTGACTGATGTACGCTATCTCTTCCTTTTGACCTATCGTTAACCCCACATCACAATCTTTAGCTAAATGTAAACCCCCACAATACTCACAACCAACCTTCATACCATGAATATCCTTATTCATCTTCTCTAAATTTCTACCAAAAGAATCCAACTTAGCACTGATAGACCCAAAATCATCATACGCACCAGTGGTCTCGGTTCTCTTAACTGAAGCTGAATGGGATGACTCATGATCTTGATGCCATTCGTGAGAGTAAGCAGCTTGCTTTTCAATTATCTCTAACGCCTCTTCTTCGGTCTTATCCATTAACGTACCACCTGCTGCTTGATCAATACTCTGACGAGTTGGAATGTCACAACCTTTGTAGAAAATCTGAACCTTTTGTAAATCATTCAACCCGTGTTGCAGACACGAGCGTAGCAAAGTAGCAAAACGGTCCCAAGCATCAAATAATGTCTCACTGCTCTTTTGTCTAAATTGTGAAATTTCTGCTTGAAGTCTAGCAGCTCGAGACGCAGGGAAAAACTTCGACAAAAACTTATCCTCCAAAGTCTCCCAAGAGGTAATCGTGCCCTCTGGTTGCTTATCTAACCATCTCTTAGCTTCTCCCTTAAGAGTCCAAGGGAAAAGCCTTGTCTTGATTGAAGTATCGACAACCTCATGTAGCTTAAACAAATTGCAAACATCATTAAAATTACGAAGATGCTCGTTAGCATCCTCATTATCCTTGCCATGAAATCGGCAATCAGAAGAAATCAAATTCAGGATCGGCCCTGTAATTTGAAAAGGCTGAGTGATGTTTGGTTGAGTAATCGAATTGCCTTGGCCCCCTCGTGTGGCCTTCAACTTTTGTGCCATAGTCTGAGGACGAGGTGGTTGTTCTTGGTCAGCCATATCTTCAGTCTCGAAAAGATCTAAGGAAATGTAAGATTCTTCTTCTTCTCTGATTTCAGGTGGTGTATCGGGCACCACAGTTTCAGAACTACTTCCCAAATTAATTATATTAGCACTTGAAGAAAAAGATGAATCCACTGTAGACTGTTGTTCGTGACTTAACGCTCTGAATAACTCTCTTTCGGGTTCTGCAAATGGTTGAAAAATCGGAGAATTAGAAGAACGTGTATGTGGCATGCACTACCTGTTACCTGCGAAATCACCACTAACAACCGATTAAACGCACCAATTCAACGTGAGAACAACGAAAAGAAATAATAATCTATAACTAAACTAAACTAAGAACAATTAGATAGCAATCTTATTCTTCGACACAACTGTCCCCGGCAGCGGCGCCAAAAACTTGATGTGTGAAATCGCGTCTATTATTTATAATGGGAAAAACCAGGTTAAAGATTTACTACACACTAACGGGCAGTGTACCCGATCGTGCAATAGTATAAAGTTGGTAAATCCAAGATCGTTCCAAGGACAGTTTAGACGTGAAAATTAAGATTGTAACTAATGAATTAAACTAAGTTAAATCTAGAAAATTGAATTACGAGATAGTTTGTTTGGTTGGCTATTTAACGATTAGCCAAAATCAAAGATAGCTTTAATTAATAACAAGATTGAACAATATTTTTGGTGTTTTCAGTTTTAAGCTTTAAAGCAAACAAACGAGTAAAATAAGGGTGCGTTTGTTTACCTCTTAATGGAATGGTTCAGCACTGAATGCTGAACCATTCAGCATTCAGTGCGTTTGTTTCTGACCTCTGAATGACATATGGTGCTGAATGATTCAGAATTAAGCTCTGAACCATTCAGAGCAGAAACACTCTCTTAACCATTAAGAGGCTAAATTTTATGTAATATTGTCCTGAAATCATATCCTAATCACTTAACTAACAAGTATATTAAATTTTTTATTAATGTAACACGTTAATAAGGTAGTTTTACTCATTTCATATCGTTCATTCTAAATGATTATCAAACAGCTTATTTTCATTCAGAGCAAACTTTATTCAGAGGCTCTGAACCATTCAGATTCTGAACCATTCAGCACTAAATCATTCAGTTTTATCAAACGCACCCTAAGATAGTTGTAAACAATTAAAAAACGAATGCTTGTCTAGACCTTTTTCACCTAGTATTGGATGCATTTAGATTAAGCCCCAGTTATTATCTAACTTATGTGAATTATCTAGTCGGTTCACCTGGAATTCCCCAGCGCAAACACTTCAATTAAGATTACACGACACGGAATTCCCCGTAGCCTAAGACCTCCTAATTGTGACTAAACAGTTCAACTGAGATGAAGACTCAATTCACAATCACACCAACTCTCGTTGCGCATAATTCACCCCTATTTCGTCTAGCCTTTTGAATTCAATTTACTCTCGTCTCCGAGTAAGCAACCAATCAATTAAGACAAACCAATTGTAAATTAATGCACTAAATTAATGAACTCTCGTCCTATCAAACAAGTACACAACCAATTGAATCGAAGAGTCTAGCTTCAATAAGAATGGTTCTTTAATCCAAACGTCAAATCATCATAAATTAATCAAACAACTGATAAGTAGCATCCAATACATAGGTTATTAAATCTAGACAAACATTAAAGAACTTAGCCAATAATCATGGCAACAATAAAAATCACAAATAAAGTAATAGAGAAATTCATTGTTTATGACAAGAGATTAACCTAATCAATGATTGAATCCTGAAAGATAAACGAATCGAGACTTGTTTCCGGAATGATTGATACCTTAGAGTGACCTTCGAAATCCCCAAAAATCACCTAAGTTCGTCAAAAAGCTGCTGGAATTCGTCTGGATACGATAATGATCAATTAGGGTAATTTTCGGGCTTTAAATAGGTGAAATTCTGAACCCGGTTAAGACTCTGCGTGGCGCGCCCTTACTCGCGCGGCGCGCCATTTACTCGCGCGGCGCGCCAAATAACTGGTGAGCTGAAATCTACCTTTTAAAAACGTTCGAACTGTATTTTATGTAGAATGGCGCGGCGCGCCACCTTTTGGAGCGACGCTCCATATCACTTTTGCTGAAAAGAGCTGAAAAACTTAATACAAACACCAAAACTCGAATCGGACCAAACCCTTTCACTCGTTTACATCGAAAATCACCCAAAACCATCAAATAACTTCAAAATTAACCTCCTTGGTCTTGGAACTCAAACTTTTCACAACTTTCACCGAAATAATTCCAAATCGTATCCAAAAGGACCAAAATGTACCCGATATCGCTAAGGAAAATGCGTATAAAATATGCGATATCAACCTCATGCCAACAAAACTTGGAAGTTTTATAGTAGTAGTTGGAAAGGATTAGTTACCTGCGCACAAGCAGATGTTATTTGAGAAGGTTGATAAAAATTTTCACGGCAGTATAATAAGATTTGGTTGGAATGGACCTTAAAATTAACCTAATACTCATCGAGTTAGAAAGCTTTGAGGAAATAGTTGGAACGGACTGACTTTCAAGGACGAAAGCGAAAGTTATTTATAGTAAGAAGATTATTCTTATACCTCGCGAGAATGGTGAGCCAAAAGCTATCCGGATTACTTCAACAACCCGAGATCCCACAATGGAAATGGGAAGGGATGACGATGGATTTCATTCTGAAACTACCGAAAACAGTCGGCAGTTATGACACTATCGGGGTTATCGTTGATCGCCTCACCAAATTTGCTCACTTTCTAGCCATGAAAGAAAACGATACAATGGACAACGATACATAAAGGAAATTGTATCCCGTCACTTCAGCAATTCAAATACTATACTACCCAAGAATCGTATTTGATACTCATTCTTATGCGACACTGAATCCTAACTTATTCCGAGAGAATTCTTAATCAATGATAATCACACCATCACCCTTCTTACTTCGATATTAGTCATACCAGTTCGGAATTTCCAAAATCAATGGGTAGTTAATCCCCGTCCTCATACTCTCCCTTTCGTTTCTCACTTATAAGCAACAACTTTATACTTAAGCATTTTTGGTCGAAGGACTTATGCCCTACTAATAGTCATCAACCACATTAAAATTCAACAGTTTTCATTACCTCGTAACATTTTTGCTCAAATATCACCCGAGATTTTCAAAAGTCTTTTACTCGATTCTCATCAATCTTTTTTCAACTTGTAACCTCCGAAATATGAAAATTTTGTTTGCCAAAATTTTACTTACACTATTTTACTGTGCAATCCTCTCAAAACTTAATAAAAATAAATTTATTTTATTTGCCATTCGTGCAAATTTTTGAAATCGTATACGTTATATAAAATAAAGTAAATAATTACTTCTTTTTGACAAATACATATGAAATTTTACTTTCACTTTTACAAATCAAATCTTTTATTCAAAGGATATTTTACCTTGAATGGTACGTGTTGTACATAACCCTAATTTGCTAAGAACTTAATTTCTTTTCTTACATCGTCACCTTAAATGAATTCTATAAAATTTTCGTTGCTTGTCAATATAAAATTTTTCGTTGCTTATTCGTATCCAAGTCATCATGAAGACAGACAACTGTCGAAACTAAGAGATTCATGTGTGTGTATGTGATGAAGGCACTTACTACCACGTCATGCAGAGCCTTCGGGCATCCACAAACACTTAAACCATTCAAAATTACTGCGTTACCCCAGGGATCTTATTCTTCACACCTGTCGGAGCGATGCTCTATCTTACATAACTCAAAGTCCTGACCTATTCCAAGGAAATTCTCATCTAGCGATATTAACATCATTAGTATTCCGACTTTAATATTAGCCATAACCTGTGTGGCATTCTGCAAAGTCAAGAAGAGATTAACTTCTCATCCTCATGCTCTATCCTTCATACCTCACTTTTTAGCAACGGCTTCGCACGTAAACATTTTTGGGCCAAAGACTTAAGTTCGGATAATCATCAAAACTACATTTAATTCATTAGTTTTCATTACCTAGTAACATGTCAACCAATGATTCAAAGATTTTTCACTCGACCTTTTTCAACTCGTAACCTCTGAAATATGAAAAACTATGTTTATCAAAATTTTTACACGTTGATTTACACGTTGCTTATTTGTGCAGTGTTCATGAGATTTATGGACAAATGAAAGTACTAAAAACTTTTCTATCACTTACGCGATTTATAAAATCATATATGTATAAATTTACCCTTACTTATTTTGGGTTAGTACATACTAAGTTATACCTTCAAGATGATTAAAAATCGCTCCTTTATTGAGTTGTTTTAAGTCAAATAATTTGGTACAAATGGTACTCGTTATACATACTTCTAAATTTACCAAGAACTTCGTTCCATTTATGTTGTCGCATCAAACGTTTAAAGGTTTTTCAAAACTTCCTCGGTTGATTTTATTAAAGGTTTCCGTATTAGACTACACCATGTAGGGATCACACTTCTTCTCTCCCTCCGTTAGGGATGAAGCTTACTATTAAAATCCTTGTTAAAAATGCTTGAGCCACTTTGGGTGGCAGATTTATAAAAAAAAAAAAATTTGTTAGGAAGTCTTTGTACTCGAAAAATGTTCCTTTTAAGGTTAAACATGGCAAAATCGCGGGCCGATAAATCAGTTTTCTGAGGTACACTCAATGGTCACCCCATTGTAGGAAGGGCACTAGGTGGGTTTCTATTCTCAATATTTCACGGCTAATCGCAACATCCTCGTAAAAATCATATCTATGAATTAGTAGGTTGAGGTACAAGGAATCATTTTGTGATTCTTTTCACTTAGAGTAAACCGTTCTTTACGACCAAGGGTCCACGTATCTTCTTGTCCGCGCATCTCCTTAAGTATAAGGATAAATTCAGAACAAACCGCTCGAAGAGTTCACCCTGGTTCAAAGATCACACCTTTCGTGCGATTCTCTTTCGGAAATGTAAAGTAACATACTTTAGGAATCTATGAATCTTGTTATCCTCTTGGAAGGGACTGCTTAAAACATCTGTAATACGGATATGGTTACTCTACACATTCTTTTCTTCGTTGGTTGCAACTATATGTTGTTCTAGTTAATGTTAACCCTAACTTCAACATGTAACTGAAAGGATAAAGTTACATTATGGAACTGTTCTCTCATTCCATCTAAGGATAAGTTCACCTGCAGTATGGTAAACTGGGTGATATCCTTCATTGTTCGTTCAGACCGTCCTGAAGGCACTATAGATAATTATGGCTTGCATTGCATATAAGTCCGATTATTCACTTTCAGCAAAAGTTTCAATTCATATAGTCAAATGAAACGTTCTTAAATATCGAGTTCTTTATGCCTATGGTCTCTTTTCGAAATCAAGGGGTTAGTAAAATCCGTGGCTAACACTATCCAGACATCAAATCGCATGGTTATGATCACCATGTTTTCCATCCTACCTATCAGCTATGTATTGCGACATAAGCGCTCAATGTTTTAGATGAGTTTAGTAACATTCATGATGTATTTCATGCATCCAGCTTACTAAAGATGCCTGTAAGGCTAAAAACATCATCTTTTCTTTTGTGGATATATTCAGACAACATACTCATGTTAACCAGAAACGAAATCAATTTATTGATCTCCTAAGAGACTTAATTAATAACATATACCTATTCATACTTTTATACGCCAGAGTACCTTTCAAGGTAAATAGCTCACTTTTTAGCCCACGAATCTTTCAGAACTTTGATACGCTACTTCTTATTTAAATAGGGTACCATTTTTTTTTTTTTGTCACTCCTCAAATTTCGGGACGAAATTTCCATTAACAGGTGGGTAATGTAACGACCCGGCTTTTTCGACTTGCTTTTGTGCCTTGTGTTTTTGCGAAACTACGTATTTGTGCGTACTGTGTTACTTTATACTCTGGAAACTTGATTTACGTGGTTTACTTCCATTTATATGTTAAAACGTGCCTTAGAGTACGTAGGATACATAACTTGATCATTGGAAGCCTTTATAACCGTTAGTGTTATTTGACGTTTCGAATAAACCGCGAACTTGCGCGCACGTTTAACTTTTGTCATAATCGGAATATTATGACTGCGAAATATTAATTATTATTTTATAATAATAATTACCTGGGTTTTTGGATGCTTAATTACGCGTAGTAATTTAATTATGCTCAATAGTTAGTCTTGTTGGACTTTCTACCTTGTTGGGCTCAAGCCCACCCTACTCTAGCTAGTGACCCAATTAATTAGCCCTTGTCCATGTCATCAATCCTTTTCAAATTCCTTGCTTATAAATACTAGCTCTTGTCCATGTCATCAATCCTTGTCAAATTCCTTGCTTATAAATACTAGCCCTTGTCCATGTCATCAATCCTTGTCAAATTCCATGCTTATAAATACTAGCTCTTGTCCATGTCATCAATCTTTGTTAAATTCCTTGCTTATAAATTGATGTTGTAGCGTGAGGGTACGAAATAGTATTATTTTTAATACAAAATATGACACAAGTTTTATTAATTTACGGATGGGATATACCTAAACCTTGCTACAACACTATAGGCAGTGTACCTAATCGTAGAGTAGTGTAGTTTTTAGTAAGTCCGGTTCGTTCCACAGGGAGCTGGTGATACTTACTATATTTTTAACTATATTTATATAAAATATATATAATTATATAAGTAGTAATATTATTATAAAAGGGGGGTTTTACCGTTTAATGACCGGTTTGTCGATTCTATATTTTAAGCGTAAAGATAAATGACGATAATTAAAGTGCGTAAAATAATGACAATAAATAAAATGACAGTAAATAAAATTGCGAGTAATAAAATGACAGTAAATAAAGATACGATGAGAAATATAATAAAAGAATTATGCTTATTTAAACTTCCGTAATCATGATGTTTGACGTGTTGATTTTAATTTATTACCATGGGTTAATTGTCCTTTGTCCTGGTTTATTTGATACGTCTATCTAGTTTTTGTCCATAATAGTCCATCGGTCATAAATATAAAGTGCGAGTATCCTCGTCAAATTACTCTTATACCCGAAGTCAAATATTCCAACTGATTAAGAATTTAAACTGTGACGCAGTTATCACTTCTGTCAACAATTACACCAGTTATCACTGTATGTAATCCACCCCTGTTTTAATTAGTTTATGAATATTAATTCATCCACTTGATCAGAATGAATAATCAATTACCCAACCCAATTGATTAATTAAATGATTATAACAGATTCCATATGAACATCACTAAATAGGACAACCATAATCATTATTAATTATTAGGTTAATTAATTTGAAGATAGGTTCGACAGACTCCAATGAGTTGTCACTCAATTAGACAATACCCCCCATCTATTAATAGTCAATAGTTCAATTTCCACAAGTGTCGGTCTTTTGCCCAAACCTTAATTATGGTCCAAAGTTTAATAACCCCTTCTTAATATTTTAGCCCAACATCACGATTACTTCGGCTCAAATAAGCATAATAATAACTTAGTTACGATACATTAATATAAAAAGGTTGAACATAACTTACAATGATTAAAAATAGCGTAGCGTTACACGGACAGAATTTCGAATTACACACTCAAACGATCTCTATCATAAATCTTATTATTATCATAATTTAAAATTAAAATTAAGATTATTGTTATATCTTATTAAGTTAACATTATGATAGAGATATAGAATATAGATATTGATAATTGATATTGATAAATAAGAAAAAGATAGAAAAAGGTGTGTTTTTACATTACGATTATAAAGCCTTTTATAGGCGAATTTAGAAATTGAATTTTCACTTATGACCCCTGAACTATGCTCAATTAACAACTTTTTATTATTTAATATTATTCTTATTATGAATTATTTAAATATTATATTTTATTCTTGTGCATAGTTGACTCGTAATTTTTACACCGTTGCGTCGAGCGTTGAGAGTTGACTCTGGTCCCGGTTCCGGATTTTCGAACGTCCTTGCGTACAATTTTATATTTTGTACTTTGCGTTTTGTAACTTGTACTCTTGTCATTTTTAGACGTTCCTCATCAATAATTTGAACCTTTTTGATTGTATCTTGTACTTTTGAGCTTTTTGGACCTTTGTGTCTTCAATTCGTCGTTTTTGCCTTTTGTCTTCGCACTTATTTAATATAAACGAATATTACTTGAAAATGGAACAATTGCAACTAAAATCTTGTCTTTCTTGGGGGATAATGCTATGAAATATATGTTCCTTTTTAGCCTTATCAATATCTCCACACTTGAGCGTTGCTTGTCCTCAAGCAATACAGTCTTGAAATAAAAACATACTAGAATCACTTCTTTATTCTTCACACTTTATACATCAGTGATTTTGATACGGTGTTATAAACAATGATAGTAACGATAGAACCATGGTTAAAGGTGGGTGTGTCATCCACAGTTGCCTTGGGTTTAGGTCAACGACACTTGCAATCAAATAACCGATTTACTTTCGGTTTCCAAAGCAAAGTGCACATTTGAAAGGCGGTTTACAGTCCCACATGACTATAAAAATTTAGATCCTTTAGGAAATTGGATCTTTATGAAAACATTTGATCTTTTGAAAATTCAAGCTAGATTTTACCCTAGACAAGTTTTCTGATTTGATCCATCATCGGTGTTGCAAAATATATTTGTGGATCATTATTTTGGCTAAAACTTTTAGGCTCGTGTAATCCACTGCTATCCCGGTACCGGAAAGCACACATCCAGTTTACTTGTTCCGTATATTACCTTTCAGTAAACTACCGTCCGGTTGTAAAGGAAAGTGATGAACAAGAAACTGTTAAGGCAATGTCTAATGACATGTATTTGTTCATGGTCTAATTACGTGTCGGATGCTAGAACTATCCTTGGTAGGAGCAATAGTAAAGATCATCCTATAATTTTTCGGTCTGGCACAAGGTCCTGTCTCCGACCATGCTATGTAACCACCGTTCTTACGATTGACACCCGATTTGGTTCAGGTGACCTAATGAATTCCAGGTGAATTCCTAGGATTTTACGTTCAATGGTAATGAACGCATTGAAAATGAGTTTTCAGAAAACAAATCGGTTTGTAATTTTTATCAAAATATTTTCTCGTTCAAGCTCGAGTTTAGATATCATCGAATTCCATGAGTTTGAATTCTCAATCTTTAAGGTCAATCTCAAGGATTGAGTAATATCAGGCTTAAAAGCTGATTTTTGATCTTTAAAGGAGATTATCCTTTCTGGGGATCTGATTCATTAGTCTTATCAAGCTAATTTGCACGGTGCCTCCCCATTGTACGAGATAAATCCTTCTCATGGTTAGGATAAATCTGACCACTTGGCGACCCTGTTTGATGCTGAGGTCCGTGGATTTCCTGCTGATTTTAGAGATGACTTTTCTAGATTTTTCGTCAACCTACAGCTGGTCTGGACGACAACTTCATGACCTAAATCAAGAAGCGCGTTTCTTTTTCGGAAGACTTTACTTCCTTTTAATGATGGAATTGATTCATCGTGTAGATCCATCTTTCTTACAGTAAATTGGGTAATACTGATTAAAATCGTCCAAAACAAAAGTACCTGCAATAACTTTACAGAAACATGTGATAGATAGTTTTTAATTGAATAACTTGGTACATTCTCCCCACACTTAGTTTCTTTCTTTGCTTTTTTTATTCTCCTTTATTCCATTTTAAATGAATTCAATCGTTTTAGGGTGTTTCTCAATTTATGTCCTTTCCGAGGTAACGATAATTTCGGTATTATCACCTAGTTTTCACCGTTCATAAATATGTATAAACATGATTTTGACTTCATTTAATTGAAAATTTTTCAAATTTTCACAAAATTTGGCAAATAAACCAAGTATAAACCTGAGAGAATTTATAACACTTCCCCACACTTAAGATCATGCAATGCCCTCATTTGCATGAAATCAGACTATAATTTAAATTCATGAGGGTGATTAGCGTAGAAAAGTGATTAAAAATACCGAGTTTGTAATTACAAAGCTCGTCGAATGATAGATGGCGCCTCATCGTTCATTCCTTCATTTGTTATATCATATTTGTTGTTTTGCGTCTTGTCGTCAAAATTAGTACCTTTTGCTGAACTTTAATGACAGTCTTTGAAAGTGCGTTGTTTTACCTTGTTTTGTACATAAGATAAAATACAAACATATATATATATATATATATATATATATATATATATATATATATATATATATATATATATATATATATATTTTTGAAGTTTGGTTTATAACCCCACTTTTCAAAAATTTATAAAGTATAATATTTTTGGCATACTTTAAATCAATAAAATTAAAAATAATGATAACAAAATTTGTCGCCCCGCCCTCGGGTAAAGTAATTTCGGCTCAACGACCTAGTCTTTAACTCACGACGAATTTTAGAAATCATTTTTTAAACTTAATGAAATAAAGTAAATTTTTGTTTTTAAAATCATTCAAAACATAAATTTAAAAAGCATATTAATTTTATATAAAACCTACTAAATAAAAAGATTCAGAATGGAGGGAGAAAACTAGTTCTTTAGTGTCTGCTAGCGGAAAAGACCAATCGGATTCCATTCTCGGAACTACACGAGAACAGAACAACTAACTCTCGACAACATTTTCCTTTTAGAACATTTGAATCTCCCCACACTTAGGTAGCTGTGGTGTCGAAATTGTGATTAGCTTCATCGTCAATTTCTCTTGGTCCATAATCAACTTGCATATCCGTGACTTTTTCTTTAAGCCATTGGTCGGATTCCTGTGTAATATCCACAATTTCAACTAGTTTCTCCTTTTCTTTAGGTGATAGATTGGATACTAACCGGTTACATAACTTAAAGTTCCCCTTGGTTTTAGCATCGCGAATCCGTTTAATAAGTTTCTTCATTGAACTATTAATAACGGGATCATTTAATTTCGTATCAACAACGGGGTTCTTTGTTATCATGTCATCATTAGGTGTTACTTCATTTTCCCCACACTTAGGCGTTTCATTATTGCTAAGTATTACCGTTGGAGTTGGTAAAACAACATGGTTCTTACCAATCGTTTTTGCTGGTTCAACGGTTTTGGTTGGTGGAGATTTAGTCTTTCGAATCATAAAGGTGATCGATTTGTCACCACTACTAAGTGTCATTCTACCATTTCCTACATCAAATAACGCCTTGGTGGACGCTAAGAATGGTCGACCTAAAATTAGAGGAATGTTTGGGTCCTCTTCTATGTTAATGACAATGAATTCGACTAGAAAGGTTAAATTGCCTACTTGAACGGGTAGGTTGTCAACAATTCCAACTGGGTGTTTAATGGTTTGATCAAAGAGTCGAACACTCATATCCGTTGGACTTAACTTACCTACTCCTAATCTCTTATATAATGAAAGAGGCATAACACTTACACTTGCACCTAAATCTGCTAGTGCATCATACATGACACAGTCACTAAGTAGACAAGGAACAATAAATTCATCCGGATCACCTACCCTAGGTGGAGGATTTGGTGGAACTGTCTTCACCGGGTTTACTTCTACTGTTTTTGTTTCTTGCACTTTTTTATTCTTCTTCTTCTTCTTTCCAGAGGTATCACAAACTTTATTACCTATTACTTGCTCATACTCAACTCCTTTTCTTGGAAACGGGATGGGTGGTCTGTATGGTGCCACCACTGGCTTTACATACTCGGGTGGTGGTGGTGGTGTAACTTCTTCATTGTTACTTACATCTAAAACTTTCCCATCTTCTGGTATTGGTTTTTCAGAATTTGTTGATATCATGTTAACATTTTCATTCCGAGGATTTACTTCATTATTACTCGGTAGCTTTCCTTGTTCCCTTTCACTCATCAATCTAACAAGAGTACCTACTTGTTTTTCTAGATTCAAAATAGAAGCTTGTTGAGTTCTAAATGACTGCTCAAACCTCTCATTCGTTTGGGTTTGAGTTTCAATAAATTGTGTTTGAGATTCAACTAGCTTAAATACCACTTCTTCCAGATTTGACTTCTTCTCGTCGGTTTGTTGTGGTGGTTTATACAAGCCAGGTCTTTGTTGATTGAAAGTGTTGTTTTGAGTTGGTTGGTTATTCGGACCTTGTTGGTTATACGAGTTATTGTCGGGTCCTTTTGGATTGTAAAGAATGTTTTGATTTCGATTGAAGTTTGGCCTTGGCGGTTGATAATTATTCTGATAACTATTTTCCAGCCTTTGGTTCATGTAGACAACATTCTCACGTTGTTCCATCGTTTGTTCAATGTGACAGTCTTTCATTAAGTGTGGTCCACCGCATTGCTCACAACTAATTCGTATTGCGTGAATATCTTTATTCATCTTTTCCATTCGTCTCTCGAAAGCATCTATTTTTGCTGAAACGGAATCAAAGTCATGGCTAGAATCGGCTCTAGCCGCTTTAGATGAACGATATATATCTTTCTCTTGGTGCCACTCATGAGAGTGGGAGGCTGTGTTATCAATAATTTTGTAAGCTTCAGTTGCGGTTTTCTTCATAATGGAACCACCAGCTGTTATGTCGATGTCTTTTCGTGTAGCAACGTTGACACCTTGGTAGAATATTTGTACTATTTGATAAGTGTCTAAACCGTGTTGAGGACATCCTCTCAACAACTTTCCAAATCTTGTCCACGCCTCATATAGAGTTTCATTTGGCTTTTGCGCGAACGTAACAATTTCTCCTTGAAGTCTCACGGCTTTGGATGCCGGAAAGAATTGTTTAAGAAATTTTTCAACTAAAACATCCCATGTGTCAATCGCCCCTTCAGGTAACGATTCTAACCAATCTTTGGCTTCTCCCTTTAAAGTCCAGGGAAACAACATGAGATAGATCTGCTCATCTTCCACTTCTCGGATTTTGAATAGTGTACAAATTCTTTTAAACGTACGAAGGTGTTCGTTAGGATCTTCATTCGGTGCACCACTGAATTGGCATTGGTTAGTTACCATGTGTAGAATTTGTCCTTTGATTTCATAATCTGGCGCATTAACTTCTGGCTTAATAATGGCGTGACCTTGGCCCGTGCGTGTGGCTCTCATTCGATCTTCCATACTTAGAGGTTCCGTTACTTCCATAATTGAATTTGTTGAATACGAATCACTAGAGGATTCTGATTTAATGGTTTGTGGCTCAGGAGGAATAATTAGTGGTTCAGGATCTTGGAATTGTCCTTGAATATGCTCCGGGTTCTTAATTGTGAAGTCGGGTTCAAAAGATGGATTATCGGAAATTTGAGTTGGAGTTCTTGTTCGACTAGATGACGATTCTAAAGAAAAATCAACGGCGACAATATTTGCTAGATGTCTTGATCGAGTTACAGGTGGTGAACGTATGAAAGGTGGTGAACGTTTTGCTCGGTGCATTCACAGAATATCCTATTAGTTATAAAAATAAGAAAAACTTATATAAGTTGTCCAATCAATAGACTTTTCTGATTTTGCCCACGTTTCGAATAGCCAAAAGATGCAGCAGAGGGGCAGGATTCGTTTGGTCTCAATATAATTGAGTACTGTTTGGCTCCAATAACCCGGTCCACGTACAAATCCAACTATTACTACGAACCAGAAAATTTTGATGTCTATCAATTTAACCACTTAAAATAAATTTTCGTAATTTTAAGAAATTTAGAGAAAAAGTAGAAAAAAATCTAAGTCCTAAAAACTAGAATGGCGAGAAATAAGAAAGAAAAAGATTGCGTGTCGAAAAAGGTCGAAAAATAAAAAGGTCGAAAAATAGGCGTCGAAAAATAAAAATAAGAAAGTAGTGCGAAATACGGCGTCGTATAATTCTAAAGCACCTAAAACTTAATCTAAGGAATAAGCACTTAAGGGATTTTACGGCAAAGCCCAAAAATTCTAGAAGTAAAAATAACTATGGCAAAACTAAACTTAATACTAAAAGTTGCGACTATAGTCTAAAAATCTAAAGGTAATAAAACTAAAAAAAAACAATTTTTTTTTATAGACAAAATCTTAAAAAATATATATATTTTTTTTAATAATTTTTTTTTTTTTTTTTACGTTTTTTTTTTTTTTTTTTTTTTTACGTTTTTGTTTTACGTTTTTTTTTTTTTTTAAGTTTTTTTTTTTTTTTACTTTTTTTTTTTTAAAAACGAATTTTTTTTCTAAAAAAAACGTTTTTTTTTTACAATTTTTTTTTTTTAAAAAAATAATTTTTTTTACAAATTAATACTTTTTTTTATAATTATTATTTTTTTTTCAAAATTTTTTTTTTTAATTCATTTACTATTCATGAATAGTAAATGAAAAGAAATTAATTAATTTACTATTCACATGAAAGCGACATGATAGAAATTATTAATTACAATTTACATAATATACCCCTGAAGTATTTAATAAATACGACTTTTTAAAACTTTACGATTCAAAATATATTCTAAAATATTATTATATTATTATATTCTATTTCAATATTATTATATTATTATATTCTATTTCAATATTATTATATTATTATATTTTATTTCAATATTATTATAATTAAAAATATAGCGTTTTAGCGCTCCCCGGCAGCGGCGCCAAAAACTTGATGTTGTAGCGTGAGGGTACGAAATAGTATTATTTTTAATACAAAATACTACAAAATATGACACAAGTTTTATTAATTTTCGGATGGGATATACCTAAACCTTGCTACAACACTATAGGCAGTGTACCTAATCGTAGAGTAGTGTAGTTTTTAGTAAGTCCGGTTCGTTCCACAGGGAGCTGGTGATACTTACTATATTTTTAACTATATTTATATAAAATATATATAATTATATAAGTAGTAATATTATTATAAAAGGGGGGTTTTACCGTTTAATGACCGGTTTGTCGATTCTATATTTTAAGCGTAAAGATAAATGACGATAATTAAAGTGCGTAAAATAATGACAATAAATAAAATGACAGTAAATAAAATTGCGAGTAATAAAATGACAGTAAATAAAGATACGATGAGAAATATAATAAAAGAATTATGCTTATTTAAACTTCCGTAATCATGATGTTTGACGTGTTGATTTTAATTTATTACCATGGGTTAATTGTCCTTTGTCCTGGTTTATTTGATACGTCTATCTAGTTTTTGTCCATAATAGTACATCGGTCATAAATATAAAGTGCGAGTATCCTCGTCAAATTACTCTTATACCCGAAGTCAAATATTCCAACTGATTAAGAATTTAAACTGTGACGCAGTTATCACTTCTGTCAACAATTACACCAGTTATCACTGTATGTAATCCACCCCTGTTTTAATTAGTTTATGAATATTAATTCATCCACTTGATCAGAATGAATAATCAATTACCCAACCCAATTGATTAATTAAATGATTATAACAGATTCCATATGAACATCACTAAATAGGACAACCATAATCATTATTAATTATTAGGTTAATTAATTTGAAGATAGGTTCGACAGACTCCAATGAGTTGTCACTCAATTAGACAATACCCCCCATCTATTAATAGTCAATAGTTCAATTTCCACAAGTGTCGGTCTTTTGCCCAAACCTTAATTATGGTCCAAAGTTTAATAACCCCTTCTTAATATTTTAGCCCAACATCACGATTACTTCGGCTCAAATAAGCATAATAATAACTTAGTTACGATACATTAATATAAAAAGGTTGAACATAACTTACAATGATTAAAAATAGCGTAGCGTTACACGGACAGAATTTCGACTTACACACTCAAACGATCTCTATCATAAATCTTATTATTATCATAATTTAAAATTAAAATTAAGATTATTGTTATATCTTATTAAGTTAACATTATGATAGAGATATAGAATATAGATATTGATAATTGATATTGATAAATAAGAAAAAGATAGAAAAAGGTGTGTTTTTACATTACGATTACAAAGCCTTTTATAGGCGAATTTAGAAATTGAATTTTCACTTATGACCCCTGAACTATGCTCAATTAACAACTTTTTATTATTTAATATTATTCTTATTATGAATTATTTAAATATTATATTTTATTCTTGTGCATAGTTGACTCGTAATTTTTACACCGTTGCGTCGAGCGTTGAGAGTTGACTCTGGTCCCGGTTCCGGATTTTCGAACGTCCTTGCGTACAATTTTATATTTTGTACTTTGCGTTTTGTAACTTGTACTCTTGTCATTTTTAGACGTTCCTCATCAATAATTTGAACCTTTTTTATTGTATCTTGTACTTTTGAGCTTTTTGGACCTTTGTGTCTTCAATTCGTAGTTTTTGCCTTTTGTCTTCGCACTTATTTAATATAAACGAATATTACTTGAAAATGGAACAATTGCAACTAAAATCTTGTCTTTCTTGGGGGATAATGCTATGAAATATATGTTCCTTTTTAGCCTTATCATAAATACTAGCCATTTACCTCTCATTCAAATCACTTGCTCATTTGGTTTTCACACACACTTGTTCTTTCTTTCTTTCCTTTCTAGTATTGCTTGTAAGTCTTCTTTTTCTTCTTCTTTTCCTTTCATTTTAGTGGCCATCATCATCATATTATGAAGATCAAAGTTCCTTTTAGCTTTGATCTTGCTTATATCTTGTTGATTCAAGCATGAATCTTTCAAGAACATGGAAGATTCAAGCTTTCTAGCTTTGAATCTTCACCAACTTTGTAGATTCATCTTTCTTTTACTTTAATCTTGTTATTTTGTGATAAAGATTCAAACTTTTGTTTGTTATCTTCATATATCTTAAAGATCCAAGCTTTATGCTTCAAGATCTTCAAGAACACTAAAGGTTCAAGCTTTCTAGCTTTGTGACCTTATAAATTGTGTGAAAGGGATCCAAGCTCTCTAGCTTAGGGTTCCATCACCTCTTTTGACTTGGATCATGTTCATACTTGTTTGATTGATGTAAAGTTTGTAACTTTGTTTGTAAATAGGACTTGTAATTGTGTTAAGACTAAGGATATGATGTAACCTTGGTTCATCATCCTTCTAAGACTCTTAAATGAGTTGTGTTACCACTTGGTCTTAATATATTATGTATTTATGGTAGAATCTTGGTCAAAAGTGATGCTAAACCATCAACGAGTTGTACACTTGAAGCTACAGCATCAAGGATGAGAACCGTGATGAGCATCAAGCACCAAGAACCTCACCGGAGCACTTGTCCACTGATTTTCGTATCTGATCAGACCACCTGGGCTACTGGAAAGTTGATTTTCAGTTAGTTCGGTTCGAGTAGATGATTTTCCGTTTATGCCTCATCTTAAATTGAGTTACGGTTTAGGATTTATGGCCCTCCGAGAGTCACTACACCCTATTAACGTTGTGCTGAAATTTCTGACCTACTCGCACTTAAACCGTCGCCACGGTCAAACGAAGACGAGTTAGGTTCTGAAAATTGGTCAGCGGTTAGGGGACTCACATACGGAGCCATGTCCACTGACTATCCATCTTTTTGATTTACGTAGAGGTCGCAGCAGCTGACCGAAGTCAGCCTATTGTTTCGATCTCTATTCTTGTCGAACTTACTTAGCTTTTATGATGATGAATGATGATGATGATGACACTTAAACTTACTTTATGCACTATTAGAATTTATAAAAACAACCTACTGACCTAGTAACCCTTGATTTAGGTTGACGACCTTTCGGACCGACTTACTACTTGCGTACTTTCATTACCGACTTTACCGCTTTTATCACTGTGAGTTATAGCATTCCCTTTTTACTTTAACTTATTTTGGGAACTGAGAATACATGCGGATTTTATGTTTTACATACTAGGCACGAGTACTTAAACTTATATATATGTGTGGGTTATACAACGGCAGAAACATTCCCTTTAGCTCGGTAACGTTTAGTCATTGGTTTTTGAACCGGTGAACGCGAATCTTAGATATGGATCCATAGGGTTTGACATCCCCACTCGGGCTAGTCGCGCTAGCATTTAACGAGTGTTTAATACTTCGTGAACATACGCACTCGCCAAGTGTACTTTCAGGGGGTTATAAACATTAAGTCTAGTTACCGGGTGCCCACGGTTATACATATACTTTATCATACTGATTTGAATTACTGATTTGAAACGCTTGTTTGAAGCACTGAAATCTCGTGGCCTGCATTACATTACTGAATACAAACAAACTATAGCTCACCAACATTCGTGTTGACTTTTTAAGCATGTATTTCTCAGGTGTTTAGACGTTGTTGCTTCTGCTGTTAGCCTTGCTGTTCTAGTCTCGGTGTATAGACTTGCTGTTACAGACTTGCTGTGTTAGACTTCCGCTGCATTACTTAGAGATGTCTCAAGCATGAAACTTTTACTTTGCATTCCTAACTTATGTTATTTTCAAAACAATAGCTTTGTAATGACCTTAGTATCATGTACTCATGTTAATGTTTCCTATTCATCTTTTGTAAAACGTTATCTGTTCATGAATGCAAAACTGGTTTTCAAACAGCATATAGTGTTTGACCTTGTAATGATCTTGTTGTTGATGTACCGTACACGATGATTTTGTACGGGGCGTCACACATTTTTATCACACAAACTTTTGTTGCTATTCCCTCCGTCCCAAAAAAACTATACACAAGGTGTCTGTCGTCAATTTCACCGTCGTGCACCACCGACACCACATCGATCGACACTGCTTTGGCGTCAACCCGACATCGGCCACCCAACTTCGCCTCCCCAACGCTGGAAACAAATCTCACTTTCGACCGTTAAAATTCAAATGTGAATTTTCCTTCTTTTATTCGTTTTCTTTTTCTCTTTTGTTGTTTTATTAATTGTGAGGGTTGTTTTCGTATTTTTTTAGGTTTGAGAAAATGAAGAAAAAAAAAAAAGAAGAAGAAGAAGATTTAGAAAATAGAGTCGCGGGTGGAGTGGAGAATGATATGTTTCAATATATTTGGACCTAAAACGAGCCTAAAACAAAAAATCTAAAATAAAATATCTAGACCAATCTTATAAAAATTTTGGGCTTGACACATTTAATTTAATTATTGGCATATTTTATGTTTGTTTTTTAATTTAATTTAATGATATATATATATATATATATATATATATACCAACAACAAAAGGTACTAGAAAATATAGAAAAAAATGACACTGTGAACACGACACCTCCACCCATGTCACTATTATTCAATTTCGACTTCCATTTTTAACATTAAAATTAACACCAAATAGACTGGAGGCACTGTTTGCTCTTAAAGTTTGGTTTGTCCTCAAAATATTACTGTATCACTTACTATATATAACAATATTAAACCACTTAATTTCCACATAATCCCTTTTTATAATTGGAAATGCAACTTTAATATAAAAACAAATTTACTATTTACTCGTGATAATAACTTCATTTACTTAAAATTACTTGTTCAATTATATTAAGTTATTTTCCCGATCGGCCAGAGAGTTTTAAATATAAAAACATATGTCCGGAAGCAAGGGAGTGCTTCTCAAACACGACCAATAAAACAGGATATTAATTAGCGTATATAATATATGTTCGCTTCCTAAGCACGATCGATAAAGCAGGAGGAATGAAGATAAATCTATAACATTTCCGGCCGGAAGCAAGAGCACTGATATAATAGACAAATCATAAAAATTTCTTAAATCTAGCAAAAAGTCAAGTCAGACAATAATTCTCGAACGGAGAGAGTATAATTATAATATTTAATTATATCACTTCAAAAAGTGGAAAAAAAAGAAAACATCCAAATCAAAATTACGATTTCAATCATCCCGGGGCAAAATATCTTCCAAAACTTGCTCAGATTCCTAATGTATTCACCAACCGTCTCTTCTTCCAACCCACAACCCACAACCCAATTGGGGTTTTCTATATTCCTACCTATCATGATCAATCCATTCTCGTTACCACTTAACGAACCAGAAGCTCAAATGAATATGAGAATTCATAACAAAGCTCGACAAGAACGACAATTCGTATATATTTCACCCTACCCACAATTCAGCCAATACCCACAAACATCACTTTTTTCAAACGAAATCCACAACCCGAACCCGAAGTTGACCAGACATTGAATCGAATCATCGATGTTATTGAAAATGGAAAGATAAGGACTCCGAGTAAAGGAATCCTTGGTGCTTGTTTCGTGATGACCAAAATAGTAATCTTGACCATTGGTTATCATCCCAGATTAAGAATAGGATTGTCAAATTTTACTACAGTATTTTTGTGGTGTATTATCGGAGTAGTAGAAACTCTAGTGTAAAAAATTAGTCTGTACAAATTTTAATGCACACGTTGTATAAATAAGAACCGTGAACGAATGGCCAACATTTGTTACAAAGAATCTAGTATTCCCCTGCCAGATATTTGGAAGAAATTGCATCTCCATCTACCTTCAATCTTGGTGTTATGAAGATTCAGAATATTCCATCATCTTCATGTATCCATCAAATTAAGCACCATAACATTAACCACCCTATAATCATCACTTCATCGACATGGACTAAAAGGTTTCATCAAACACTTTATTCAACACCATTTTGCAGCAACAAATCCAATATGTATATGTTGTGTAATCCTTCTTTTCATACATATATAAGTGTCAGGAAAAAAAAAAAAAAAACACTCCTAACTTCATTTTGTTTTCATAAACAGCAGTTACTATTTTGCATATACAGCATGCCAAGTACAAGGAGAAGATTCACAATTCAAAAGAACTTCAAAGAACAAAACTAAAGAAAATGATCCCATTATTCCTATAGCAATTTCAGGTGCGAAAAAGGGTACAATTGCTGGTGCGGTGGCTTTAATCGTCGGTACAAGCATCGGATCGGGGATACTTGCCCTTCCACAAAAAACTTCTCCTGCGGTAACTCTTTATTGCTATCATTTAAGGTCCAATTAACATATGTTTTAGAAACATGTATCATGAGTTACACTTGACTTTGTTAAACAGGGTTTGATTCCAAGTTCAATATCGTTGACTTTATGTTGGGGATTCTTGTTGATTGAAGCATTGTTGTTAGTTGAAATCAATGTGCGACTTCTTAAAAAGAAGAAAAGTGTAGTGGGCAATGAGAATGATTTAGAAGTGATCTCCATTCGAACTATGGCTCAAGATACGTTAGGCGAATTGGGAGGAACCGTAGCTACTTTGACTTATGTGTTCTTAGGATATACATCGATGATCGCCTATGCTTCCAAATCCGGTGAAATTCTATACCATTTGATCAACATTCCAGAATCAGTTTCAGGAGTTTTCTTCACTATGGTCTTTGCAGTGCTAATATCTGTTGGTGGGACCCGCACCACAGATCAAGTGAACCAATTCCTTACGGTCTCCATGATAGGTATTGTTTATCAACACCTATAAATAATAATTAGCTGCTATGAACAACACCTTCTACAGTGTTCATGACAACCCTCTAAGGCTGTCGTTAAAAAAATCTATAAATATATCGCTTACAAAAAGTCAACATTTTGAAGCAAGTGTTGTTAATGTTTCTGTGATAAAGGGTTGTTGTTAGCAATTGAAGTTATAGCAATCAAGTTTGGAGGGTGGTCAGGTTTTGAGGGAAACGGTGATTGGACGAAAGTTCCGGCAACGATTCCAGTAATGATATTTTCTCTGGTTTATCATGATTTAGCTCCAGGTAAATGACTAAACTCTACTTTGTGTGCTTTCAATACTTTGACCATTTGCAGTACCAGAAACCAAAAGTTATAGAATTACTGTTAATAACACGTTAAGTGTCGTATCTTTCGATGAATTTCAGTTCTTTGTGCTTATTTGGGAGGTGATATCGGACGCATAAGAACTTCAATTGTTGTTGGTAGTGTTATACCTTTGGTAGGACTCCTGGTATGGAATGCAATAGCTCTTAGTCTCTCGAATCAAGTCGATTCACTAATCGATCCTGTTGAGTTGCTTATGAGGTAATGATCATTGCACACACGGCACAAGCATTTGACTTTGACTTCGTCAATATGATCTCGAGACTGTAAATCAGGCAAAGATGGGATGGCGTAGAGATTATGGTAGAGACGTTTTCACTTCTGGCAGTTGGAACATCACTAATAGGGACTCTCCTAGGCTTCTCTCAGTTCTTCAAAGAGCAAATAGTCAACACTTTGACTTTGGATTCTTGTCCTCCCTTACAGGCAAAGTCAACTCTTTCCCATCTCTATATACAGTTCTATTCATGATTATGCTAATATTTTTTACTTTTCCTGCAGACATCAAGATTCAACTTAAATGTAACGGTTGAAAAATGGTGGATAAGCAATAGAATTGGTTTGACGGCGACAGCTATGGTCGTTGGTCCATCTCTTCTTGTTTCTACTGTTGTCCCAGACGTATTCTCTGCTGCTACAGACATCGCTGTAAGCGCGTACCTTTTTTTTTTTTTTTTTTTTTTTTTTTTTGTAGAGTGAAAATAATAATGGTTGGTATGTGAACAGGGAGGGTACTGCATGACAATGGTGTATGGAGTACTTCCACCAGCAATGGCATGGGCTATGCAAATCGGAGAAGAAAACGAAGATAAAAAAGGTATATCAAGAGCAAAACCAGGGCTACTTGGAGTAGGACTATTAGCTTGTGGGATAATTCTGGATCAATTTTTTCTTGATTTCTCAAATTTTCACTCGTAAAGAAAGATTTCGTAGAAGCATAGTATCGGAATTGTATATAGTCCCTTATTAATTAGATTTTAGACTATGCATATGTCATAATGGAAGAATTTGCTAGCCTTTCAAAAGGCTTCTGGTCTACCTGAACATTGGCGATCTCGATCTAAAATGGAAAAAGTATGTTACAAAACCAAAAAGTTTGAATCTTTATTCAAAAAAGGATCAACTTGGTCAAACCTATAATATAATATCAGATAGATATAGATATAAGTAACATATATTGAGCTAAATTTACCCCTTGCCAAACCCAAAACTGAATCATAGCACCATGAAAGTTATAAGATACATACATGAAAAGGACTACATATAGCAAGGTCCAATTTAGCATTACATACAAAAACATGTCATCTCAGAACATCATATGTTAATTCGAGCATGAATCTTGATAGCCAAAAGCAAAATTATAGTAGTCTTTATATTTAATCAAAACTTAGACCTTACAAGTTTTGATAAACCATCGGTGAAAATACTTAAGTAATTAAACCAAAATACAAATTACCATTACCCAGATACTAATTACACAACAATCATATTTTTACAAGACAATCAACAATCATAAAATGTAGAAAAAACTAAAGATCAACAATCATGAAGACTAAAGATTCAATCTTCATTGCACTAAGTTGAACCACCATAAAATGTAGAAAAACTAAAACCCAAATCAAACAATAGGAAGATTATAAAATTTAAGATCAACAATCATTAAGACTTCCCTCTTATCCCATTAAAAAACTGTCATTTTTAATCAAGCAGACAAATTTAATACTCTGTATCACATAATGAGTTTGGATAAGGATACATATCCAAACGTCACTTGTGTTAGAAAGAACCTATTTTCTCGATATAGCGATGACCAACAAAACGATGAAACGTTTTGCGGTCTGATTTCGGGTAACTATTCTCAATATTATTGGGGATATCACATAATTGTTGTAAACTTTTGTCAAGAATATTGTAACTCCTGATATTATCTTTAACTTTCACCACCATGAATGCATCTTCTTCTTTTTCACCCTCTAACCACATCTAGGACTTTGAACTCATATTCATCTTCATACCCTTGGCGAGTCATTCTTGGGTAATTAACGGCAAAAAGTTGATGGAAGTCCAGTTGGTACTTGATAAACCACCCGGAATGATCTCTTAACATTTCATACACATTCATACTTGAAGGTTTGTTTCCATGCATGTTATCGACTAGATGTAGATGGCCACGAGATTCTCCAAAGTAAAGTGGCAGATAACCACCATACCTCACTGGCAATGGCAAGTCTTGTAGCTGTTCAGAATCTAGCCTCAAGTACATCGGGTTAGGACAAGAGGATGCCCAGTGAAAAGCTCCATTCCAATAAACTCCATATCTGAATTCTGTATAATCAAGGGGAGTGAAAGTTTGTTTTTTTAGTTTCTTCCATTTCCCTGTACGGGAATAATATATTTGAATGTTGTACATTCTATTCCAGTGTTCATCATACCCTTCATCAAGGGAACTAATACCTGCACGAAGAATGCATACAAGTTTGTAATGAACACACTCGGTTGGATAGTAAGCCAGACCCATAAAACGGATTAAATCTGTAGCACGTTTACTTCCAATAACAGGCGGGATTAATGCAAATTTCTTTGTGGTTTGATTAAAAACGTTGTAGTTACGACTAGAATCATAATCTCTGTCGCAAAGGCAAAGTAGTAATCCATTACAAGATTGCACACAGGAGAGAAATCAAGAGAAAGGAAAGGCGGAGTGGTTGGATTTGTAACATCAAAGGAAACATGCAATTGATGATAATAAAGACCAGAACAGATGAAAAGCTTGTCAAAAATGAGAGTGAAATGAGGGTGAGTCAGAAGGGACAGCCATTCTTTTGAAACAGATTTGAAGCGAATGATGGATTTAGCAGGAAGACCAAGAAGGATTTTGGTTAGAAGGTCCACGTTGGAACCGATGAGTTCTGCAGATTGATGATTATAATTTGCGATAGAATCATGACCATCATCATCAGCAGCCGATTTATTGAGTAGGTTGAATTTGGCTTCTGTGTGCATCATTGCTTCGACAGAGTTGATTGATTAGGGTTAATTAATATGGGATTTTGATCGGTTAATATATATATAAGTGTTTATGTTGGTTTTTTATTTTGCACGTACGTGATAGGATATGGCAGGAAGTGGGCTAGAAGATCCACACGTTATTTTCAGTTTATTTTAAGCCACTGTATTATTTGGAGTTATCTTTTAGCTAGTATTTATTTGGACTGCATATATCAAGGTCCAATTTAGCATTACATACAAATACATGTCTTCTCAAAACACCATAATGATAAAACAACATGATTCTTGCTAGCTAAAAGCAAAATAATAGTCATTAAATTAAATCAAAACATTGACCTAACAAGTCTCGTTAAGCCATTGATGAAAATACTTAAGTAATAAGTAATTAATTAGCATTATCCAGATACTAATTACACAAATTCAACCACATAAATCAACTAAATGAATATTTTTACAAGAAAAATGTACGAAAATCAACTTATTTCGACACGATAATGTTAGGAAGAGAGGATCGCCTGGACGTTGGGAGATACAAATTTGAGAGAAAAACAACTCTATTACTCACAAGAATAGATTTACAGAGTATTACAAAACTCTAACAAAAAACTCTCAAACTCACACACACTATCTAGGTTGTGATTACACTTCTCTGAGTGATTTTGGAATGATTTATAATGAAAGTTTGCATCTCTATTTATAGCAAAAAATCTATGGCGGTGAATGGTGTGAACGAGGAAAGTTGGCGGAAGTTGGCGGCCGTCATCGTGTTCAAGTTTGCCACTTCCATACGCGTTGTCAACGTCGGCAGCTTTGAACATCTAGATAATGGCTGGAACAGAGCCATCTAGATGACGGCTGGAAACCACTGGAAACCATCAATTCTCCCCCTCCAGCCGAATCAACGAACATTCCAATTATGTCTCTGCATAACTCCAACTTCTCTCGAGTCACCACCTTTGTTAACATATCCGCAGGATTCTCCTTTGTATGGATCTTCACTAGTCTCAACAGTTGTCGATCAATTACCTTGCTTATCCAATGATAGCGAATATCAATATGTTTTGTACGGGAATGGTACATGGAGTTCTTGCTCAAATCTAGAGCACTCTGACTATCACAATGTACCTTGTACTCCTTTTGCTTGATTCCAAATTCTTGGAGATAACGCTTTAACCACAACATTTCTTTTCCAGCTTCTGCGGCAGCAATATACTCTGCTTCAGTTGTGGATAATGCAACACACTTCTGTAGTCTTGACTGCCATGAAACAGCTCCTCCTGCAAAAGTGTAAATGAATCCTGAAGTAGATTTCCTACTATCAGGATCTCCGGCCATATCCGCATCTGTATAGCCTTCCAAGATTGGATCAGCTCCCTCGTAACAAAGACATAGATTTGTTGTACCTTTAAGATATCCGAGAATCCATTTTACTGCATTCCAATGCTCTTTCCCGGGGTTGGAGAGAAAACGACTCACTGTTCCCATTGCATGAGCAATATCGGGCCTTGTACACACCATCACATACATCAAACTTCCAACTGCTGAAGAATATGGTACTGAAGACATCTCCCCGATCTCTTCCTTGAATGAGGGACAAGAACTCTTGCTTAACTTGAAATGGTTGGCTAATGGAATGCTGACAGGTTTGGCATTGTTCATATTGAAACGTGAAAGCATTCGTTCAATATACTTCTCCTGAGATAGTCATAACCTTTTATTCTTCCTGTCTCGGGTTATCTGCATTCCCAAAATCTGTTGAGCCTGTCCTAAGTCTTTCATGTCAAAAGACTTAGAGAGTTCCTTCTTCAGCCGGTTGATCTTCGTTGCATCTTTCCCTACGATCAAAATATCGTCTACATATAGTAGAAGAGCAACTAAATCTCCTCCAGAAAACTTCTGAATGTAGACACACTCATCTGCTGCAGTTTTCTTGTACCCTTGACTCACCATGCACGAGTCAAACTTCTTGTACCACTGCCTAGGTGCCTGCTTCAAACCGTACAAACTTTTCTTCAACTTGCATACGAGGTTATCTCCTAAAACCTCAAAACCTTCTGGCTGCTCCATGTAAATTTCTTCATGTAAATCTCCATGAAGAAAAGCTGTCTTTACATCCATCTGTTCAAGCTCCAAGTTCATACTTGCGACCAATCCAAGTATGACTCTAATTGAAGTCATCTTGACTACTGGTGAAAATATCTCATCAAAATCAATCACTTTCTTCTGTTGGAATCCTTTGACTACAAGCCGTGCTTTGTATTTCACCACTTTTCCACTACCATCCTTTTTCAGCTTGAACACCCATTTGTTTTTCAGTGCCTTCTTCCCGCGTGAAAGTTCTACAATCTCATAAGTTTGATTTTTCTGCAGAGAATCCATCTCATCCTGCATTGCGAGCAACCATTTTTCTTTATCCTTATGAGTTACTGCTTCATGAAAACTCTTTGGTTCTCCATCTTCAGTAAGTAGAAGGTACTCGGATTCTGGATATCTATTCGATGGAATCCGACCTCGTTCAGATCTACGAACTTCTGGAACATTCTGAGGAGATCCACCATCATCTTGACCTTGTGATGGTGCTGGAACGTCTGGCAGATGGGGTTGTGGCTCCCCCTGCTCAGCACCGTCATTTTCATCATTATCTTCTACTTCTGGCATTTCTTCTTGCACTGAAAATTCATTTCTCACGAATGATTCCGTTGTTGCCTCTGGCACCTGAGCAGCAACATTTGATTTCTGAGATATTGTGGGATTTTCAATATCTTCTATTGTCTGGCTTTCATGGAACACCACGTCCCTACTTTTGATCACCTTTTTCTCCTTTAGATCCCATAATCTGTATCCAAATTCTTCATCTCCATAGCCTATGAATATGCATGGAGTGGTCCTTGCATCCAGCTTCTGCCTGAGCTCCTTGGATACATGTGCGTACGTCAAACATCCAAATACTCTTAAGTGAGAGTATGATGGGTCCTTTCTAGACCAAAATTTCTCCGGAACTTCAAAATTCAGTGGTACTGATGGAGATCGGTTGATCAAGTAACATGCGGCTCTGACTGCTTTTCCCCAGAATGGCTTCGGTAGTTTAGCCATACTGAGCATTCTCCGAACACGTTCCATGATTGTTCGATTCATTCTTTCTGCTATACCATTGTGTTGAGGGGTACGTGGAACTGTCTTCTCATGTCGGATGCCATATGATCTGCAATAGGCATCGAACTGCCTGGAAGAGTATTCACCGCCGTTGTCGGATCGAAGACACTTTAACTTCTTTCATGTCTCACGTTCTACCATGACATGGAACTGTTTAAAGTAATCGAACACCTAGTCCTTCCTCCGCAAGAAATATACCCACACCTTTCGTGAAGCATCATCGATAAACGTCAGAAAGTATCGATTGCCGCCAATTGATTCAACCTCTAAGGGACCGCAAACATCAGAGTGTACCAGACTTAGTAACTCTGATTTTCTCGTTGAAGAGGAATTAAATGAGACTCTATGCTACTTACCAAACAGACAATGATTGCAAGGATCTAGTGCAGCGTTCTTGTCTACATTGATAAGCTCTTTCTTTATTAGGGTAGACAACCCTTTCTCACTCATGTGACCGAGTCTCTGGTGCCATAAATTTTGTGAAGCCTCCTTTTCTGCAACATTAATGCTGTCTGTGCAGATCTTCACATGAGTCTTGTACAGTGTGCCACAAATGTGTCCTCGAGCGACTATCATAGCGCCTCTTGACAATTTCCATGTGCCTCTACTGAAATGACTATCATAGCCCTGTTTGTAAAGAGCTACCCCAGAAAGTAAATTCAGCCGAAGATCTGGCACATGGCAGACATCCTTCAAAGTGATTGTGCTCCCCGAACTTGTCTTTATCTTGACATCACCAATTTCGACAATCTCAGCGAAACTGGAATTTCCCATCTTCACAGCTCCAAAGTCTCCAGCTTTGTATGTTGTGAAGTATTCTTTGTATGGAGTCACGTGGTAGGAAGCTGCAGTATCTACCACTCATTTCGTGTCTTCTCGTGAGACGTGAAGGCATGTCTCATCATGGGTTGAACAATAAGCTACATCACCAGTGATAGTAACTAATGTTTCTCCACCCTTGTTCTTCGACTGTGAACTGCTTTGATCTTGTTCCTCTTTCAATATAAAGCAGTTCTTTTTCATATGTCCTTTTAATCCACAATGATGGCATTTATATGTTGGTTTTCTGCCATCAGCTGACCTGCCCCTGCTCTTGCTTCTGCCTCTCCATTTATTTTTACTACTCATTCGCTGTCTCCCCCGATTCTCTGTGACAAAGGCATGGGTCTGATATGTGCCCATGTCCTTTCTCCTTGCCTCTTCACTGAATAGGGCATCCTTGACCATTGACATGGTAAGTTTGCCATTCGGGGCTGAGTTGCTGAGTGTTACTACCAGCGTTTCCCAACTATCGGGAAGAGAACTAAGTAGCAATAGGGCCTGAACTTCATCGCCAAGCGGCATCTCTACAGACGATAACTGGTTGACCAAGCTCTGAAACTCACTGGTATGCTCGGCAACTGAAGTTCCACTTTTTTGCTTCATGTTGACTAAACGCCTCATCAGCAGGGCTTTATTCCGAGCAGTCTTGGCCTGGTACATGTCCTCCAACTTTTTCCAGAGGACATATGCGTCTATCTCTTGTGCAACATGGTGGAAGACACTATGATCAATCCATTGACGGATCTAACCAATAGTTTTTCGGTTTGATTTCTTCCACTCTTTCTCTTTGGCAGAATCAGGGTTTATACCCTTCAATTCAATAGGATCGAACAAATCCTTACAGCTGAGGAGATCTTCCATCCGAGGTTTCCACATCGTGTAGTTTGTGGCTGTGAGCATAATCATAGCTCCGGAAGATGATATTGACTCTTCTGTGGACATTATCACCTTACAAATGATTTTCCAACACTAACGGGGTTGAATTTTAGAAAACAGATATCACCGTTACGTCCGAAACGGTTGAAAATGGCGGAATAGACACTTCGCGGCTTAAATTCCACTTACGGGGCAAAATTATAATTTTTATAAACTTCAGGGACCAAAAATGAAATTATGAAAATTTCAGGGACCAAATTGTAAAATTTCAGAATTGCTACAGTACTGCTACAGTACTGTTACAGGAACTTGCTACAGTGTCGCCAGCTGCTACAGTGAATTGCTACAGGACTGCTACAGTGAATTGCTACGGGACTTTCTTCTCCGGCGAAAATTCCGGCATCGGTCGTCTTCTCCGGCGAGATTCCGGCGAGTTGACCAAACTTTGACCGCGTTTTCTGGGCTCGTTATAACTCCGTTTAAGTCGGCGTTTTTTGCGTTGGACTCGGTTCGACGAGACGAATCCAATGGTACACTCAAAATTGGATTTTGATGAAACTTCAGAAGACCCAAAAACTCAACCAACGTCTCTAACCAAGCTCTTGATACCACTTGTTAGGAAGAGAGGATCGCCTGGACGTTGGGAGATACAAATTTGAGATAAAAACAACTCTATTACTCACAAGAATAGATTTACAGAGTATTACAAAACTCTAACAAAAAACTCTCAAACTCACACACACTATCTAGGTTGTGATTACACTTCTCTGAGTGATTTTGAAATGATTTACAACGAAAGTTTGCATCTCTATTTATAGCAAAAAATCTATGGCGGTGAATGGTGTGAACGAGGAAGGTTGGCGGAAGTTGGCGGCCGTCATCGTTTTCAAGTTTGCCACTTCCATACGCGTTGTCAATGTCGGCAGCTTTGAACATCTAGATGACGGCTGGAACAGAGCCATCTAGATGACTGCTGAAAACCACTGGAAACCATCAGATAAACAATCAGTAAGATTAAAAAGAAGAAAAGTAGTGCGGGCATTGAGAAAGATCTGGATGTGATCTCCATTCGAACTACGGCTCAAGAGTCCATTAGGCGAATTAGGTGGAACCGTAGTCATATCTATGGGTGGGACCCGCACCACTAATTTAGTGAATTAACTTCCTACAGTTTCCATGATAGGTAATGTTTATTTATTCCCTTGAATCTTTGAGGCGAAAGTTTCTATGGAATACTTTTGAGAAGAACGGAATTTCTTGGCTTAGTTGGAATCATATCTTGCCCTCAAAAACACTTGGTGGTCTCAGAATAGGTAGCCTGAAAGCTAAAAACCTAGGCTTATTATCTAAATGCCGGTGGCGTTTCAAGCACGAAAAGGAGGTGTTCTGAAGAAATACTATTAGTTCACTATATGGGAGCATGTGGCGGCGTTTTAAAACTTGGGTCCCTTTTATCAAAGAAGATTAATATGTATAAATGGAGGCTCACATTGAATCGATTACCCACGCCTGCAAATTTAAGTAACCAGGGTATTGATATTGCATCCTCGAGGTTGATTATTGTGGCCTGTCTTGTGTTATCCGGTTGGTTTCGTTCCTTTTTTTCCTTGTTATATTCGGTTATGTTTTATAAAACATAAAACATCACTAGATAGCTCAGTGGTGGGGCCCTGAGTTCCTTGCAAGAGGTCTCAGGTTCGAATCCCGTATAGGGCGAATATTTAGTGGTGGCCAGGGATGGGTTGGATACAGCCAGGGAGTAATCCTGCTAAGCTGCGTACATCAGAGTATGGGGTCGGATTATGTAACATCCCGCCTTTTTTTTCCATTTATTTTTCCGTTATACTAATATAAAGTCCGTTATATGTTTATAACATCTCCCGTTGATACGCGTTTTAAATTATCTCGTTTAGGTAATTCCCGCACCCGAACGAAAGTTGAGGGACTAAACTTGACAAGGGATCAAACCCTTGACTAGGTCAAAGGGTCAAACCCCTTTCACCCATTCATTACCATCTCCCTATCTCTCTCTCTTTCTCTCTAGCAAGAACACACCCAATTTCCTTTCTCATTCATTCATCATCTAAATCCGGATTAGGGAGCTCGCAACCAAATAAATTACATATTCGTGATCCTCTCTTCATCCTCTTCATTTTGGTACCAACTTCATCTCATTTGGGTAACTTTCTAAAATCACTAGATTTTGTGTTCTTGATGTTTTTAACTTATAAAAGTGTTAATTAGTGTCTATGGCTCAAGTCTAACATGAATATATGATTTATATGCTCGATCTCGTTGTTTTAGTGTAACTAGCATGAACTTGAATTTTGGTGTGTTGTTCTTGAATTTTGGATGATCATATGTTGTTAGATGTTGAAAGTTGATGTTTTAATTGTGTTACTAGCATCACTAGCTTCAATTTGATGTGTAGGTTGCCTTAGAAAACTTCATGAGCTTGATTATTGATTTTTGGTGGAATTGAGTTAGGGTTTGAAGAACTTGAAGTGATTATTTGATGCGTTGATTGCCATGAATTGTTGTTAGTAAGTTGTTAGTTGTATTGTATGCTCCATTACCTACAAAATGGCATGTCACATGTATGCATTGAATGCCCAAATCATTAAATGTGCATTGGTGAGTTTGAAGCATTAATGTGGACATTGAATGATCACTTGGTTGGAAAACTCGGTTGTTACAAATGAGGTTTTTGATTGTTAAATTGTGTTTAGTTGCATTCTATGTCAAAAGAGCTTTCCAACGATATAAGGTGCGAGTCCTAAGTGTTTGTGGTTTGCGTTTTATGCTTATTTGAAGTTTGGATCAAGTTGGACAAGTGAAACAGACCAGGCACCAGCACCCGCCTATTGTCGCGGCGCGACAGAAGGGTGCCGCGGCGCGGCATAAGCCGTGCCCAGCTTCTGTCTCCGGTGTCCATTTTATGGAAAATGTTTGGCATACTACGGACCTCCGATTCACATGAAACTTGTTCTAACATGTTCATATATGATTAAAAACCTCAGAAAAATAGTTCGGAACCCGACCCGAACGTGTTGACTTTCGTTGACTTTGACCGACCAAAGTTTGACTTTTAATCAAACTTAACCAAATATTTGTGCAATCGTTCTAACATGTTTTTATACTTGTACCTTGCATGAAACATGACAATTTGATTCACATGCTATTATGATCGAGTCTTAACGAGCCATAGGACTAATTGAACATCTTTGACCTATCGTGTTTACCGTTATTGATACAACCTATATGTTTAGGTCAAGACTAGCTTTGTCTTTGCACGCGTCTACTTGTTGAAGTACTTTATTAACTCTTGCACTCAAGGTGAGATCATAGTCCCACTTTTACTCTTTTTGAACTTACATTTGGGATGAGAAAACATAAACATTTCTTTACTAAGTGAACACAAGTACAGGAAAACAAACATTCTACATACGAGTTTAGAACAAAATCCTCAATTCGATTATCATTAGTTACACTTGCCGGGTGTAAGCGAGAACTTATGTTGTATGGATCCATATGGGTTTGACAAACCCTCATTCAAACGGTTCGCTACCGTTTACGAATGAAATATATTTTCGAGAAACAGTGTATGTTCTAGCACTAAGTGATGGGGTTCAATGGAAGGAAACGTTAAGCATTGATAATTGGGTGCTCGTGAAACAAACTTTTGGAATGTATTACTATTATTTCATTGATGCAAATCTTGTGGTTCACTTGTACTTACTTACTTAAACCTATGATTTCACCAACGTTTTCGTTGACAGATTTCTATGTTTTTCTCAGGTCCTTGAACGATACATGATACATGCTTCCGCTCATTATTTTGATACTTGCATTGGATGTCGAGTATATATGCATACATGGAGCGTCTTTTGGATACTTTTAAATTGTGTCGCATAAGTTTCATTTGTACTTAAAACTATGTATCGTAACTTGTGGTGGAACTATTCTTGTAAACTTGAACAACCTTTACATTTGAAATGAATGCGACATATCTTTTGGTCAAACGTTGTTTTAAAGACTTATGACCACGTAACGGGACCTAAGTAGACGGCGCCGTCAATGACGATTTGGTCGGGTCGCTACAGATTACTCGCCCTCCCGGGTAACCGGTATAGGGAGAATATTTAGTGGTGGCCAGGGATGGGTTGGAAACAGCCGGGGATTAATCCTGCTAGGCTGCGTACATCAGAGTATGAGGTTGGATTACTCGCCCTCCCTGGTAACCCGAATAGGGAAAACCTTCTACCTTTACCTTTTATTCGGTTATGTTTGGTTATTTTTATTGTAAGGTTTTTTCGGGATGTTAGGGAGGCTCGTTTATAGATAGGGTGTTTTCATTTGGAAAACGACGTCGATTCTATATGAATATTCGTTATTTTCGGCAAAAAACAAAATCCACGATGTGCCCTTTTGTGATGCAGGGCTGGAAGATACGGACCATATTTTCACTTGTGCAGATTCATATGGACCCTCTCGCATGGTTACAAAACTGGTGGAATGATCAAAACTGGAACCCATCAGATTATGTTGATATTCTTAGCCCCTCGTGTTGGGTTATTGGTTTCCAATTAATGTGAAAGGCCCAAGCCCAACAAAATAGGCCCAAGATGAAGTTTGACTTGGTCAACATCTGGGTGCATTATTTGAATCAGTTGTGTGCAGCTGTTCTTTGATCTATCAAGAGGGAGAGAGATCAAAAAGTAATCAAGAAAAAGAGAGAAACCTCAAATTCCCGTTTTTATGTACAGCAGCTCAGAAAAGAGACGATCCCCGGAGATCCGACCGTTGAATCTTCTCCAATTTTGGACTGTGTCTTTTTGACATCAGTGCCAAGGTTTTCAACCGTTGAATTCGTCTAAAAAGGTCTGTAGCTCGTATTTTCGCTGCTGGAACAGTAGCAGTTTTTGGGGTAGTGTTGTTCATCTTTTGTCTTTAATTTCTTCATATACTTGTTGATTATTGTTGTTCAAGAGTATGATGATACTGTATACCTCTAGTTGAGCTAGAGAAGGATTATTGTATTGCTCTCTTGTTGATGATAGTGGAACATTAAGTGGCTTACGAGTTCCGTGGTTTTCTACTCTCGATTTTGAGATGTTTTCCACGTAAAAAGTCTCGTGTGTATTGTGTGTGCTCAATTATTTTGTATTTGCTGATTTGGGACAGAATTGGGGCTGATTTGTGATGATTGTGGTATACCTTATTTGTTAGTTTTCTCACAGGTTCATATGGGTCGGGAAATGCTTGTCAAACGGATGTTTGTTTCCGTTTTGTAGATTGCCCGTTGTGACCATTTTCCCATCAAATTGGTATCTAGAGCTAGGTTATTTGATTTGACTTGTGTGAAAGATGGAAGCTAATACAAGTAAAATGATTAGTTTAAATGGTTCAAATTATCATGTTTGGAAAGGTAAAATGGAGGATCTTCTTTATGTGAAAGATTATTATTTGCCTGTTTTTACTGAGGATAAACCTGAGGAAAAATCTGATGCTCAATGGAAAATTTTGCATAGACAAGTATGTGGGTATATTTGGCAGTGGGTTGATGATAATGTTGTGAATCATATTACTGGGGAGACTGATGCTAAAGCCTTATGGAAAAAGATTGAGCAGTTATATGAACGAAAGACTGGGAATAACAAGTTGTTCTTAATTAAGCAGATGATGGCTTTGAAGTATCATGATGGGACTCCTATTACAGATCACCTAAATGCATATCAGTGTATTATAAATCAGCTTGCAGGTATGGGTATCAAGTTTGAGGATGAGATTCAGGGTCTCTGGTTACTTGGTACATTACCGGACTCTTGGGAGACTTTTAGGACATCTTTGTCCAACTCTGCACCGAATGGTACTATCACCATGGAATTGGCTAAGGGTAGTATTTTGAATGAAGAGATGAGAAGAAAGTCACAAGGTTCCTCTTCACAGTCAGATATCTTGGTCACAGAAACGCGGGGGAGAAGTCATAGTAGAGGTCAGGGTAAAAGAGGAAATCATCATAGCAGCTCACGCAAAGGCAAATTTGCTAACGTTGAGTGTTATAATTGTCATGAAAAGGGGCACACAAAGTGGTATTGTCCAAAGTTGAAGAATGAGAAGAAAAAGGCATATGACAAGAATAAACAAAAGAAAAGTGATGGTGGTGATGATGATAAGGTTGAAGTTAACGCTATCACAGATGAGTTCTTTGTTTGTATTGATTATGATATGATCAATCTTACTCACGATGACACGAGTTGGATTGTTGATAGTGGTGCTACATGTCATGTTGCAATTTGTAGAGATCACTTCTCATCTTACACTCCAGGTGACTATGGATTTGCTAGGATGGGTAATGCCGGGTTATCAAAGATCGTTGGTATTGGAGATGTTTGTTTGAAATTTGACACGGGAATGGAGTTAGTTTTGCATAATGTAAAACATGTTCCGGATATGAGACTTAATGTTATTTCAACAGGCATTCTTGATGATGATGGTTATTATAACGGTTTTGGTAATGGTATTTGGAAACTAACTCTTGGTTCTATGATAGTGGGAAGAGGCAAGAAAGACTCAAGATTATACATCATGCGTCCGAAGATCATCCAGAACATTGTTAACGCAGTGGACAATGTTGATTCTACTGAGTTGTGGCATAAAAGACTTGGCCACATGAGTGAAAAGGGGATGTCTATCTTGTTCAAGAAGAATGTGTTGTCGGGTGTTAGTGGTATTGATTTGAGTAAGTGTTCTCACTGTTTGACAGGGAAACAGACCAGAGTTGCGTTTAAGAGTCATTCTCCTTTTCGAATGGAGAACATACTTGATCTAGTTCATTCGGATGTTTGTGGGCCTATGAAGACTAGGACACTTGGTGGATGTTCCTTCTTTGTTACATTCATCGATGATCATTCCAGGAAGGTGTGGGTTTATACCTTAAAGTCAAAGGATCAAGTATTTGAAAAGTTTAAGGAATTTCATACACTAGTTGAAAGGCAAACGGGGAAGAAACTCAAGTGTATTCGGACTGATAATGGCGGTGAATACATTGGCAGATTTGATGCTTATTTTAAGGAGAATGGTATTCGGCATCAAAAGACTCCACCAAAGACACCTCAGTTGAATGGCTTAGCAGAGAGGATGAACAGAACTTTGGTTGAGAGAGTTAGATGTTTGCTTTCACATGCAGGGTTGTCCGATTCCTTTTGGGGTGAGGCTTTAAATACGGCAGTTCATATTATTAATCTAACCCCTTGTGTTCCTTTGCATTTTGATGCTCCTAACAGGGTTTGGAGCGGCAAAGATGTTTCTTACCGTCATTTACGAGTTTTTGGATGTAAAGCTTTTGTTCATGTTCCCAAAGATGAGAGGTCAAAACTTGATATGAAGACTAAGCCATGTGTATTCCTCGGCTATGGTGAAGATGATTTTGGGTACAGGTTATATGATCCAGTTCAGAAGAAACTCGTACGAAGCCGAGATGTTGTATTTACAGAAGATCAGATGTTAAAAGATGTTGATAAGACAGATTCAGTTCCTCAACCTAGTGCTGATCTTGTTGATTTGGATCCAGTTACTCCACAACATGTTGGAGATGATGTTCATAATGATGAACATGGTACTGATGATGATTATGCTCCGGAGCAGGTAGAGATTCCAGTACCAAATGTGCCCCCATTTGTCCCACTTAGGCGGTCTACCCGAGACCGTCATCCTTCTGTTAGATATTCTGCTGATGAGTATGTATTAGTTACTGATGGGGAGAGCCAGAATGTTATTCAGAAGCAATGAAAGATGAGCATAAGAAAGAGTGGGGTGAAGCTATGCAAGATGAGATGAATTCCTTGCATGAGAACAATACTTATGAGCTGGTGAAGTTACCTAAAGGCAAGAGAGCTTTGAGAAACAAATGGGTATTCAAAGTGAAGACAGATGAGCTTACTTCACAACCAAGGTACAAAGCTAGGTTAGTCGTTAAAGGATTCAGCCAGAAAAAGGGTATTGATTTTGATGAGATTTTCTCACCGGTTGTGAAGATGGGATCTATTCGAGTGGTTCTTGGATTAGCTGCTAGTCTTGATCTTGAGGTTGAACAGATGGATGTCAAGACTGCTTTTCTTCACGGTGATTTGGATAAGGAAATCTACCTGATGCAACCTGAAGGTTTTCGGGTTAAGGGTAAAGAAAATTATGTTTGTAGACTTCAGAAAAGTTTATATGGGTTGAAGCAAGCACCGAGACAGTGGTATAAGAAGTTTGAGTCGGTTATAGGAAAGCAAGGCTACCGAAAGACAACTTCAGATCATTGTGTTTTCTTTCAGAGGTTTGGTGATGATGATTTCATCATATTGTTGTTATACGTTGATGATATGTTGATTGTTGGTAAAAAATATTAAAAGAATTGCGCAGTTGAAGCGAGAATTGAGTAAGTCTTTTTCTATGAAAGACTTGGGGCCAGCAAAACAGATTCTTGGCATTCGAATTTCTAGAGATAGAGGTGCTAAGACGTTACATATATCACAAGAGCAATACATTGAAAAGGTGCTAAGTAGATTCAACATGAAGAATGCTAAAGTGGTTAGTTCCCCTCTTACAAATAACTTTAAGCTAACAGAAAGAGATTGTCCTACTTCAAAGGAGGATGTTGAGGAGATGGATATAGTTCCATATGCGTCAGCAGTTGGTAGCTTGATGTATGCTATGGTGTGTACTAGGCCAGATATAGCTCATGCGGTAAGTGTTATTAGTCGGTTTATGTCAAATCCGGGTAAGAAGCATTGGGAAGCGGTTAAATGGATTATGAGATACTTACGAGGTACTTCAAAGTTAGGTATCACATTCGAAAATGGAGAGCCGGTGCTTGTTGGTTATACAGACTCAGATATGGCAGGAAACAAAGATAACATGAAATCCACTTCTGGATATTTGATGACTTTCGCAGGGGGAGCAGTTTCATGGCAATCAAGGTTACAAAAGTGTGTTGCATTATCTACAACCGAGGCTGAGTATATGGCAGCAACAGAAGCGTGCAAAGAACTATTGTGGATGAAAAGGTTTCTACAAGATCTTGGGTTTAAGCAATCACGATATGTGGTTCTTTGTGATAATGAGAGTGCGATTCATTTAGCTAGAAATTCTATGTACCATAAGCGGACAAAACATATTGATGTGAGGTATCATTGGATTAGAGAACGTCTTGAAGATGGTTCGTTTGAACTTGATAAAGTTCATACCGATGATAATGGTTCCGAAATGTTCACAAAGGCTTTAGCAAGTGAGAAGCTCAAGGTATGTTGCTCGATCGCCGGGATGGCGATTCCTTCCTCATAATTGGAAAGGGGGAGATTTGTTGGGTTATTGGTTTCCAATTAATGTGAAAGGCCCAAGCCCAACAAAATAGGCCCAAGATGAAGTTTGACTTGGTCAACATCTGGGTGCATTATTTGAATCAGTTGTGTGCAGCTGTTCTTTGATCTATCAAGAGGGAGAGAGATCAAAAAGTAATCAAGAAAAAGAGAGAAACCTCAAATTCCCGTTTTTATGTACAGCAGCTCAGAAAAGAGACGATCCCCGGAGATCCGACCGTTGAATCTTCTCCAATTTTGGACTGTGTCTTCTTGACATCAGTGCCAAGGTTTTAAACCGTTGAATTCGTCTAAAAAGGTCTGTAGCTCGTATTTTCGCTGCTGGAACAGTAGCAGTTTTTGGGGTAGTGTTGTTCATCTTTTGTCTTTAATTTCTTCATATACTTGTTGATTATTGTTGTTCAAGAGTATGATGATGTTGTATACCTCTAGTTGAGCTAGAGAAGGATTATTGTATTTCTCTCTTGTTGATGATAGTGGAACATTAAGTGGCTTACGAGTCACGTAGTTTTTTACTCTCGATTTTGAGAGGTTTGATAATGCTAAAAACGAACATATATTTCATAGCATTATTCCTCAAGAAAGACAAGCTTTTAGTTACAATTGTTCTATTTACAAGTGATATTCGTTTAAATAATAAAAGGTGAAGACAAAAGACAGATTCGACGAATTGAAGACGCAAACGACCAAAAAGCTCAAAAGTACAAAAGACAATCAAAGAGGTTCCAATTATTGATAAGAAACGTCTCGAAATTACAAGAGTACAAGATTCAAAACGCAAAGTACAAGATATTAAATTGTACGCAAGGACGTTCGAAAATCCGGAACCGGGACTAGAGTCAACTCTCAACGCTCGACGCAACGGAGTAAAAATTACAAGTCAACTATGAACATAAATATAATATAATATTTAAATAATTCTTATAATTATTTATATATTATAATAAATAATAAAAACCGTCGGCAAGAAAGACTCCAAAGGGACTGAGCTGTAATTTCATTCTCCGCGACTCGCGGAGTTTGAAGAGTATTTCACCGCGAGTCGCGGAGCCCCAAAAGTCGAATTTTCCTATAAAAGCAACCGAATTCTGATCTCAAATCATCATCTTTTTTTTCTCCTCATTCATACGATATATTTATATTTATAATTTATATTTTAATTTTAATTTTAATTTTAATTATAATTCTAATAATAAGGGTATGTTAGCGAATATTGTAAGGGTGTAAGTCGAAATTCTGTCCGTGTAACGCTACGCTATTTTTAATCATTGTAAGTTATGTTCAACCTTTTTACATTAATGTCTCGTAGCTAAGTTATTATTATGCTTATTTAAAACGAAGTAATCATGATGTTGGGCTAATTACTAAAATTGGGTAATTGGGCTTTGTACCATAATTGGGGTTTGGACAAAAGAACGACACTTGTGGAAATTAGACTATGGGCTATTAATGGGCTTTATATTTGTTTAACTAAATGATAGTTTGTTAATGTTAATATAAAGATTTACAATTGGGCGTCCCTATAAATTACCATATACACTCGATCGGACACGATGGGCGGGGTATTTATACCAACGAATAATCGTTCATTTAACCGGACACGGGAATGGATTAATAGCCTCTAGAATAATTAAAACAGGGGTGAAATTATGTACAAGGACACTTGGTATAATTGATAACAAAATATTAAAACCTTGGGTTACACTCAGTCGACATCCTGGTGTAATTATTAAACAAAGTATTAAAATCTTGTTACAGTTTAAGTCCCCAATTAGTTGGAATATTTAACTTCGGGTATAAGGATAATTTGACGAGGACACTCGCATTTTATATTTATGACTGATGGACTGTTATGGACAAAAACCAGACGGACATATTAAATAATCCAGTACAAAGGACAATTAACCCATGGGCATAAAACAAAAATCAACACGTCAAACATCATGATTACGGAAGTTTAAATAAGCATAATTCTTTTATTTCATATTTAATTTCCTTTATTTTATATTTAATTGCACTTCTAAATATCGCATTTTTATTATTATTGTATTTAATTGCACTTTTAATTATCGTACTTTTTAATTATCGCAAGTTTATTTTATCGCACTTTTATTATTCGCAATTTCATTATCGTTATTTACTTTATGCTTTAATTTAAGTCTTGTATTCATTTTTAATATTTTACATTTGGTTTTAACTGCGACTAAAGTTTTAAAATCGACAAACCGGTCATTAAACGGTAAAAACCCCCCTTTATAATAATAATATTACTTATATATATATATATATATATATATATATATATATTTGTATTTTTATAAAAGTAAATTAATATAGCGTTAAGCTTTGTTTAAAGATTTTCCCTGTGGAACGAACCGGACTTACTAAAAACTACACTACTGTACGATTAGGTACACTGCCTATAAGTGTTGTAGCAAGGTTTAAGTATATCCATTCTATAAATAAATAAATATCTTGTGTAAAATTGTATCGTATTTAATAGTATTTCCTGCAAAAATTTAATAGTATTTTATACCACTCCGCTACCGCATCAAGTATTTTTGGCGCCGCTGCCGGGGAACTTTCTAAACGCCGGAAGCGCAACGCTAATAAAAAAAAAAAAAAAAGAGATTTTTAGTTTACTTCTATTAAAAGTCGCTTTTGTAAAAATACATTTTAAATATTCGAAAATATAAAAAGAAAAACAAAAATATAAGTATTTTTAAGATTTTGTTAAATATTTAAGTTTTATAAAGTTTCTTTATTTTTATTTTATAAAAACATAAGTTTTATTTAAGTATTTTGTTTTTATTTAAAAACATAAAAAAATTATATATATAAATCTAGTTTTAAGCATTTTATTTATTAAAATTATAAAGTAGTTCTATTTTATTTAAGTTTTTAAAATATAAGTTTTTATACACATATTTTTTTTTTTTACAGAAAAAATTAAAAACAAAAAAAAAATAAATAAATAAAGAAAAACGCGTCGAATTTAAATAACCTGTCAGCTGAATTTTGGAACCCCGCGACTCGCGGGGTTTGAAGCTTTGAATACCGCAAGTCGCGGAGCTGCTCTGACACGCTGACAGAACCCTAATTTCACATTAATTACGGATTATATTATAATTATTAATATAAAACCCTAATTAGGTTTTAATTAAGTATTAATTTTAGTTTTTATTATTATTTTGTTTAATTAGTTTAATTAAAATATTAAATTAATAGTTTTATTAATTAAATAATATAAAAATAATATTTTTATAAAAATTGTACTTTTTACAACTTTTTGTATATTTTTATATTTTGTCCCTTTTTAATCGTTGTAGCATAATATTTGTATTTTTAGCTCATATTTAGTTTTAAACTTAGTTTTTGCTATAGTTATTTTTACTCCTAGATTTTTAGGCTTTGCCGTAAAATTCCTCAAGTGCTTTTTCTTTAGACTAAGATTTAGGTGCTTTAGAATTTTGCGACGCCTTTTTAAGTTTTAGTTTCTTTTTAAGTTATTTCCATTTGGGATTTAGTTTTTCCTGTAAGCTTTAATATTTTTAGACGACTTTTACCTATGTATCAATTATCATTCCAATTAGTAATTTCAATTTGCGATTATAATTTTAAGTTAGCTGTAGTAATAAGGTTAGGTTAGTCAAGTATTTTTAAGTTTTATAAGTTTCTTTTATTTTTTCGTCACCTTTTATTTTTCAACCATTTTTCTTTTTCGACCTTTTTCGACGAACTCTTTTTCTTTCTTATTTCTCGCTATTCTAGTTTTAGGACATAGATTTTTATTCTACTTCTTATCTAAATTTCTTAAAATTACGAAAATTTATTTTGAGTGGTTAAATTGATAGACATCAAAATTTTCTGGTTCGTAGTAATAGTTGGATTTGTACGTGGACCGGGTTATTGGAGCCAAACAGTCCTCAATTATATTGAGACCAAACGAATCCTGCCCCTCTGCTGCATCTTTTGGCTATTCGAAACGTGGGCAAAATCAGAAAAGTCTATTGATTGGATAACTTATTATAATTTTTCTCTCCTTTTTAAAACTAATAGGATATTCAGTGAATGCACCGAGCAAGACGTTCACCACCTTTTGTACGTTCACCACCTGTAACTAGATCAAGACATTTAGCAAATATAACCGCCGTTGATTTTTTTTAGAATCGTCATCCAGTAGACCAAGTACTTCAGTTCAAATTTCCGATAATCCATTTTTTGAACCCGACCTCACAATTGAGAATCCGGAAAATATTCAGGAACGGTTCGTAGATCCTGAACCATTAAACTTTCCTCCGGAGCCACCAATCATTCAAACAGAGATTGTTGAGGAACGAACCATTAAATCAGAATCATCTAGTGATACCGATTCAACAAATTCAATTATGGAGAATCTGGAACCTTTAAGTATGGAAGACCGAATGAGAGCTAAACGCACTGGCCAAGGTCACGCAATTACTCATCCAGACATTAATGCGCCAGATTATGAAATCAAAGGACAAATTCTACACATGGTGACTAATCAATGCCAATTTAGTGGTGCGCCGAAGGAAGATCCAAATGAACATCTACGTACCTTTAATAGGATCTGCACACTATTTAAAATCCGAGAAGTGGAGGATGAACAGATATATCTCATGTTATTTCCCTGGACTTTAAAGGGAGAAGCCAAAGATTGGTTGGAATTGTTACCTGAAGGGGCGATCGATACATGGGACGTTTTAGTTGACAAATTTCTTAAACAATTCTTTCCTGCATCTAAAGCCGTAAGACTTCAAGCAGAAATTGTTACGTTCACACAGAAACCAAATGAAACTCTATATGAGGCGTGGACTAGATATGGAAAGTTGTTAAGAGGATGTCCGCAACATGGTTTAGACACCTGTCAAATAGTACAAATATTCTACCAAGGATGCGACATCACTACAAGAAAAGACATAGATATAGCAGCTGGTGGTTCTATTATGAAGAAAACCGAAACTGATGCTTACAAAATTATTGATAATACTGCTTCCCACTCACATGAGTGGTACCAAGAAAAAGACATCGTTAGATCATCTAAAGCAGCTAGAGCCGATTCTAGCCATGACTTAGATTCCATTTCCGCAAAGATAGATGCTGTGGAGAGACGAATGGAAAAGATGACTAAAGATATTCACTCAATACGAATTAGTTGTGAGCAGTGTGGAGGACCACATTTGACAAAAGATTGTCTCAGTATTGAATTAACAATGGAACAAAGAGAGAATATTTCATACATAAACCAAAGGCCTGGAAATAATTATCAGAATAATTATCAACCGCCAAGACCGATTTACAATCAAAACCAGAATTATAACAGAAATATTCCATACAACAACCAACAAGGTCCTAGCAATCAACAAGTATCCAATAATACTTATAATCAGCAAAGACCTAATTTTCAAAACAAACCACCACAACAAACCGATGATAAAAAAGCCGAATTTAGAAGATATGATGACGAAGCTAGTTGAAACTCAAACGCAGTTTTTCACATCTCAGAAACAAACCAATGAACAAAATGCTCAAGCATTTAGAAATCAACAAGCTTCTATTCAAAATCTGGAACAAGAAGTGAGTAACCTAGCAAGGTTAATAGGTGAAAGAAAACCGGAAAGTCTACCTAGTGATACAAATGCTAACCCCCGGAGTGAAACAGCTAAAGCCATTACCACATGAAGTGGCACAACACTTAAACCACCTGAAATACCTGTAACTTCTGATGAAGCCATTCCTACTCCACAAGAACCACAACCTGATCAAGATAAGGAAAAAGAACCGGTAGTTGAAAAGGTTAATGAAGATAACACAGTTAAGGATAAACCTTATGTTAAACCATACCAACCACCACTTCCTTACCCGAGTAAAATGAAGAAAGAGAAACTTGAAGCCGAGCAATCCAAATTCTTGGATATGTTTAAACAGATAAATGTAAATCTTCCTTTCATTGATGTGATTTCAGGAATGCCTAGATATGCTAAATTCTTGAAAGATCTAATTTCAAATAGAAAGAAAATGGAAGAACTCTCGGCTGTTACTATGAATGCTAATTGTTCAGCAGTGCTGTTGAATAAGATACCAGAAAAATTATCTGATCCAGGAAGTTTCACAATTCCATGTTTTCTGGGTAGTCTTAGTTCAATAGAAGCATTGGCAGACTTAGGTGCTAGTATAAATCTAATGCCGTATTCACTATACACTAAACTAGACCTTGGAGAATTGAAACCAACCAGAATAAGCATACAACTAGCCGATAGATCAATAAAATATCCTAGAGGGATAATGGAGAACATGCTAGTTAAAGTTGGTACTTTAGTATTTCCAGTAGATTTTGTTGTTTTGGACATGGAAGAAGATTCTCAAGTTCCTCTCATATTAGGAAGACCATTCTTAAACACGGCTAAAGCAATGATAGACGTGTTCGGTAAGAAACTGACCCTAAGTATAGAGGATGAGAGTGTTACCTTTTCAGTTGATAGAGCAATGCAACAACCACAATCTGCAGATGATACATGTTATTATATTCAAACTATAGATGCACATGCAGAATTATTAGAAGAATTTCCAGAATTACAAGGAACAGGAGAATGTTCTTTAGGAGAAGGTAATGAACCAATTGATGAAGCTGAAATGTTAGCTACACTTATAGCTAATGGATATGAACCAACAACAGAAGAAATTCAAATGCTAAAAGAAGAAGACAGATATCGATACAAATCATCGATAGAAGAACCTCCGAAATTAGAGTTAAAGCCACTTCCAAACCATTTGGAATACGCTTATTTACATGGTGAATCTGAATTACCTGTAATAATATCGTCTTCTCTTACTGAAAATGAGAAATCACAACTCATTTCTGTGTTGAAAGCTCATAAACCAGCCATTGCATGGAAGATTCATGATATTAAAGGAATAAGTCCTTCGTATTGCACACATAAAATCTTTATGGAAGAAGGTCATAAAACGTATGTGCAACGCCAAAGAAGACTAAATCCTAATATGCAAGATGTAGTTAAGAAAGAGACTATTAAACTGCTAGATGCAGGTTTGATATATCCAATTTCTGATAGTCCATGGGTAAGCCCAGTTCAATGCGTGCCGAAGAAGGGTGGCATGACTGTCATTACAAATGAGAAAAATGAGCTTATTTCTACTAGGACTGTAACAAGATGGCGTGTGTGTATTGATTATAGAAAATTAAATGACGCCACCAGAAAAGATCACTTTCCCTTACCTTTCATAGATCAAATGTTGGAAAGATTAGCCGGAAATAGTTACTATTGTTTTCTAGATGGATTTTCCGGATATTTTCAAATTCCAATAGCACCCGAGGACCAAGAGAAAACCACATTTTATGGTACTTTTGCTTACAAACGCATGCCATTTGGACTTTGCAACGCCCCTGCAACCTTTCAAAGGTGTATGATGGCGATTTTTCACGACATGATAGAAGAATGCATGGAAGTATTCATGGATGACTTTTCAGTCTTCGGTGATACATTTAAATCATGTCTAGTTAATCTGGAACGAATGCTAATTAGATGTGAACAATCAAATCTAGTTCTTAATTGGGAGAAATGCCATTTCATGGTTAAAGAAGGCATTGTTCTTGGACATAAAATTTCAAAAGAAGGAATTGAAGTGGATAGAGCTAAAGTAGATGTAATTGCTAAACTTCCACATCCCACCAATGTTAGAGGAGTTAGGAGTTTTTTATTGCATGCCGGTTTTTACCGACGTTTCATAAAAGATTTTTCTAAAATTGCCACTCCTATGAATAAACTCCTAGAAAAAGATGCGCCATTCATCTTTTCAGATGAGTGTATCAAATCTTTTAATATTCTTAAAGAGAAACTCACTAATGCGCCGATCATGATAACACCAAATTGGAATCTACCATTTGAACTAATGTGCGATGCAAGTGATTTTGCAATGGGAGCCGTTTTAGGACAAAGGATTGAAAAACGATTTCAACCTATATATTATGCTAGTAAGACATTACAAGGAGCACAAACGAACTATACAACTACTGAAAAAGAACTCCTTGCTATTGTCTTTGCTTTTGACAAATTTCGATCATATCTCGTTCTAGCAAAAACAGTGGTCTATACCGACCATTCTGCTCTTAGATACCTATTTTCAAAACAAGATGCTAAACCAAGATTAATCCGTTGGATCTTACTCTTACAAGAGTTTGATATTGAAATCCGAGATAAAAGAGGAGCAGAAAATCTCACCGCTGATCATCTTTCTCGTCTTGAAAATCCCGAATTAGAAGTTCTAAATGAATCAGCCATACAAGACAACTTTCCTGATGAATATCTATTGAAAATAGATTATAAAGAAATCCCATGGTTTGCAGACTATGCAAACTACTTAGTTTGTGGATTCCTTGAAAAAGGATTATCGTACCAAAGACGAAAGAAATTCTTCAGTGATATAAAACACTATTTTTGGGAAGATCCACATCTGTTTAAAAGTTGTCCCGATGGAATAATACACCGATGTGTATTTGGAGATGAAGCTAGTAAAATATTAAACCATTGTCACACAGGACCAACAGGAGGGCATTATGGGCCTCAACTAACAGCAAGAAAAGTTTATGATGCTGGATTCTATTGGCCTACAATTTACAAAGACGCACACCTTCTTTGCAAATCCTGTGATGCATGTCAAAGGGCCGGAAAAATAAGTCAACGTGATGAAATGCCACAAAATGTCATCCAAGTATGTGAAGTATTTGACATTTGGGGTATTGACTTTATGGGTCCATTTCCAAAATCTCATAATAATCTATATATACTCGTAGCCATTGATTATGTATCTAAATGGGCGGAAGCACAAGCTCTCCCAACTAACGATGCACGAGTTGTAGTCAACTTTTTAAAACGTCTTTTTGCAAGGTTTGGAACACCGAAAGCTTTAATAAGTGATCGGGGTACTCATTTCTGTAATAATCAACTTGAGAAAGTTCTTAAAAGATATGGAGTAACTCATAAAATCTCCACCGCATATCATCCACAAACAAGTAGACAAGTTGAAAATACCAACCGAGCTTTAAAACGTATTCTAGAGAAAACCGTAGGATCAAATCCGAAGGAATGGTCCATTAAATTGGAGGATGCACTCTGGGCTTTTAGAACAGCCTACAAAACTCTAATTGGAACCACACCTTTTAGACTTGTTTATGGAAAAGCATGTCATCTTCCAGTAGAAATTGAACACAAAGCATTTTGGGCTTTGAAGACATGTAATCTTGATTTACATGAAGCTGGACGTCTACGATTAAGTCAACTAAACGAATTAGAAGAATTAAGACATGAAGCATACGAAAATTCGTTAATCTATAAAGAAAGAACGAAGAAATGGCATGATAAAAGAATCAGAAGTTCAAAAGAATTTAAAGAAGGAGACAGAGTTCTTCTTTTCAATTCACGATTCAAGCTATTTCCTGGAAAATTGAAATCAAGATGGTCTGGACCATTCATAGTCAAAAGAGTTTTCCCATACGGAACGATAGAATTAATAAATTCAAATGGGATTGAATTTAAAGTTAATGGTCACAGAGTTAAACATTACATACATGGTCCGATGGAAGTCGACAACGAAGTTAATCACAATTTCGACACCACAGCTAACTAAGTGTGGGGAGAATCAAGTCTTTAAAGGATAATATGTATTTCTGTTAGAGTTAGATTGTCTGTTTTCGTGTAGTTCTCAAAAATGGAACCCGAATGGTCTTTCCCTAGCAGACTCTAAAGAACTAGTCTTCTCCCCCCATTCTGAATTTTTTTTTTATAGGTTTTTACAAAATGAAGACTGCCTGTGAACTAAACCATGGTCTAATGCTACACGCTTTGATCACTAAAAGAAATAATGACATACTACCAAGTGAAATAGTATCAGTAATCAGAGAAAGAATGGACGGAGTTAGAAAAGAATCCAGATGCGAAGATAATAAATTACAATTTGGTAAAGGAAAATCAAAATCCGCAGCGAAAAGAAGAGCACGACACCTAGAAAGATGTCACAAATGCGGAAAATGGTCACATGGAGGTAAATGTTCAAATAATCAAACCTATTCAAATACCGAATTTGTTACTTTATGCAGAGACGGACCGTTCATATGTTTAGAAGAAAAGACACTGAATGCTCGAGGTTACGCCTATGTAGCCATGGAAAACCAATTAAACCGACTATCTTATGAATGGGATAGATCATATAACTAAGAAATCTATTCCACAGGTATGTCTGTACAGTTTTTATTTTTATTTTTATTTTTAACCTTTTGATAATAAACGCTAATTTGTTCGCTAAAAAGTATTAAATTGGTATTGAATAAAATTAGGTTTGGCGACCGAAATTATTGATATCATTCAAAAAAATTTATTACATCACTGTGAAATTTAACGTTTATTCTTAAGGTATAAATATCTTTAAACAATCAACTCAAAATATTTCAAAAATTCGTCATGAGTTAAATTAGGTTTTGGAACCGAAATTACTTTACCGAAAAGAGGGGCGCATATTTTTGATAATATTTGATTGATTAAAGTGGGATAAAAAGCCAAAAAGATTTTTAATTTTATTTTTACCATGTTTTTAAAATTAATATTTAAATCTTAAATTAATATTGTAAACTTTGTAAAAAAAAAAAAAATATTTTTAAAATTGTAAATATTTGAAAAATTAATATAAGTTTGGTATGAATTTATAATATAAATTTTTAAATTAAGTTTGGTGTGAATTTTTAATTTTTAAAAAATATAAATTTTTAATTTTATGCATTTCGAATTTTAAGTTTGGTGTGAATTTTTAATATAAATTTTGAATTTTATATTTAAGTTGTGTGAATTTAAAAACAAAAATTTACTTTATCTCATTAAGTTAAAAATATGATTTTTAAAATTCGTCGTAAGTTGAAGACTAGGTCTTTGAACCGAAATTGCTTTACCCGAGAGAGGGACGAGAACTTTTATTATCATTATTTTTAATCTCATTGAATTAAAGTATGCCAAAAACATTAAAAAAAAAAAAAAATCTTAGCTTTTAAAACAATCGCTACAAAAAGACAAATTTTAAAATTTTGTCGAGGGACGGACTAGGACATCGATCCGAAACGACCTCGTCCTAAATAACAAGGAAAACAAAATTTTAAAATTAAGTACTTAATTGTTTCATAAGTTAATGATTATAAAAAAAAAAAAAAAATATAGCAAACTCCGAGACTCGCGGAGTTTGAAGGCTTAAATGCCGCGAGTCGCGGGAGTACCGGATTACAGAAAAAAAAATAAAGAGCTGCAACAGCTCAGTTTCACACTCCACAACTCAAACAAACTGCGAAAAAAACCCACGAAAAACCCAAAAAAAACCCCCAAAATCACAATTTTTAGCCGTTAATCACCAAATCTTTTACTAAAATCATGTTGAGAAGGATGCTATCTAGGAATTACTCAAGAAAAACGGTAAATTTCTACACCTAAACACCATTTAATCCGAAATTAGTGTTCTTGAGCAATTTTTTCCCCAATTTGATTTTGATGCTTTTTAGTGTAATTAGGCTTAAATTGTTTATGTATTATGCTTGTATAACCTAGATTGATGCTATTTAACATGATTAGAAGCCTTAAACTTCAAATTTTGAATAATCTAGGGTTTGTGTTCTTGAGCAATTTGGGGCTTTTTGATATAAACATGTTATGGCCGATTTTTGTCATGAATTGTTGCTAAATTAAGTAGTGTAACATGTTTAGGTAGTTAAATGATCCAAACTTTGAGCCTAAACATGATTTTGAGAATTAAAGTGGACTTTTTCAAGTCTAAAATTCATGAACTTGATTTTTGAAAGATAATGCCATTTGAAACTTGTTTAATTGCTAGTAATGATTATTTTGACATGTTATTTGAGTTGAATGCTTATGAACTTGGCGAACATTTTCGTATATGCTTATTTGAAAAAGTGTAGATTTGATAAAAATGTGAAAATAAGCTTAAGTTTAAAATGTCATTGTAATTATTTTGATTGATGATTTTACTGACACTAATGCATATTTGGATGCACAAAAATTGTGTTTGATGTGTTTTGCAGACTGAAAGGGATGAATCTTCATCCCAAGCCCGTAATGCTCCTGCTGAGAATGCGGAACAACAGGAGGTGGATAACTACTACAAGCAGGATATACCTCATCCAGTCATGACCTTTTCCGATATGCACTTGAAAGAGTTGCACCCGAACCTGAGATTTGACAGACTTTGGATAGATTATCCAAAATATCAAAGGGGTTTGCATACTCTTCATTCTAAGGTTGTTGAGGTACCGAGGGTCATAGAATGGGGACCCTTAGAAGCTGTAGAATTGGCCGGGCCAATTAGGGAATTACTTGTACAGAGGTATGGTAATTCTACTTTTAATGACTGGGTACGTTTATTCACCATGCGTAGACCTGTATATAAAGCATGGTGTGAAGAATTGTTGTGTAGTATAGAGTTGAATGATCAGGTAGCTAGTTTAACCGATCGTTCTTTTATTAGATTTTTGTTAGGCGGTTCGATGCGCCACATGTCTTTACTAGACATGGCTCAGACTTTACGTATATATACGCCTGAGGAGTTAGCATCTGCCGATTGTAGAGGGTTGATACTAAACGGTAGAAAGATAGATGAAAATTTTGATACACACGGTGTGTGGAGTCAAATGACAAGCCATCACCGTTTCAAAGGGGGAAATTACTCTTATTTGGATATAGATAGAGCCGAATTAAGAGTGATACATAGGTTTTTAGCTAATTCGATTACACAAAGGGGTAAGAACAAGGAAAAAGTAAATGAACAGGATTTGTTTTACCATATGTGTATTCGAGACCCACAAAGCGCTGTAAGTATACCGTATTGTGTGGGTTATTATTTATCAGCTATGGTTCGGGGGATGCGACCGCATAGCATAATAGGAGGTGGTATTTTTATTACTTTGATTGGTGAATATCTCGGTGTGGATATAAGTCGGGGGGGATTATTAGTAGAAGAACCAGAACCCCGCGATACTATAGGTTTAAATGTATACCATGGTGCGAAAGTTTTGAAGATGCGAAATAACGCCGCAGTACGATACCATGGTAGACATCCACAGGTGGAGAGAAACCAACAGCAAGGTAATGTAGGAGGGGGAATGAGATGCAAGAAATGCAAAGGTTTATAGCTTCTCAGGAATACGAAAATGCTAGACAGAGAGCATTTGAAGATTGGCAAGTTCATCAGAACCAAATCATAGCTCATTGCCAACATATAGGTAGAAACTATATTCCTACACCGAAACCCATCTTCCCTCCCTGGTCTATAGAGATGCAGCCACCATATCCTACGTATAACCCTGCCGAAGCATTCTATAGCACCTATGGTTATGCCTGGAACCCCTATTGGTACCAGTATCATCCCTAGTATACTTATTTTTTTTTTTATTTTTTTTTTGTAATTTGTAATGATTGATATGTTTAATACTTTTGTTAATATTGTAATAGTTTTTATAATTGCCTAACTTTTATTCTTAGATTTTAATAATTTTTGAATGTGGGGTAATATACCAAACTTCAAAAATATGTATATATGGTTGCAGTTTATCTTATGTACACAACAGGGTAAAACAACGCATTTTCAAAGACTGGCATTAAGTTCAGCAAAAGCAACTAATTTTGACGACAAGATATATGTTAAATAACAACAAGACGGAATGAACAAATGATGTGCACCATTTATCATTCAGCAAACAAACGTCAATATATTTGAAAACTTTGGTACAAATTTAATCATTTTCACACAAATCACCCTCAATAATTTAAATTATTCCTGATTTCTTGCAAATGAGGGCATTGCAAGATCTTAAGTGTGGGAAGGGGTTAAATTCTTTCGGATTTTAAAATTTTTTACTTTATACACTTGGTTACCATTAAAAATACTAGTAAAGCAGTAGTTATATTAGAATCTAGTGCTCTCTGATAAAAAAGAACAGCCCTAGTCTTATATACTAACTACCCAATTCTAGTAAAAATTTTCAAAATTTTCAATTAAATGAACTCAAAATCATGTTTATACATATTTATGAACGATAAAACTAGGTTTTAACACCGAAATTATTGTTACCTCAGAAAGGACATAAATTGAGAAACAAACTAAAATGTTAAAATTCATTTAAAATGGAATAGAGGACGATAAAAAGGAAAATAAAAGCCAAGTGTGAGAAAATTTACCAAGTTATCTTAAACATATGTCACATATATCTGTAACAAATAACTGAAAATACTTTTGCTTTGGACTAAACTAAACTGTTTTAACTGATGAAAGAAAAGAAGAGATGGATCTACACGATGAATCAATTCCATCATTAAAAGGAAGTAAAGTCTTCCGAAAAAGAAACGCGCTTCTTGATGTAGGTCATGAAGTTGTCGTCCAGACCAGCTGTAGGTTGACGAAAAATCTAGAAAAGTCATCACTAAAATCAGCAGGAAATCCACGGACCTCAGCATTAAACAGGGTCGCCAAGTGGTCAGATTTATCCTAACCATGAGAAGGATTTATCTCGTACAATGGGGGGGCACCATGCAAATTAGCTGGATAAGACTAATGAATCAGATCCCCAGAAAGGATAATCTCCTTAAAGATTAAAAATCAGCTTTTAAGACTGATATTACTCAATCCTTGAGATTGACCTTAAAGATTGAGAATTCAAACTCATGGAATTCAATGATATCTAAACTCGAGCTTGAACGAGAAAATATTTTGATCAAAATTACAAACCGATTTGTTTTCTGAAAACCCTATTTTCAATGCGTTCATTACCATTGAACGTAAAATCCTAGGAATTCACCTGGAATTCATTAGGTCACCTGAACTAAATCGGGTGTCAACCGTAAGAACGGTGGTTGCATAGTGGTAAAAGACAGGACCTTGTGCCATACCGAAAAAAAAAAAAAAAAAATTATTATAAGGGTGAGCTTTACTATTGCTCCTACCAAGGATAGTAATTGCGTCCGACACGTTATAGACCATAATTAAAAGCATATCAGGGGACATTGCCTTAACAGTTGCTTGTTCAACGCTTTCCTTTCAACCGGACGGTAGTTTACCGAAAGGTAATATACGGGACAAGTAAACTGGACGTGTTGCTTTCCAAATACAAGGTTAGCAAGTGGATGACACAAAACCGCAAGTTTTGAGCTAAAATTTTCAAATCTGAAACCCACCAAATCCACAAAAATATTTTGCAAACACCGGTAAAGGGTTATTCCGGAAAACTTATCTAGGGTAAAAACTAGATTTAATTTTCAAAAGATCAAATGTTTTCATAAAGATCCAATTTCCTTAATGGATCTAAATTTTTATAGTCATGTGGGACTGTAAACCATATCGTTACTACCATTGTTTATACCGCCGTATAGAAATCACTGATGTACAAAGTGTGAAGAATAAAGAAGTGATTCTAGTATTTCAAGACGATATTGCTTGAGGACAAGCAACGCTCAAGTGTGAGAATATTTGATAATGCTAAAAACGAACATATATTTCATAGCATTATTCCTCAAGAAAGACAAGCTTTTAGTTACAATTGTTCTATTTACAAGTGATATTCGTTTAAATAATAAAAGGTGAAGACAAAAGACAGATTCGACGAATTGAAGACGCAAACGACCAAAAAGCTCAAAAGTACAAAAGACAATCAAAGAGGTTCCAATTATTGATAAGAAACGTCTCGAAATTACAAGAGTACAAGATTCAAAACGCAAAGTACAAGATATTAAATTGTACGCAAGGACGTTCGAAAATCCGGAACCGGGACTAGAGTCAACTCTCAACGCTCGATGCAACGGACTAAAAATTACAAGTCAACTATGCACATAAATATAATATAATATTTAAATAATTCTTATAATTATTTATATATTATAATAAATAATAAAAACCGTCGGCAAGAAAGACTCCAAAGGGACTGAGCTGTAATTTCATTCTCCGCGACTCGCGGAGTTTGAAGAGTATTTCACCGCGAGTCGCGGAGCCCCAAAAGTCGAATTTTCCTATAAAAGCAACCGAATTCTGATCGCAAATCATCATCTTTTTTCTCTCCTCATTCATACGATATATTTATATTTATAATTTATATTTTAATTTTAATTTTAATTATAATTCTAATAATAAGGGTATGTTAGCGAATATTGTAAGGGTGTAAGTCGAAATTCTGTCCGTGTAACGCTACGCTATTTTTAATCATTGTAAGTTATGTTCAACCTTTTTACATTAATGTCTCGTAGCTAAGTTATTATTATGCTTATTTAAAACGAAGTAATCATGATATTGGGCTAATTACTAAAATTGGGTAATTGGGCTTTGTACCATAATTGGGGTTTGGACAAAAGAACGACACTTGTGGAAATTAGATTATGGGCTATTAATGGGCTTTATATTTGTTTAACTAAATGATAGTTTGTTAATGTTAATATAAAGATTTACAATTGGGCGTCCCTATAAATTACCATATACACTCGATCGGACACGATGGGCGGGGTATTTATACCAACGAATAATCGTTCATTTAACCGGACACGGGAATGGATTAATAGCCACTAGAATAATTAAAACAGGGGTGAAATTATGTACAAGGACACTTGGTATAATTGATAACAAAATATTAAAACCTTGGGTTACACTCAGTCGACATCCTGGTGTAATTATTAAACAAAGTATTAAAATCTTGTTACAGTTTAAGTCCCCAATTAGTTGGAATATTTAACTTCGGGTATAAGGATAATTTGACGAGGACACTCGCATTTTATATTTATGACTGATGGACTGTTATGGACAAAAACCAGACGGACATATTAAATAATCCAGGACAAAGGACAATTAACCCATGGGCATAAAACAAAAATCAACACGTCAAACATCATGATTACGGAAGTTTAAATAAGCATAATTCTTTTATTTCATATTTAATTTCCTTTATTTTATATTTAATTGCACTTCTAAATATCGCATTTTTATTATTATTGTATTTAATTGCACTTTTAATTATCGTACTTTTTAATTATCGCAAGTTTATTTTATCGCACTTTTATTATTCGCAATTTCATTATCGTTATTTACTTTATGCTTTAATTTAAGTCTTGTATTCATTTTTAATATTTTACATTTGGTTTTAACTGCGACTAAAGTTTTAAAATCGACAAACCGGTCATTAAACGGTAAAAACCTCCCTTTATAATAATAATATTACTTATATATATATATATATATTTGTATTTTTATAAAAGTAAACTAATATAGCGTTAAGCTTTGTTTAAAGATTTTCCCTGTGGAACGAACCGGACTTACTAAAAACTACACTACTGTACGATTAGGTACACTGCCTATAAGTGTTGTAGCAAGGTTTAAGTATATCCATTCTATAAATAAATAAATATCTTGTGTAAAATTGTATCGTATTTAATAGTATTTCCTGCAAAAATTTAATAGTATTTTATACCACTCCGCTACCGCATCAAGGTTTTTCACGTAAAAAGTCTCGTGTGTATTGTGTGTGCTCAATTATTTTGTATTTGCTGATTTGGGACAGAATTAGGGCTGATTTGTGGTGATTGTGGTATACCTTATTTGTTAGTTTTCTCACAGGTTCATATGGGTCGGGAAATGCTTGTCAAACGGATGTTTGTTTCCGTTTTGTAGATTGCCCGTTGTGACCATTTTCCCATCACCTCGAGCTGCAATACGTGTAATCAATATCACAATTTGGTTCATCTCGCAACAAGCCAACAAGGTACATTTTATTATGGCACATATGGATATGAAGGTATAAGCTTGTACATGGGGTACCTGAAAAACAGAGGATGGTCCTTAATGAAGATGTGTTGGCGACCCTTTGAGTTACTTCTCACTTGTGGATTTCACAAAGGGGTAAGAAGGTGTTTGGATTGTTCGATGCTTGGCGTGTTAATCCCAAAAATGGAATGGTATAGATGCTTCGTAAAAGGAGTCTGCTGAGGAGTTTAGTGCTATTCTTCTTTTGCACCTCCTGATTTATGGAGTAATACATATGATGTAATCGTACGTATTAGTTCACATCATGTGGGACAATTCTATGTGCAATTGGAGTTATTAATAAAATGCTAGCTCTTAAAAGAAAGAAAAAAAAAAGTGTTTTGTATATTGTACACAGCCACAGCCACACACACGGCACAAGCATTTGACTTTGACTTTGTGAATATGATCTCGAGACTGTGAATCAGGCAAAGATGGGATGGCGTTGAGATTATGGTAGAGACGTTTTACACTTCTTGCATTAGAAACATCACTAATAGGGACTCCCCTAGGCTTTTCTCAGTTCTTCAAAAAGCAAATTAGTCAACTGTCAACACTTTGACTTTTGAGATTCTTCTACTCCGAAACAGGCAAAGTCAACTCTTATCGTTTCTACCATTATCCCAGACGTATTCTCTACTGCCACAGACATCGCTGTAAGTTGATGTTTTTTTTTTTTTTTTGTTTTTTTTTTGTTTTTTTTTTTTTTTTTGTAGAATGAATATAATAATGGTTGTTATCTGAACAGGAAGGGTACTGCACGACAATGTTGTATGGAGTACTTCCACCTACAATGGCATGGGCTATGCATACTAAAGAAGAAGCGTACGATAAAAAGGGTATATTTAGAGCCAAACCTGGGCTACATGGAGTAGGACTATTAGCTTGTGGATAATTATGGATCAATTTTTTTCTTAATTTTTCAAACTTTCAACTTCTAAAACAAGGATTTCGTTGGTAGAAGCATTTGTATCGGAATTTTATATAGGCCCTTATTATTTAGATTTTAGACGATAAATATGTCATAATGTAAGAATCTGTTGGCCTTTCAACAGGCAATCTCAATCCAAAATGGACAAAGTAGGTTACAAAAGCAAAAAGGTTGAATCTTTATAGGAGAAAAACTAAAGAATTGTACGATAAAGTTATTGAACATACTTGAAATACAAGCGGGGAAAAAACATAGTAAGATTAGACAAGAACACGTTTTGCAAACTCCAGAGATCAATATTTTATCAGTACTTAACTGAGGTGACATGCTTCTGAAGCATATCAACCATAGAATGATTATATGAAGTGCAACACCATTACAAAGTAACATTGAGCTAAATTCATCCCTTTTCAGTCCGAACACTTAATCGTAGCACAATGAAAGTGCAAGTTAAAAAAAAAAGGGATATGATTTATCTATTAAGTTATTAGTTTAATGTGCTTCAATTACACTGCTTTTATGGAGATAGATATAAGATTTTGTAAAAATTCCTAATGTTAATTAGTACATTGAGATGCATTAATTTACAATAAGCTCGAAACACTATCATTAAGAAGAAATTAAATTACGAAATTAGGATGAAAGGAGCATAAAAACCTGCCTCGTTAATCCCATTAAGAAAACATTGTCATATTTAAAAAACCAGTCAAATTTAATACTCATATCACAAAATGAATTTGGATAAGAACACATATCCAAACGTCAATTGCGTTAGAAAGAACCTATTTTCTCGATATACCGATGACCAACAAAACAATGAAACGTTTTGAAGTCTGATTTTGGGTAATTCTCTTCAATTAAATTGGGGACATCACATAACTCTTGGAAACTTTTGTCAAGAATATTGTACCTCCTAATATTATCTATAACTTTCACTACCATGAATGTATCGTCGTTTTCTTCTTCTTCTTCAGCACTTCTAACCACATCTAAGACTTTAAATTCATATTTATTACTGAACATCCCGTGGCTGTAGGTATGGGTCATGTTTGGGTAAGCGTCAAAAGTTTGATGGAGGTCCAGTTGGTACTTGATAAACCACCCAGAATGATCTCTCAACATTTCATACACATTCACTCCCGAAGGGTTCTTTTCATGCGAGTATTCCACTAGATGTAAATGGCCACGAGATTCCCCAAAGTAAAGTGGCAACTTCCTGAAATAACAATAATAACCACCCTCCACGGGCAATGAAGATGGCAATGGCAATTCTTTTAGCTGTTCATCATCCAGACTCAAGTACATCGGATTTGGACACGTGGGTCCCCAGTGAAAGGCTCCATTCCAATAAACTCCATATCTGAATTGTGTATATCCAGAGGGAGTGAAAGTTCGCTTTTTTAGTTTCTTCCATTTCCCCGTATGGGAATAATATATTTGAATCTTGTACATTCTATCTCCATCCTCACTAAACCCTTCCCCATGATGAGTATATCCTGCACGAAGAATGCATACAAGTTTGTAATGAACACACTCAGTCGGATGGTAGGCCAGACCCATAAAACGGATTAAACTTTCAGCACTTGAACCTCCAATAACAGGCGGGATTAATGCGGATTTCTTTGTGGTGGGATTATAAACGTAGTAATTACGACTAGAATAATAGTCTCCATCGCAACGGCAAAGTAGTAATCCATTACAAGATTGCACTATTCTGATACCACTGGTATCAGGAGAGAAATCTAGCGAACGAAAAGGCGGAGTGGTTGGATTTGTAACATCATAGGAAACATTCAATTCACGATAATAAAGACCAGAAGAGATTAAAAGTTTGTCAAACAGGAGACTGAAACGAGGGTCATGAGTCAAAAGGTGAGTCAAAAGAGATAGCCATGGTTTAGAAACAGCTTTGAAACGAAGGATGGACTTACCAGGGAGACAAACAAAGATTTTGGTAAGAAGGTCCACGTTATAACCGATGAGTTCTGCAGATTGATAATTGGAGTGATCTGCGATGGAATTATGACTATGATCATCATCAGCCACCGAGTTATTAAGTAGGTTGAATTTGGCTTCTCTGTTCGTCATTGTTTCGAGTTGATTGACTAGGGTTAGTGATGAGGGTTAATATGAGACTTCGATCGGTTAATATATATAAATAGGGTTTATGAAGGTTTTAAATTCTGTACGTGATATATTATGTTATATACGTGGGCACAAGGTAATAAAAAAATTGGTCATCCTATTTTATTGGATCATGGATAGGAAATGGCAGGAAGTGGGCTACAGGATCCACACTTTACCTTCAGTTTATTTTAGCTACTGTATTTGTTAAGAGTTATCTTTTAACAATATAGGTTTTGTGTTGGTTTTAAATTATGTAGGTGATATTAGGATACTTGGGCACAAAGTGATAAATTTGGTCATCCTATTTTATTGGATCGATCATGGAGAGGAAATCGCAGGAAGTGGGCTAGAGGATCCATAGGTTATATGGAGTTATCTTTTAACTATTTATTTTGGACTACATATAGCAAGGTCCAATTTAGCATTGCATACAAAAACATGTCATCTCAATATACCGTAATGTTAAATCGAGCATGAATCTTGGTAGTTAAAAGCAAGTTTATAGACTTTAAATATAATTAAAACTTTGACCCAACAAGTCTCGAATAAGCCATTGATGAAAATTGAAAATACTTAAGGTAATAAGTAGTTAAACCAAGATGCAAACTAGCATTAACCAGATACTAATTACATAACTTTTTTTATTTTTTATTTTTATAAAGGGTATTCACCCGATAAATAACTAATTACATAAATTCAACCACATAAATCAACTAAATGCACTTTTTTGCAAGTAAAATGTACGGAAATCATTTATTTCAACACAATAGCAATCAATAAGATCAAAAAGAAGAAAAGTAGAGTGGGTAATGAGAATAATTTGGAAGTTATCGACATTCAAAGTTTCAAACTATGGCTCAAGGGTCGTTAGGCGAATCGTTAAAATGTTAGTGCACAACTCAAGTGGCGCAAGTTGCTCAACTTGCTCAATTTGATTTTCGAACTTTATTGCTCAAGTTGCTCAACTTGTTCAAGTGGGTTTAGGCCATTATTGACCAAATTAATGGTTAAGGTGTTTAGTGGCCAACTTGGCATTATCTTTTGTGGTATACTTGCATAATCAAGTTGCCTTTTATTTTGTTTTATTACGTCTAGTTGTTAGTGTGTTCACATGTATGCTAGTTGTCATATTGATGTGTTCACATGTATGCTAGTTATCATCTAGCTTTACTAGTGGGTCAAGTTGTTGGTGTGCTATGATTATGTTTTGCTTTAATCCTCTATATAAGGATTTGATTGTAACCATTTGAAATCAATCCAACACATTTAGTTTTTCATATTCTTGTTCATATTATTTCCTTAACCTTTTATTCATAGCAAATAACTTGTTGTTTTATGGTATCTAGAGCTTGGTTCTAAGTTAAACTCTTGTGTGCAAATACTCAAAGTTTACTCAAAAGTTCCAAACTAGTTATCTTGCTATCAAAAATGGAAGGCACAAATCGAAACAATGGTGGTATGGTCAATGGAATGGAGAAACTTGTAGGCAACAACTACAAGTATTGGAAGATGTGTATGGAGGCTTTTCTTCAAGGTCATGATCTATGGGAACTTGTGGCCGGAGGTGATGCCATAATTCCCGTAGAAACTCTAGAGAATGTAGAGTCAAGAAGAAAATGGAAGGTAAGGTGTGGAAAGGTTGTCTTTGCATTGAGAACTTCAATTAGCAAAGTGTAACGACCCGTCAAAATCGCTATTGACGCAGCACGTTAATCATTGATTCCACAGTGAGGTTTTGACCTCTATATGATACGTTTTGATAAAATATTGCATTCATTAAAATAAGTGACTTTCTAAACATAGAAAGTTATAAACATGTGGGCGAGTGCTTAAGTATAAGCAAAACCCCAAAATACATAAGTCTTTAATTTACAGGTTGACTTCACAGTCCAATTATTTATTACACAATGCAGTTTTATTTTGAATGCAATAAACTTTGTACAAAGCATGAGAGACTCCATGCAGGCAACAAGCACATCACAGCGGAAGCAGTCTAAGGACCTGAGAATAAAACATGCTAAAAAGTCAACACGAATGTTGGTGAGTTATAGGTTTAATTGCTCGAGTCATAAACATATATAAAGATAGACCACAAGATTTCATCAAAAGTTTATCAATAGATTCTACGTAACAGAGCACCCTGGTAACTAAACTTAACGCTATAGTGATAATTACCCCATTCGTTTTAATACGCGCAAACCAACGTGTCTTAAACTCAAATAACATACGTCCGTTAAAAGGCTAGCGCTCTAGCTCGGACGGGGATGTCAAGCCCTATGGATCCATATACAATTATTCGCGCCCACCAGTCCATATCCTATGTACTGGCAGCTACTAGTTACCAAAGCTAAGGGATTTTCGGTTTAACTCAGTATAGAATTTTTTATGTACTTGTGTCTTATTGCGTTTAAAATAAATTGCATGTATTCTCAGCCCAAAAATATTTAAAGTATTTAAAAAGGGAGACTATAACTCACAGTTCAATATTGCGATTCAATATTGTAGGCAAATTGCGTAGACGTAATGATGGTAGACGACTGTATGGTTGGTCTTGGATTCAAGAACAATACCCCGAACAATACCCAATATTTCCTTATTTTAAAACGGTTTGAAACCCGAATTAAAAATACCCTCGAATATACTTTATTATTATTAAACTTAAAATTATAATTATAATTATAATTATAAATAGAAAATTTACGTACAGAAATTATTATGAAAAATTCGTCGAGCAAAACTGACCTTTTATAGTACTTTTCGATTTACTGTAGCTCATGCGATCGCATGAGTTTTCAGTGTTTTTGCCATGCGATCGCATGGCCGCCTTTTCCGTTTTTGTTTGCTAGTTCGTCGACATCAAATAGTTTTACTGTAGCAAATAGTGTTACTGTAGCAAATAGTGTTTACTGTAGCAAATAGTGTTTACTGTAGCAAAATACGGTTTCACTGTAGCAAATAGTATTTTACTGTAGCAAAATCATTTTTACTTGTACATATATATATATATATATATATATATATATATATATATATATATATATATATATATATATATATATATATACATACATACATATATATATATATTTACATAGTATTAAATCATATAGAGAATTGGTTTAAATTAGTCGAAATTTTCCGGGTCATCACACAAAGAGCTCATAGAACACGTTCGTGATATTGCTTCTCCAAAAGAAGTATGGGATACTCTTGAGAAACTCTTTTCTAAGAAAAACACCGCAAGGTTACAATTCTTGGAAAATGAGTTAGCAATCTTAAGACAAGAAGGTATGACTGTTTCCGAATATTTCTTACGGGTCAAAAATCTCTGTTATGAAATATCAGAGATTGATGCCAACGAGAAAATTAGTGAAGCTCGTTTGCGAAGATATCTAATTCGCGGTTTGAAGAAAGAGTATGTCCCGTTCATAACCTCTATTCAGGGGTAGACTACTCAACCTTCGGTTGAAGAATTGGAGAATTTACTCTCTAATCAAGAAGCTTTGGCCAAGCAAATGGTTAAAGAATTTGAAAATGATGCGGTTTTGTTCTCGAAAGGAAAGAACAAGAAGAAGATTTCATCCAATAAAGACGATAAGGAAGATTCATTCTGCAAGAAGAATGAAGAGGAGAAAGAGTCATCAAGTGATGATGAAAGTGAATACAAAGGAAGGAAACCTCCAACATGTTACAAATGTGGAAAGGTTGGTCATATTAAAAGATTTTGTCGTTCTAAAGTCACAAAAGCAAACGTGGCATGCACAAGCAACGATGATGAAGTGAAATGGGAACAATGTTTTACCATTGACACGGTTAGGAAGACGAATCAATGGAATTTTGATTCGGGTAGCTCTCGTTGTATGACCAGTGATGAAAACATCCTTTGTAATAAGGAAGTTGTTAGTAATGTTCTTTTCTCGGAAGAAAAGAAAGGTTTAAGTGTTGTTGAAAGTTGGGAGCATTATCTTTCTATCGAACTTGATGATTCGGTTGGAACTTCTCATGGTGAAGACTCTACACAAATTTCAGAATCAAGGAGTTATAATGCTGAAAATGGAGTTGAAAATGAAGAAGTAAGTGACAAACCGGAGGAGAAGAAATCAACAAAGGAGGAAAGACAACCCGGGCATCTCAATGATGATGAGATGGAAATGAACAAGGTATTTACAAGTTTTTCTTCAGGTGGCGTTTTCGAGGAACCGACAAGTTACAAGGATGCCAAAGATTCTCCGGATTGGAGAATAGCAATGCAAGGAAAGAATGGTGCAATGGAGAAGATTGAAACATGTAAGGTTGATAAGAAGCCGGAAGCAAATAATTCGGTTACTTGTAAGTGGGCTAACCTCTTGAAGAAGAACTCATATGGAACCATTAATAGGTTCAAGGCTCGGTTTAGTGATGATCTTTCGGGTCATTGTAAAATGAAGAATCTGGGGGAGATTGGTTGTTTTCTAGGGGTGGAAACATGTAAGCTAGAAGATGGATTTTTAATCTCTAACAAGGGTTATGCAAGGGGTATCTTGGAGCATTCCAACATGGGGGAGTCAAGACACATGATTACTTCAATAGAACCAAACCTCAAGCAAGAGAAAGATTGTGAAAATGAGCCAAAAGAGTTTACTTGGTTAAAGGGATTGATTGGTGATATACTTCAACAAGTATATGGTATTGTCAAATTGAATTGTGACAACAGAAGTGCAATCAAGGTAGCTTCGATGCCTATGTTTTGTTCACGTGTTAAGTGTAACACTGACCATTTTTTTTATTTTTTTTTTAAAAACAGCGGAAGACTTTATTAATAAACACATTAAAGGTCACGTCATTACATTAATCTGAGTAATTAATTTTAAGTTTACACAACGGTTTTACGTTATAACAAAATATTATTTAAACAAAAGTCCACATCAGAGTAGGGTTGTCAAACACGTCTTCTGCATCAGCACCCATCCCGACTAACAGTACCTAAACCTGCAAGGGGAGAATATGTGGGGGATTAGCGCAGCGCTAGGTGAATGGAATCTATCTAACAGATATAGCTTAAGCCACACACAAGCTATATACATCAACAGTACCTGCTAACTACCAACTAGCATACAATAAGACAATACGAGGATCGACAGCTTGTACGAGCACACGACTCCTAGCTGATTGGACTTGAGTCTACCGATAGTCCTTGCTACTCAATTCACAGTATAGTTATCCAGATGCAGGGGGTGTATCGTTCACACTATACTCCACAATCAGTAGCCTATGGACCCAACCTCCCCTAGGCACGGTTGACCTCATACGGACTCTAACCTCTCCCAGGCACGGTCTCGAGTCCCCAGTCTCCCTAGGTCAAACTGGTGTCATTCACACAGTGTACACATAATTCACATACAACATCAGGCATACTATATTATTCTAACATGGCAATTTTTACACTATGCATGGTAAAAGAGTCAACCACAGTAGCATGATATGCTACTTAAATTCTATCCGGAGATAGACCCACTCACCAATTACCAACAACTGCTCAGTTATTATTTCTGAGCTTCCTCCTTGTCCTTATAACCTGAGAACAACACAAACAAAGTTAATATACATATCCAATAAATAATATAATCATTTCATACGATTAACTAGGTCATAACACCATATATTCATAATTTTATGAGTCTACATCATGACTCCATTCAATAATGGCATACAGGTGCGTGCAAAACACGACATACACACTAAAACTCCTTTTCCGGCCTAAAAACAGTTTGATCTAGTTTCTTAAAAGTTCACCATTGAAAAGTATTCTTTATTACGATTCTAACGATAGTTTATTCATCAAAAATGGAGTTACGTTTTGAAAGTTACGCCCGTTTCAATTTCATAAAAGGTACTGTAGCAAATAGTGGTACTGTAGCAACTTGGTACTGTAGCAACAGTGACACTGTAGCAACTCGGACTGTAGTAAATAGTGACACTGTAGCAACTCGGGTACTGTAGCAATAGTAACACTGTAGCAACTCGGTACTGTAGCAAATAGTGACACTGTAGCAACTCGGTACTGTAGTAAATAGTGACACTGTAGCAACTCTGTACTGTAGCAAACTGGGTTTCGAACAAGTTCGCTGATTTTGTGATTTTTCCTAAAAAACTCGATTTCTAAGTGTTTTTGACCAAATTTTATGCATAAAAAAGTTACTAAACATATATACAACCTATTTCTAACATCAATTAAGCATAACCAACACATTTAAGCAAGAATCAAACCCAAAATCACACTTTTTAACTCAAGAACATAAAAACCCAATTTTTAACAATCAAAGCATGGATTTCACAAGACAAACCTGAGATGATGCTCACAATGATGCTAGAAATCAGTTTCTAAAGTCTCTTAATCCAATTTCAAGTTTAGATCAATTAGGGTTTGTGAAGAGGATGAAGTTTAGGTACGGGTGTGTGTGTAGAATTTTCAAGAAGGAAAAGGAAATGAGCTGTACTATACACTTAAAAGGGTTAAAAACCCATACCCCATCACACACGGGTATTTACAGTTATCTTATATGATAACCTTTCGTATCTCCTTAAGCGGTCCTAACGGAATCCAAATTAAATAAACCAACCTGTTCTGGGACCCTTGTCACAAACTGGTCACAACACAATTATAATAAAACACTAATAAAATAATTAAAATAAAAACACTTAAGACTAAGCACAAACTCTAAGGGCAAAATAGGCAACTTACAACTAGCCCGGGTTTCAGTCTGTTACAAATCTACCCCCCTTAAGAAGATTCTGTCCTCAGAATCTGGTCTTGGTCAAATAAACGAGGGTAGCGATATCTCATCAACTCTTCTGTCTCCCACGTAAAGTTAGAACCCAAACTATGTTTCCACTCAATCAACACCATCGGAATCTCTTTCTTTCTCAGCTTAGTCACCTTTTGATCAACCACACGGACCGGCTCTTCCACCAATTTCTTATTCAAATCAACCCTTAAATCTTCTAAAGGAAGAAGTTGTGTTTCATCGTCGACTTTACACTTACGAAGATAACATACGTTGAATGTATTATGAATACCAGCTAACTCTGATGGAAGATCTAACACCACAGTCTGATCATTCAACACTTCACTGATCGAAAACGGACCAATAAATCTCGGTGCTAACTTACCACGTTTACCGAATTTGATAACCCCTTTCCATGGCGAAACTTTCAGATACACTCGTTCACCCACATTAAAGGTTACCGGACGTCTACGCGGATCAGCATACATTTTCTGCCTATCTTTAGCGGCTTTCAACTTTTCTCTCGCAATTGCAACTTTTTCGGCTGTCATTTGAACAATTTCGGGACCTGCAAACTGTTTCTCCCCGGATTCTAACCAATAAGTCAGAGTTCTACAACGAAGACCGTATAATATTTCATAGGGCGGCATCCCTATACTCGAATGATATGAATTATTATACGTGAATTCGACCAACGGCAAATGTGTATCCCACGAACCACCGTATTCAAACACACAAGCCCTTAACATATCCTCCAAAGTCTGTATCGTTCTTTCACTCTGTTCGTCTGTCTGAGGATGATAAGCTGTACTTAAATTCACACGTGTACCCAGATTCTGTTGAAGACAATTCCAAAATTTTGACACAAATCTGGAATCTCTGTATGAAACGATCGATAACGGCACACCATGACGACTAACTATTTCTTTCACATACAATTCGGCTAACTCACTTAACGAAGCTGTCTCATGAGTAGCAAGAAAATGAGCAATTTTAGTTAGACGATCCACTATTACCCAAATCATATCATGTCTTTTCTGAGTTCGAGGTAATTTGGTCACAAAATCCATCGTTATATGTTCCCATTTCCACTCTGGAATCTGTAACTGACGTAACGAACCATAAGGTTTCTGATGTTCTGCCTTCACTTGAGCACATATATGACACTTTTCGACATAACGGGCGATATCTGATTTCATTGTTGGCCACCAATACACTGTTTTCAAATCATGATACATCTTATTACTACCCGGATGTAATGTCAATCTGGATTTGTGAGCTTCCGTCATGATTAAATCCCTCAAATCTCCAAGCTTAGGCACCCAAACATGATTGTTTAAGGTCTTTAGTCCACGTGAGTCATCAACAAGGTTGGAGAACTCGGATCTCGGGGAGATCTCGTTTGGACATTTTTTAGGAGATCTCGGCATCTCGAAAAAATCTCGGGAAGATCTCGGACGTTGACTTGTGTTGACTTTCTAGTTTTTTTAATATAAATATGTATAAATATATAAATATATGTATATTTATATGGATTTTTACGATAAAGTTTGAGAAATGAGCGAAAAATTACAAGAAAATCCGATAAATTGCGAGAAAATCTGAGAAATTACGAGAAAATCCGAGATCTCACCGAGAAAATCCGAGATCTCACCGAGAAAATCCGAGAAATTGTGACTTTGACCGAGATTTTAACCGTTGACCGAGAAATCTCAACGAGATGGGAAAATATTCTCGGCTGAGTTTTGAAACCGAGATCTCCCCGAGATCTCGCCGAGAAATTCCGAGATCTACAACACTGGTCATCAATTAAGTCCACTTCTCGTTTGGTCATTTGTTCAGATTTAATATGTTCGTCCTCTAAAGCACAGGCCTGAATGGTTCATAATGCTAAAAACGAACCTATATTTCATAGCATTATCCCTCAAGAAAGACAAGCTTTTAGTTGCAATTGTTCTATTTACAAGTGATATTCGTTTAAATAATAAAAGGTGAAGACAAAAGACAGATTCGACGAATTGAAGATGCAAACGACCAAAAAGCTCAAAAGTACAAAATACAATCAAAGAGGTTCCAATTATTGATAAGAAACGTCTCAAAATTACAAGAGTACAAGATTCAAAACGCAAGGTACAAGATATTAAATTGTACGCAAGGACGTTCGAAAATCCGGAACCGGGACCAGAGTCAACTCTCAACGCTCGACGCAACGGACTAAAAATTACAAGTCAACTATGCACATAAATATAATATAATATTTAAATAATTCTTATAATTATTTATATATTATATAATATATTATAAACCGTCGGCAAATTAAAAGACAAACTTGTGTGAGCTGGTTTTGCAAACTCCGCGACTTGCGGAGTTTGAAGTAGAAAATGGCCGCGAGTCGCGGAGCCCCAAATGTTGAAACTGCCTATAAAGCTCGCGCATTCTGATCGTAAAAAAATATCCTTTAATCTCTCTCTCAATATATGTAAACGTATATATATATATATATATATATATATATATATATATATATATATATATATATATATATATATATATATATATATATATATATATATATATATATATATATATATATATATATATATATTTTAATTTTAATTTTAATTTTAATTTTAAATCCTAATAATAAGGGTATGTTAGCTAATGTTGTAAGGGTGTAAGTCGAAATTCTGTCCGTGTAACGCTACGCTATTTTTAATCATTGTAAGTTATGTTCAACATTTTTACATTAATGTCTCGTAGCTAAGTTATTATTATGCTTATTTAATCCGAAGTAATCATGATGTTGGGCTAATTACTAAAATTGGGTAATTGGGCTTTGTACTATAATTGGGGTTTGGATAAAAGAACGACACTTGTGGAAATTAGACTATGGGCTATTAATGGGTTTTATATTAACTAAACAATACCTTGTTAATTTAATATACAAACTTATAATTTGACGTATTTATATATAACCACATACGCTTGACTGGGTACGGTGGGCGGGATATCTATAAATACCAATAATTATTCATTTTACCGGACACGGAACTGGATTAATAGTTAATAGACTTGTTGAAATAGGGGTGAATTACATTCAAGGGTAATTGGTGTAATTGTTAACAAAGTAGTAAAACCTTGGTTTACACGCAGTCGATAACCTGGTGTATTCATTAAACAAAGTATTAAAACCTTGTTACAATTCGAATCCCCAATTAGTTGAAATATTTGACTTCGGGAATAAGAATAATTTGACAAAGGCTTTCGCTCTTTATATTTATGACTGATGGACTATTATGGACAAATCCGTATGGACATATTAAATAATCCAGGACAAAGAACAATTAGCCCATGGGTATAAAACCAAAATCAACACGTCAAACATCATGATTACGGAAGTTTAAATAAGCATAATTCTTTTATTTCATATTTAATTTCCTTTATTTTATATTTAATTGCACTTCTAATTATCGTACTTTTTAATTATCGCAATTTTATTTTATCGCACTTTTATTTATCGCAATTTCTTTATCGTTATTTACTTTACGCTTTAAATTAAGTTTTGTATTTATTTTTAATATTTTACATTAGGTTTTAACTGCGACTAAAGTTTTAAAAATCGACAAACCGGTCATTAAACGGTAAAAACCCCCTTTATAATAATGATATTACTTATATATATTTGTATTTTTATAAAATAAAACTAATATAGCGTTAAGCTTTGTTTAAAAGATTCCATGTGGAACGAACCGGACTTACTAAAAACTACACTACTGTACGATTAGGTACACTGCCTATAAGTGTTGTAGCAAGGTTTAAGTATATCTATTCTATAAATAAATAAATATCTTGTGTAAAATTGTATCATATTTAATAGTTTTTTCCTAGTAAAAATAAAGCTATTTCATATACACCTCGCATAACATCAATGGTTTTTACGCTGTTAATCAAATCTGAAGTTATATTCAAACGAAGAAATTTCACATTTTCACTTGACTTTTTACGACTTAGCGCATCTGCAACCACATTTACCTTACCCGGATGGTATTTAATTTCACAATCGTAATCTTTGATCAACTCTTGCCATCGTCTCTGACGCATATTCAATTCTTTCTGTGAGAAGATATACTGCAAACTCTTGTGATCTGTACATATAACACAATGGGTTTCTAATAATGCTAAAAACGAACATATATTTCATAGCATTATTCCTCAAGAAAGACAAGCTTTTAGTTGCAATTGTTCTATTTACAAGTGATATTCGTTTAAATAATAAAAGGTGAAGACAAAAGACAGATTCGACGAATTAAAGACGCAAACGACCAAAAAGCTCAAAAGTACAAAATACAATCAAAGTGGTTCCAATTATTGATAAGAAACGTCTCAAAATTACAAGAGTACAAGATTCAAAACGCAAAGTACAAGATATTAAATTGTACGCAAGGACGTTCGAAAATCCGGAACCGGGACCAAAGTCAACTCTTAATGCTCGACGCAACGGACTAAAAATTACAAGTCAACTATGCACATAAATATAATATAATATTTAAATAATTCTTATAATTATTTATATATTATATTTATTTATTAAAAACGTCGACAAACAAGAAAACAAAGAATTTTGAGCTGTCACCTACCACCATGCGATCGCATGGCCTGGAGGCACAAAAGCCATGCGATCGCATAGCCCTGAAATCCAGCCCACATGCCTATAAAAGTCGCGGTTTTGAGCATCATAAACACATCTTTTTCTTTTCCTCATTCATACGTAAAATATATATATTATAATTTTAATTTTAATTTTAATTCTAATAATAAGGGTATGTTAGCGCATATTGTAAGAGTGTAAGTCGAAATTCTGTCTGTGTAACGCTACGCTATTTTTAATCATTGTAAGTTATGTTCAACCTTTTTACATTAATGTCTCGTAGCTAAGTTATTATTATGCTTATTTAATACCGAAGTAATCATGATGTTGGGCTAATTACTAAAATTGGGTAATTGGACTTTGTACCATAATTGGGGTTTGGACAAAAGAACGACACTTGTGAAAATTAGACTATGGGCTATTAATGGGCTTTATATTTGTTTAACTAAATGATAGTTTGTTAATTTTATTATAAAGATTTACAATTAGACGTCCCTATAAATAACCATATACACTCGATCGGACACGATGGGCGGGGTATTTATATGTACGAATAATCGTTCATTTAACCGGACACGGGAATGGATTAATATTCACTAGAATTATTAAAACAGGGGTAAAATTATGTACAAGGACACTTGGCATAATTGTTAACAAAGTATTAAAACCTTGGGTTACACGCAATCGATATCCTGGTGTAATTATTAAACAAAGTATTAAGACCTTGTTACAGTTTAAGTCCCCAATTAGTTGAAATATTTGACTTCGGGTATAAGGATAATTTGACTAGGATACTCGCACTTTATATTTATGACTGATGGACTGTTATGGACAAAAACCAGACGGACATATTAAATAATCCAGGACAAAGGACAATTAACCCATGGGCATAAAACTAAAATCAACACGTCAAACATCATGATTATGGAAGTTTAAATAAGCATAATTCCTTTATTTTCATATTTGATTGCACTTTTAATTATCGCACTTTTATTTATTGTCATTGTATTTAATTGCACTTTTAATTATCGTACTTTTTTGATTATCGCAAGTTTATTTTATCTCACTTTATTTATCGCAATTTCATTATCATTATTTACTTTACGCTTTAAATTAAGTCTTTTATTTATTTAATATTTTACATTAGATTTTAACTGCGACTAAAGTTTTAAAAATCGACAAACCGGTCATTAAACGGTTAAAACCCCCCTTTTTATAATAATAATATTACTTATATATATTTGTATTTTTATAAAGTAAAACAAATATAGCGTTAAGCTTTGTTTAAAAGATTTCTCTGTGGAACGAACCGGACTTACTAAAAACTACACTACTGTACGATTAGGTACACTGCCTATAAGTGTTGTAGCAAGGTTTAAGTATATCCATTCTATAAATAAATAAATATCTTGTGTAAAATTGTATCATATTTAATAGTTTTTCATAGTAAAATATAAGCTATTTTATATACGCCTCGCATAACATCAAGTATTTTTGGCGCCGCTGCCGGGGAAACAATTTCAGCTTAAACGCCGAAAGCGCAACGCTATAAAAAAAGATTTTTATTTTTAGTTTACTTTTATAAAAAAATACGCTTTTGTAAAAATACATTTTAAGGTCGAAAATATAAAAATAAAAACAAAATTTAAAGTATTTTTAAGAGTTTGTTAAATATTTAAGTTTTATAAAGTTTCTTTATTTCTATTTTTTTTAGTTTGTAAAAATATAAGTTTTATATAATTTATATAAATATATTATAAATATATAATACAGTAGAAAAAAAAAAAAACTCGAGCCCGGTACTATAGCAGCCCGTAAACTGGCCCGAAACCCTGTCTCATGCGATCGCATGAGCCCGAAGGCAAACACTCATACGATCGCATGAGAGTATCTGACACGCCACAGTAAAACCCTAACAGCATTAAATACGGAATAATTATTATTAATTATAATTAATTTAAAACCCTAATTAGGTTTTACTTATTTTATTATTTAAGTTTTAGTTTTATTATTTAATTTGTTATATTTAGTTTATTTAGTTTATTTAAATTAAAAAATTAATACTTTTATAAAATAAATAATATAAAAATAATATTTTTATAAAAATTGTAATTTTTGCAACTTTTAGTATATTTTTATATTTTGTCCCTTTTTATTTGTTTTAGCGTAATTTTTTATATTTTTCGCTCGTATTTAGTTTTAAGTCATAGTTTTTGCCATAGTTATTTTTACTTCTAGATTTTTAGGCTTTGCCGTAAAATCCCTTAAGTGCTTTTTCTTTAGACTAAGATTCAGGTGCTTTAGAATTTTGCGACGCCGTTTTTAATTTTTTAGTACCTTTTTAAGTTATTGCCATTTGGAATATAGTTTTACGTGTAAGCTTTAATATTTTTAGACGCAACTTTTAATTCTTAGTTTTTAGTTCCTTTTTAAGTTTCGACGCGCTACTTTTTTATTTTTATTTTTCGACGCCTAATTATTTTTCGATCTTTTCTTTTTCGACGTTTTTCGACGCGCTCTTTTTCTTTCTTATTTCTCGCCATTCTAGTTTTTAGGACATAGATTTTTATTCTATTTCTTATCTAAAATTTCTTTAAATTACGAAAAATTATTTTAAGTGGTTAACTTGATAGATATCAAAATTTTCTGGTTCGTAGTAATAGTTGGATTTGTACGTGGACCGAGTTATTGATGCCAAACAGTACTCAATTATATTGAGACCAAACGAATCCTGCCCCTCTGCTGCATCTTTTGGCTATTCGAAACGTGGGCAAAATCAGAAAAGTCTATTAATTGGATAACTTATATAATTTTTCTTCCTTTTTAAAAACTAATAGGATATTCCTAATAGGATATTCAGTGAATGCACCGAGCAAGACGTTCACCAACTTTTGTACGTTCACCACCTGTAACTCGATCAAGACATTATTTAGCAAATATTGTCGCCGTTGATTTTTCTTTAGAATCGTCATCCAGTCGACCAAGTACTCCAATTCAAATTTCCGATAATCCATTTTTTGAACCCGACCTCACAATTGAGAATCCGGAAAATATTCAGGGACGATTCATAGATCCTGAACCACTAATCTTTCCTCCGGAACCACCAATCATTCAAACAGAGATTGTTGAGGAACGAACCATTAAATCAGAATCCTCTAGTGATTCAGATTCAACAAATTCAATCATGGAGAATCTGGAACCTTTAAGTATGGAAGACCGAATGAGAGCTAAACGCACTAGCCAAGGTCACGCAATTACTCATCCAGACATTAATGCGCCAGATTATGAAATCAAAAGACAAATTCTACACATGGTAACTAATCAATGCCAATTTAGTGGTGCGCCAAAGGAAGATCCAAATGAACATCTTCGTACCTTTAATAGGATCTGCACTCTATTTAAAATCCGAGAAGTGGAGGATGAACATATATATCTCATGTTATTTCCCTGGACTTTAAAGGGAGAAGCCAAAGATTGGTTAGAATCTTTACCTGAAGGGGAGATTGATACATGGGACGTTTTAGTTGAAAAATTTCTTAAACAATTCTTTCCTGCATCTAAAGCCGTAAGACTTCAAGGAGAAATTGTTACGTTCACACAGAAACCAAATGAAACTCTATATGAGGCATGGACCAGATTTGGAAAGTTATTGAGAGGATGTCCGCAACATGGTTTAGACACCTGTCAAATAGTACAAATATTCTAGCAAGGATGCGACATCACTACAAGGAAAGACATCGATATAGCAGCTGGTGGTTCCATTATGAAGAAAACCGAAACTGATGCTTACAAAATTATTGATAACACTGCTTCCCACTCACATGAGTGGCACCAAGAAAAAGATATCGTTAGATCATCTAAAGCAGCTAGAGCCGATTCTAGCCATGACTTAGATTCCATTTCCGCAAAGATAGATGCTGTTGAGAGACGAATGGAAAAGATGACTAAAGATATTCACTCAATACGAATTAGTTGTGAGCAGTGTGGAGGACCACATTTGACAAAAGATTGTCTCAGTATTGAACTAACAATGGAACAAAGAGAGAATGTTTCATACATAAACCAAAGGCCTGGAAATAATTATCAGAATAATTATCAACCGCCAAGACCAATCTACAATCAAAACCAGAATTATAACCGAAATGTTCCATACAACAACCAACAAGGTCCTAGCAATCAACAAGTATCCAATAATACTTACAATCAGCAAAGACCTAATTTTCAAAATAAACCACCACAAACCGATGATAAAAAGCCGAATTTAGAAGATATGATGACGAAGCTAGTTGAATCTCAAACTCAGTTTTTCACATCTCAGAAACAAACTAATGAACAAAATGCTCAAGCATTTAGAAATCAACAAGCTTCTATTCAAAATTTGGAACAAGAAATAAGTAACTTAGCAAGGTTAATAGGTGAAAGAAAACCGGGAAGTCTACCTAGCGATACAAATGCTAACCCCCGGAATGAAACAGCTAAAGCCATTACCACAAGAAGTGGTATTACACTTAAACCACCCGAAATACCTGTAATTTCTGATTAAGCTATTCCTACTCCACAAGAACCACAACCTGAACAAGATAAGGAAAAAGAACCGGTAGTTGAAAAGGTTAATGAAGATAACACAGTTAAGGCTAAATCTTATGTTAAACCATACCAACCACCACTTCCTTACCCGAGTAAAATGAGAAAAGAGAGACTTGAAGCCGAGCAATCCAAATTCTTGGATATGTTTAAACAGATAAATGTAAATCTTCCTTTCATTGATGTGATTTCAGGAATGCCTAGATATGCTAAATTTCTGAAAGATCTAATCTCGAATAGAAAGAAAATGGAAGAACTCTCGGCTGTTACTATGAATGCTAATTGTTCTGCAGTGCTGTTGAATAAGCTACCAGAAAAATTATCTGATCCAGGAAGTTTCACAATTCCATGTTTTCTGGGTAGTCTTAATTCAATAGAAGCATTGGCAGATTTAGGTGCTAGTATAAATTTAATGCCGTATTCACTATACACTAAACTAGACCTTGGAGAATTGAAACCAACAAGAATAAGCATACAACTAGCCGATCGATCAGTAAAATATCCTAGAGGGATAATGGAGAACATGCTAGTTAAAGTTGATACTTTAGTATTTCCAGTAGATTTTGTTGTTCTGGACATGGAAGAAGATTCTAAAGTTCCTCTCATATTAGGAAGACCATTCTTAAACACGGCTAAAGCAATGATAGACGTGTTTGGTAAGAAACTGACCCTAAGTATAGAGGACGAGAGTGTTACCTTTTCAGTTGATAGAGCAATGCAACAACCACAATCTGCATATGATACATGTTATTATATTCAAACTATAGATTCACATGCAGAATTGTTAGAAGAATTTCCAGAATTAAAAGGAACAGGAGAATGTTCTTTAGGAGAAGGTACTGAACCAATTGATGAAACTGAAATGTTAGCTACACTTATGGCTAATGGATATGAACCAACAACATAAGAAATTCAAATGCTAAAAGAAGAAGACAGATATCGATATAAATCATCGATAGAAGAACCACCGACATTAGAGTTAAAGCCACTTCCAAACCATTTGGAATACGCTTATTTACATGGTGAATCTGAATTACCTGTAATAATATCATCTTCTCTTACTAAAAATGAAAAATCTCAACTCATTTCTGTGTTGAAAGCTCATAAACCAGCCATTGCATGGAAGATTCATGATATTAAAGGAATAAGTCCTTCGTATTGCACACATAAAATCCTTATGGAAGAAGGTCATAAAAAGTATGTGCAACGCCAACGAAGACTAAATCCTAATATGCAAGATGTTGTTAAGAAATAAATTATTAAACTGCTTGATGCAGGTTTAATTTATCCAATCTCTGATAGTCCATGGGTAAGTCCAGTTCAATGCGTGCCTAAGAAGGGTGGCATGACTGTCATTACAAATGAGAAAAATGAGCTTATTCCTACTAGGACTGTAACAGGATGGCGTGTATGTATTGATTATAGAAAATTAAATGACGCCACCAGAAAAGATCACTTTACCTTACCTTTTATTGATCAAATGTTGGAAACCACCCTTCACCAGAAAAATAGTTACTATTGTTTTCTTGATGGTTTTTCCGGATACTTTCAAATTCTAATAGCACCCGAAGACCAAGAGAAAACCACATTCACGTGCCCTTATGGTACTTTTGCTTACAAACGCATGCCATTTGGACTTTGCAACGCCTCTGCAACCTTTCAAAGGTGCATGATGGCAATTTTTCACGACATGATAGAAGAATGCATGGAAGTTTTCATGGATGACTTTTCAGTCTTCGGTGATACATTTGAATCATGTCTAGATAATCTTGAACGAATGCTTATTAGATGCGAACAATCAAATCTAGTTCTTAATTGGGAGAAATGCCATTTCATGGTTAAAGAAGGCATCGTTCTTGGACATAAAATTTCAAAGGAAGGAATTGAAGTGGATAGAGCTAAAGTAGATGTAATTGCTAAACTTTCACATCCCACCAATGTTAGAGGAGTTAGGAGTTTTCTAGGGCATACCGGTTTTTACCGACGTTTCATAAAAGATTTTTCTAAAATTGCCACTCCTATGAATAAACTCCTAGAAAAGGATGCTCCATTCATCTTTTCGGATGAATGTATCAAATCTTTTAATATTCTTAAAGAAAAACTCACTAATGTGCCGATCATGATAACTCCAAATTGGAATCTACCGTTTGAACTTATGTGCGATGCAAGTGATTTTGCAATGGGAGCCGTTTTAGGACAAAGGATTGAAAAACGATTTCAACCTATTTATTATGCTAGTAAGACGTTACAAGGAGCACAAACAAATTACACAACCACTGAAAAAGAACTCCTTGCTATTGTCTTTGCTTTTGACAAATTTCGATCATATCTCGTTCTAGCTAAAACGGTGGTCTATACCGACCATTCTGCTCTTAGATACCTATTTTCGAAACAAGATGCCAAACCAAGATTAATCCGTTGGATCTTACTCTTACAAGAGTTTGATATTGAAATCTAAGATAAAAGAGGAGCAGAAAATCTCGCCGCTGATCATCTTTCTCGTCTTGAAAATCATGAATTAGAAGTTCTAAATGAATCGGCCATACAAGACAACTTTCCTTTTGAATATCTATTGAAGATAGATTATAATGAAATTCCATGGTTTGCAGACTATGCAAACTATTTAGTATGTGGATTTCTTGAAAAAGGATTGTCGTACCAAAAACAAAAGAAATTCTTTAGTGGTATAAAACACTATTTTTGGGAAGATCCACATTTGTTTAAAAGTTGTCCCGATGGAATAATACACCGATGCGTATTCGGAGATCAAGCTAGTAAAATCTTAAACCATTGTCACACAGGACCAACAGGAGGGCATTATGGGCCTCAGCTCACAGCAAGAAAAGTTTTTGATGCTGGATTCTATTGGCCTACAATTTACAAAGACGCACACCTTCTTTGCAAATCCTGTGATGCTTGTCAAAGGGCCGGAAAAATAAGTCAACGTGATGAAATGTCATAAAATGTCATTCAAGTATGTGAAGTATTTGACATTTGGGGTATTGACTTTATGGGTCCATTTTCAAAATCTCATAATAATCTCTATATTCTCGTAGTCATTGATTATGTATCTAAATGGGCGGAAGCACAAGCTCTCCCAACTAACGATGCACGAGTTGTAGTCAACTTTTTAAAATGTCTTTTTGCAAGGTTTGGAACACCGAAAGCTTTAATAAGTGATCGGGGAACTCATTTTTGTAATAATCAACTTGAGAAAGTTCTTAAAAGATATGGAGTAACTCATAAAATCTCTACCGCATATCATCCACAGACGAGTGGACAAGTTGAAAATACCAATCGAGCTTTAAAACGTATTTTAGAGAAAACCGTAGGATCAAATCCGAAGGAATGGTCCATTAAATTGGAGGATGCACTCTGGACTTTTAGAACAGTCTACAAAACTCCAATTGGCACCACACCTTTTAAACTTGTTTACGAAAAAGCATGTCATATTCCAGTAGAAATTGAACACAAAGCATTTTAGGCTTTGAAGACATGTAATCTTGATTTACATGAAGCTGGACGTCTACGGTTAAGTCAATTAAACGAATTAGAAGAATTAAGACAAGAAGTATATGAAAATTCGTTAATCTATAAGGAAAGAACGAAGAAATGGCATGATAAAAGAATCAGAAGTTCAAAAGAATTTAAAGAAGGAGACAGAGTTCTTCTTTTCAATTCACGATTCAAGCTATTTCCTGAAAAATTGAAATCAAGATGGTCTGGACCATTCATAGTCAAAAGAGTTTTCCCATACGGAACAGTAGAATTAATAAATTCAAATGGGATTGAATTTAAGGTTAATGGTCACAGAGTTAAACATTACATAGATAGTCCAATGGAAGTTGACAACGAAGTTAATCACAATTTCGACACCACAGCTAACTAAGTGTGGGGAGAATCAAGTCTTTTAAGGATAATATGTATTTCTGTTAGAGTTAGATTTTCTGTTTTCGTGTAGTTCTCGAAAATGGAACTCGAATGGTCTTTCCCTAGCAGACCCTAAAGAACTAGTCTTCTCCCCCCATTCTGAATTTTTATTTTTTTTTTAGGTTTTACGAAATGAAGACTTCCTGTGAACTAAACCATGGTCTAATGCTACACCCTTTGATCACTAAACGTAATAATGACACCCTTCCAAGTGAAATAATATCATTAATCAGAGGTAAATTGGACGGAGTAAGAAAAGAATCCAGATGCGAAAAATAATAAGTTACAATTTGGTAAAGGAAAATCAAAATCCGCAGTGAAAAGAAGAGCATGACACCTTGAAAAATGTCACAAATGCGGAAAATGGTCACACGAAGGTAAATGTTCAAATAATCAAAACTATTCAAACACCGAATTTGTTACTTTATGCAGAGACGGACCGTTCATATGTTTAGAAGAAAAAACGTTAAATGCTCGAGGTTACGCCTATGTAGCCATGGAAAACCAATTAGTCCGACTATCTTATGAGTAGGCTAGAGCATATCACTAAGAAATATATTTCACAGGTAAGTTTGTACAGTTTTCATTTTTATTTTTATTTTTATTTTTAACTTTTTGATAATAAACGCTAATTTGTTCGCTATAAAGTATTAAATTGATATTCAATAAAATTAGGTCTTGCGACCGAAATTATTGATATCATTCAAAAATTTATTACATCACTGCGAAATTTAACGTTTATTCTTAAGGTATAAATATCTTTAATCAATCAATCCAAAATATTTCAAAAATTCGTCATGAGTTAAATTAGGTCGTTGAACCGAAATTACTTTACCGAAAATAGGGGCGCATATTTTTGATAATATTTGATTGATTAAAGTGGGATAAAAGCCAAAAAAAATTTTAATTTTATTTTTACCATGTTTTTTTTAATTAATATATAAATATTAAATTAATATTGTAAACTTCTTTTAAATTGTAAATATTTGAAAATTTTAATATTTTTAATATAAGTTTGTATGTATAAAAACAAAAATATAATATAAATTTGGTGTGAATTTTTAAATTTTAATAATATGAATTTTTAATTTTATGCATTTTAAAATTAAATTTGGTGTGAATTTTTAAATTTTAATAATATGAATTTTTAATTTTATGCATTTTAAATTTAAGTTTGGTGTGAATTTAAAAAAAAAAAATTTACTTTATTTTGCTAAGTTAAAAATATGATTTTTAAACTTCGTCGTAAGTTGAAGACTAGGTCGTTGAACCGAAATTGCTTTACCCGAGGGAGGGACGAGAACTTTTATTATCATTATTTTTAATCTTATTGAATTAAAGTATGCCAAAAACATTTAAAAAACCCAAAAATCTTTGCTTTTAAAACCGCGCTTTGAATTGATAAATTTTAAAATTTTGTCGAGGAACGGACTAGGACATCGATCCGAAACACCCTCATCCTAAAAAAGAAACAAATTTTTTAAAAATTTTATTAATTTTATTTTTTATAAAGTGTAAGGTTTTATAAAAAAAAAGAAAAAAAAAGGTGAAAACACTGTTCCCGGATACCCATGCGATCGCATGGGAATTGAACACCAACCTCATGCGATCGCATGAGGCTGGGTTCCAGGCCAGTTTGATAAAAAGAACAGCTCGCTGTTCTGTCTAAAAACACACACACATATACGAACCAACCCCAAAATCACCTCTAAAATTCGCAATTTTTCACCGTAATTCGTCATTTTTCTTGCTCTAATCATGCCTAGATTCTCATTCTTCAGCAAAAAGGTAAAAATTACACCCCTAAACTCATAAATTTTCTAGTTTTTGTGATAATTACCAATATTTTACCTAATGCAATTTTGTTGATTTCTAGTGTAATTAGTGTTAAATTGTTAGTATTTTATGCATGTATAACCTAGATTTATGCTATTTAACATGATTTGAAGCCAAAAACTTTAAAAGTTTTAGAAATCTAGGGTTTGTGTTCTTGAGCAATTTGGGGCTTTTTGATATAAACAGGTTATGGCCAATTTTTATCATGAATTATTGCTAAATTGAGTAGTGTAATATGTTTAGGTAGTTAAACGATCCAAACATTGATCCTAAACATGATTTTTGGAGATTAAAGTGGACTTTTAAAGTCCAAAATTCATGAACTTGATTAATTTGATATAATTGCCAATTGAGACTTGTTTAATTGTTAGTAATGACTATTTTGACATGTTATTTGAGTTAAATGCTTATGAACTTTGTATACATTTTCATATGTACTTATTTGCAAAAAGTGTAGATTTGTAAAAAATGTGAAAATGTGTATAAGTTTAATTTTGATTTAACATGTTATTGTGATTGTTTTAAGTTGTTATTTTGCTAACACTAATGCATATTTGGATGTACAAATTTTGTGTTTAATGTGTTTTGCAGAAAGCCGATACTGGAGGTTCAGGAGCATCATCATCTAGACAGCCTGCTCCAGCTCCAGATCCAGAACCAGAAATGTAATATGAACCTGAACAACAACCACAACAGGAACCACAACATCAGCCTGATCAGCACGTACCTTATTATGATCCGCTACAGTTACCTAATGAATTCACAGTATTTCCCCCGCATCCGCCTGTAGAATACCCAACGATTCCGGACCACACATTGCATCCTAATTTGAGATTCGATAGACGATGGAGAGATTACCCATCATATCAAAGTAATAAATTCAAATTAGTAACAAAAGAGGTAGAGGTGCCGAGGGTAATTGATTGGAATCCTTTGGAAACGGTCCATCTAGCTGACCGTGTTAGACAGCATTTGGTACAAAGGTATGGCAGTTCTTCTTTTACAGATTGGGAACGTCTTTTCACCATTCGTAGACCTGTATATAAGGAATGGTGTGTTGAGCTGATGAGTACTATAGTGTTAAATGTAGATGTAGATAGGTTAGATGATAGAAGTTTTCTTAGATTTATCCTTGGCGGTAGGATGTACAGAATATCCATGATGGACATGGCCAGGGCATTACAGATTTACACTCCTAGTGAATTGCTACTACCCAATTGTATGAGTTTGATTTATCATGGTGAAAGGGTAGATAGGAACTTTGACGCGAACGCCGTTTGGAGGCGTATGTCAAACTATAATGTTTTTACACTGGGAGGAAAACACTCCTACTTACATATTAACAAAGCCGAGCTTCGTGTGATTCATAGATTTTTGGCTAACACGATTACACAGAGAGGTCACAATAAGGAGAAAATGACCTTACATGATTTATTTTACCTAAAGTGTATTCGAGACCTGAGAAGCTTTGTTAATATCCCTTACTGTGTTGGTTTTTATTTATCTAAAATGATAGAAGGAAAGCAGGACGGGAGTATAATAGGAGGAGGTATTTTTGTTACTCTCATTGGAGAGTATTTAGGTGTTGATAGGAACCAAGGGGGTCCATTACAGCTTTGTAGAGAACAGGATGAGACCATAGGATTGTGGGTTTATGTGGTTGCTAAGGTATTAAAGAGTAGACACAACCAGGCACTTCCCTATGAAGGTAATCATCCTCAGGTAGAGAGAGGCTCAGACGAGGAAATGGAGGAAGCGAAAGACATTAGGGATGTCTTTCGAGATGCTATTCTTGACGTCCACGTTCGTATAGATGAGGAAGCAATGACGAGCGCGGCCAGGCATAGTATGTACGAGCAGTGGAACTCCGAGCGAGTATACGAGGATTATAGGTGATGCCAACACGATAGCTGGGTAGTTCATCAGCACCAAATCATGAGCCAGCTATCATATCAGGTACCAAATAATTACGTGCCTACTCGACCTGCTCATTTTCCGCCACACAGCCCCAACATCCGACCACCCTTTAACCGGTATGACTATAACCAAGCCTATCAGAACACCTATAACCAAAAATGGAACCCACCTGATGAGATGAACTGGAACCCCTATCCAGACTAATTTGGTTCCATTGGTTATTTTTATGATTTTTATGTTTTTATCTTTTTGATTATTCATGTTTAAACTTATGTTAATGGATATATTTATGTAATTTTTATAATTTTTATTATTATTGTGTACTAATATTTCACATTTAGGATTTGAAAGTGGGATATTAAGTCCCATTTCAAATTGTCATGCATGTTTATATTTGTATGTATGTATATTGTCAATTGTACAAAACAGGGTAAAACAGCGCATTTTCAAAGACTGGCATTAAGTTCAGCAAAAGCTAGTAATTTTGACGACAAGATGAAAAATAAATGTGATGTAACAACAAGATGGAATGAACAAATGATGTGCACCGTTTATCATTCAGCAAACAAACGCCAATATGTTTGGAAACTTTGGTAAAATTTAATCATTTTTCTACGCTAATCACCCTCAATAATTTAAATTGTTACTGATTTCTTGCAAATGAGGGCATTGCAAGATCTTAAGTGTGGGAAGGGGTTAAATTATTTTGGATTTTTAATTTTTTTAACTTATACACTTGGTTACCATTAAAAATACTAGTAACGTAGTAGTTGTATTAGAATCTAGTGCTCTCTGATAACAAAGAACAGCCCTAGTCTTATATACTGACTACCCACTTCTAGTAAAATTTTCAATTAAATGAATTCAAAAGCATGTTTATATATATTTATGAACGATAAAACTAGGTGTTAACATCGAAATTATTGTTACCTTGGAAAAGACATAAATTGAGAAACAAACCAAAATGTTAAAATTCATTAAAAATGGAATAGAGGACAATAAAAAGGAAAATAAAAAGCCAAGTGTGGGAAAAATTACCAAGTTATTTTAAACATATGTCACATATTTCTTTACAAATAACTGAAGGTACTTTTGTTTTGGACGATTTTAATCAGTTTTACCCGATTTACTGTAATATATTTGAAAGAAAAGATGGATCTACACGATGAATCAATTCCATCATTTAAAGGAAGTAAAGTCTTCCGAAAAAGAAACGCGCTTCTTGATTTAGGTCATGAAGTTGTCGTCCAGACCAGCTGTAGGTTGACGAAAAACGTAGAAAAGTCATCTCTAAAATCAGCAGGAAATCCACGGACCTCAGCATCAAAAAGGGTCGCCAAGTGGTCAGACTTATCCTAGCCATGAGAGGATCTATCTTGTACAATGGGGGGCACCGTGCAAATTAGCTGGATAAGACTAATGAATCAGATCCCCAGAAAGGATAATCTCCTTAAAGATCAAAAATCAGCTTTTAAGACTGATATTACTCAATCCTAGAGATTGACCTTAAAGATTGAGAATTACAAACTCATGGAATTCGATGATATCTAAACTCGAGCTTGAACGAGAAAATATTTTGATCAAATTAAAACCGATTTGTTTTCTGAAAACCCATTTTCAATGCGTTCATTACCATTGAACGTAAAATCCTAGGAATTCACCTGGAATTCATTAGGTCACCTGAACCAAATCGGGTGTCAACCGTAAGAACGGTGGTTGCATAGCATGGTCAAAGACAGGACCTTGTGCCAGACCGGAAAATTATAAGGGTGAGCTTTACTATTGCTCATACAAAGGATAGTAATTGTATCCGACACGTTATAGACCATAATTAAAAGCATGTCAGGGGACATTGCCTAAACAGTTGCTTGTTCAACGCTTTCCTTTACAACCGGACGGTAGTTTATCGAAAGGTTATATACGGAACAAGTATACTGGACGTGTTGCTTTCCCAATACAAGGTTAGCAAGTGAGTAACACAAAACCACAAGTTTTGAGCTAAAGTTTTCAAATCTGAAACCCACCAAACCCACAAAAACAATTTGCAAAACACCGGTGAAGGGTTAATCCGAAAAACTTATCTAGGGTAAAAGCTAGATTTAATTTTCAAAAAATCAAATGTTTTCATAAAGATCTAATTTCTTAAAGGATCTAAATTTTTATAGTCATGTGGGACTGTAAACCACATCGTTACTACCATTGTTTATACCACCGTAAAGAAATCACTGATGTACAAAGTGTGAAGAATAAAGAAGTGATTCTAGTATATTTCAAGACTATATCGCTTGAGGACAAGCAACGCTCAAATGTGGGAATATTTGATAATGCTAAAAACGAACATATATTTCATAGCATTATTCCTCAAGAAAGACAAGCTTTTAGTTGCAATTGTTCTATTTACAAGTGATATTCGTTTAAATAATAAAAGGTGAAGACAAAAGACAGATTCGATGAATTAAAGACGCAAACGACCAAAAAGCTCAAAAGTACAAAATACAATCAAAGTGGTTCCAATTATTGATAAGAAACGTCTCAAAATTACAAGAGTACAAGATTCAAAACGCAAAGTACAAGATATTAAATTGTACGCAAGGACGTTCGAAAATCCGGAACCGGGACCAAAGTCAACTCTTAACGTTCGACGCAACGGACTAAAAATTACAAGTCAACTATGCACATAAATATAATATAATATTTAAATAATTCTTATAATTATTTATATATTATATTTATTTATTAAAAACGTCGACAAACAAGAAAACAAAGAATTTTGAGCTGTCACCTACCACCATGCGATCGCATGGCCTGGAAGCACAAAAGCCATACGATCGCATGGCCCTGAAATCCAGCCCACATGCCTATAAAAGTCGCGGTTTTGAGCATCATAAACACATCTTTTTCTTCTCCTCATTCATACGTAAAATATATATATTATAATTTTAATTTTATTTTTATTTTTAATTCTAATAATAAGGGTATGTTAGCGCATATTGTAAGGGTGTAAGTCAAAATTCTGTCCGTGTAACGCTACGCTATTTTTAATCATTGTAAGTTATGTTCAACCTTTTTACATTAATGTCTCGTAGCTAAGTTATTATTATGCTTATTTAATACTGAAGTAATCATGATGTTGGGCTAATTACTAAAATTGGGTAATTGGGCTTTGTACCATAATTGGGGTTTGGACAAAAGAACGACACTTGTAGAAATTAGACTATGGGCTATTAATGGGCTTTATATTTGTTTAACTAAATGATAGTTTGTTAATTTTAATATAAAGATTTACAATTGGACATCCCTATAAATAACCATATACACTCGATCGGACACGATGGACGGGGTATTTATATGTACGAATAATCGTTCATTTAACCGGACACGGGAATGGATTAATATTCACTAGAATTATTAAAACAGGGGTAAAATTATGTACAAGGACACTTGGCATAATTGTTAACAAAGTATTAAAACCTTGGGTTACACGCAGTCGATATCCTGGTGTAATTATTAAACAAAGTATTAAGACCTTGTTACAGTTTAAGTCCCCAATTAGTTGGAATATTTGACTTCGGGTATAAGGATAATTTGACGAGGATACTCGCACTTTATATTTATGACTGATGGACTGTTATGGACAAAAACCAGACGGACATATTAAATAATCCAGGACAAATGACAATTAACCCATGGGCATAAAACTAAAATCAACACGTCAAACATCATGATTATGGAAGTTTAAATAAGCATAATTCCTTTATTTTCATATTTAATTGCACTTTTAATTATCGCACTTTTATTTATTGTCATTGTATTTAATTGCGCTTTTAATTATTGTACTTTTTTAATTATCGCAAGTTTATTTTATCGCACTTTATTTATCGCAATTTCATTATCGTTATTTACTTTACACTTTAAATTAAGTCTTTTATTTATTTAATATTTTACATTAGGTTTTAACTGCGACTAAAGTTTTAAAAATCGACAAACCGATCATTAAACGGTAAAAACCCCCCTTTTAATAATAATAATATTACTTATATATATTTGTATTTTTATAAAGTAAAACTAATATAGCGTTAAGCTTTGTTTAAAAGATTTCCCTGTGGAACGAACCGGACTTACTAAAAACTACACTACTGTACGATTAGGTACACTGCCTATAAGTGTTGTAACAAGGTTTAAGTATATCCATTCTATAAATAAATAAATATCTTGTGTAAAATTGTATCATATTTAATAGTTTTTCATAGTAAAATATAAGCTATTTTATATACGCCTCGCATAACATCAGTTTCATACAAATAGTGTCTCCACAGTTTCAAAGCAAACACTAATGCAGCCATTTCAAGATCATGCACTGGATAATTCTTCTCATGATCTTTCAATTGTCGCGAGGCGTAAGCAATTACTTTATCTCTTTGCATTAATACACAACCTGTGATGACCCGGAAATTTCCGATCAAATTTAAACTTTAATCTTTATATATATCCGACACGATAAGCAAAATCTGTACTGTTGAGTCTCGAAAGTTTTGAAACTATATTTCTGTAATCAAATATCCTTTGACCATGCCAAACGATTCACGAACAATTATGTGTAAATAAATATATATATATACATATACATATGTCTGATTTTAAATTGAGTTATATTAATGAAACATTGAACGGATTAGTTATTATGAATATAAGATATGAGATCAATTTTATGAATTTGGAATGCTATCAAGGTATTGAATGAATAATACTTTACATGAACGTATTTGTTCGATGTAAGTTAGTCGACGAGATTAAAAGATAATACAAATGATTGAATCATCAAATACATTGAATTAGTATTACGAGTCTCGGTTATGAGGTCCACTTTGAATTAGAGAACTCTTATTTTTAACAATATTCGGAAAATGTTAAAATGATTTACATAAAAGAACGAAAGTGTCAATTAAGGAGAACCAGACAAATAATTGTGGAGATTCCTGCTTGACTTTCAATGCATGCTTTACAATGATTGTCTCGTATCTCTTGTTAAGTTATTATTCAAACTAAAATAAACAGTGATCCGAAAATGAGTGATATAAATTAGGCTTATTAAAAATATATTTAAAATCTATTTGATAAATTTTAACACTTTTTTATATTTTATCCAGAATCGAGCGGGACAATTGATGCAATTTTATTTAATAAATTAATGATCGAATTTTATACATAATGACTAAAATAAATAAAGGAATTTAATTCAAAAATTTGGGATTTTTCTGAAAGACTTTTTATCCGCCACTTATTAACAACGGGGTACGAAATCCAGCCCGTGAGTTAAAAAAATTAAAACCATAATTGATGGTGGATAAGATTTATAAACGTTTTGAATTCTTGATTGATTTTTTTATTATTATAATGTAATTTATTATTATATAAATATGTACTAAAAAGGGTTTATAAAGGACACCACTTATCAACTCTACTTGATTAATAATGTCACCTGTGAATCGAATGAATTGCAAAGTTACTATGCCTAATTGAACACCTAATTGAATTATTGATACTATACGGTTTTTGTCTTTCTTCACAATAGAATCTAACTATATAATTACATATACTTTACACTTGCAAATTAGTTACACATATCAATCAACTGTACATGATTCTAATTAGAAATACTGTGCATAAATTTTATTTATGAGGCACATTATATTTTTTTTCTTGAACAATGAGTCGCAATGTTTTTTTTTAGTCTACAAATATGAGGCGCATATGTAGTGTAAACTTGTCCTTCAGTCGTCATGACAAAAATAAAAATAAAAATATTTTAACCTTATCTTAAAATAAATAAAAAAAAAATAAATTTTTTTTATTCTGATACGGAGTATAAAATATCAGATTACGAAAACACGGGGTTAAAAAGTGAACTAACAATTCCAAAAGTTGCGCCTCCTTTTCTTGGTTACACGAGTTTTATTTTATACATATTAGTATATTTTATTATTTAAAAAAAAAAAAAATAAATAAAGACAATGAATCACGGATTGAAAAAGTAAAAGAAAAAGGGGATGGGCTCCCTATACTCATTCTCACGTTCTTTTGTTTTTTTTTCCTTTTATTTAATTATTATTAATATTATTATTATTATTATTATTATTATTATTATTATTATTATTATTATTATTATTATTATTATTATTATTATTATTATTATTATTATTATTATTATTATTATTATTATTATTATTATTATTATTATTATTATTATTATTATTATTATTATTATAAGTTGTGATTGCTTTCATGAATAGAGAACGAAGTAGTTAGGTGGCTCAACTCCTTTAAAAATCGATCGATGCAGTTCATGAATTCATAAATCATTCCATCTATCTCTCTGCAACATATATACATAAATATATATTATAATTAATATTAATATTATTCTTATTAAGATTATTATTATTAACCATATTAGCAATATTGGTAGTAATATTAATATTTGTATCTACATAAAAAAATACTACGACGAGGTCATGAGTGGGTTAATTTCAAAAGGAGTTTATGAGCGGGATAGAGCTAAGGAAATTATGGGTTATAACTATGGAGGTGATGGGTAATGTTCGAGGGTATGTTCATGAGGTCAATTTAGTGTTGTCATCTCCGTTGCGTTTGCGTATCTTTCTTGCAATATTGAACCTCAATATTGATACGTGAGCACTCATAACTTAACTTTTATTTATCAATAGTGTATCCCTGACTAGTGCTCGAGAAAATAGGATTATGCATGCTTGTACATTTGATATTGCCCTTAGATAGGTTATGTTGAATCTTAAAGGTTGTTATACTAGGGATAAATTAAGGTATAAGATATACATGTCATTGAAAAGCTAATGAAAAATTAATAACTTTTCCTTTAGATGTCAAAGGGATCTGATGGACGGATTAGAAATTATAGCCAATTGAAATTTCGTAAGAATGATTATTATTATCGTCGTTAATATCATTGTTCTAATTTTTATCCAATTGATAATATTATTATTATTATTATTATTATTATAATTATTATTATTATCAATGTTATTTTATCAAATAAAAATATAATTATCTCAATAGAATCTATCACAATATTTTTATGACATCAAATGAATTTTATAAATTTTATTACTTAAAATATATAAAAGTATACTTTAATATAAAATTGTATTTATAAGTGAATTATATTATTTACTCTGTTAAATCTTTTAAATATTTTAAAAATATAAAACGACGATATTTAAATTATATAATAATCATTTATAAACTTTTAAAAATCATTTTGAGTCAAACCTATTTTCGTCGATCTTTGCATATTAGACTCGAGCATTAGGATTGTGGTACACTATGACTTAACTTAATGTATTAGAAAAATATTGACAAATACATAAATATATATAAATAATTTAGGTTCGTGAATCCAAGGCCAACCCTACACTTGTTCAATGATGTTATATGTATTTTTACTACAAAATACAGTATGGTGAGTTTCATTTACCTTTTTACCCTTTACATTTTTGGGCTGAGAATACATGCGCAACTTTTATAACTTTTTTATGAAATTGACACAAGTACGTGAAACTACATTTTATGGTTGAATGATCGAACTCGAATATGCCCCTTTTTATTAAGTCTGGTAATCTAAGAATTAGGGAACAGACACCCTAATTGACGCGAACTCTAAAGATAGATCTATCGGGCCCAACAAGCCCCATCCAAAGTACCGGATGTTTTAGTACTTCGAAATTTATATCATGTCCGAAGGAGGATCCCGGAATGATGGGGATATTCTTATATATGCATATTGTTAATGTCGGTTACCAGGTGTTCAATCCATATGAATGATATTTTTGTCTCTATGCATGGGACGTATGTTTATGAGAAATGGAAATCTGAAATATTGTGGTCTATTAAAATGATGGAAACGATTGTTTAAGTTAAACTAATGAACTCACCAACCTTTTGGTTGACACTTGAAAGCATGTTTATTCTCAGGTTTGAAAGAGATCTTCCGCTGTGCATTAGCTCATTTTAAAGATATTACTTGGAGTCATTCATGACATATTTCAAAAGACGTTGCATTCGAGTCGTTGAAGTTCATTAAAGATTATTATTAAGTAAATGACAGATTAGGTCATTTATAGTTTGGATATTATGAAATGGTATGCATACATATCAACTTTCGATGTAATGAAAGATTGTCTTTTAAAAATGAATGCAATGTTTGTAAAATGTATCATTTAGAGGTTAAGTACCTCGCGATGTAATCATATGTTATTGTATTCGTCCCTATGGATTGGGTCGGGTCGTCTCACAACCCAACCCAGCAAATGATGCATCACAGTATACCTGATAGTGCCTATTTTATACATGTTTTTAGATATTATTTATAGGCACTATCGTTGTTATTTTGTATTTATTTGAATCAATTATGCGAACTTTCGATACTTAATAAATTATAATTGATTTCAGATAATTATGGAGTATTGATGACTTTTTAGAGTGAAATAGATAATCGAGTTATAAAGTCAAGAAGATTGAAGCTGAAAAGAAGCTTAGATGAAAAGCGTTACTTGTGTGACGAAAGCGCCACTTAATTATTGGGACAGCAAGTGGGCTGATTTATTTATATTGAAGATGGGCTGAATATAATTAGTTGGACTTATAATATTTGGGCTCTTATTAATTTTAAAACCCAATTATACAAATTTGAGCCCCAAGTTGTTTAAGCCTATAAATACAAGAGAAGGGGCAAATAAAAAAGGGAGAGAGGTTTTGGTGTCCAGGGAGCCGATCGTGGACCCCCTGTGGGGTTTGGGTTTTTTCACACGAAAAGAAAAGAGGAAAAGCACAAAAGTTGAATTGTGTGCTGTGTTCGTTTGAAGACAACAAGTGGCCTCCATCTGTTTGTTTAGTCGACTCACAACAAAAATAAGAGGGCAAAATTGCTTGTGTAATTTTTGTACACCTGTGGAGAGCAAATAATTACAATTCATCCTTGTGGTTTGTTTCTGTCTACGAAAAGCCAAAGGAATAGAAGGATCCATCTCTTATTTCTAATTGGTCACAAGAAAGAAATAGAGGTCAAAAGGGTGTGTTTGTTGGCGAGTTGGCGAGTCAGAGAGCAAAGAAAGAAGGGGAGTACTTAGTTTTAATTTATTTACTACTTGTATTTAACTCGGTATGATTTTGTTGATTGTTTACAACACATATATTTTTGCTAGTTAATTTGATTTATTCATGTCTGTTTGGATGATGAATTATTTATGCATTATTAATTTGTGTATGTGTTCAATTTATATTATAGTCATGAGCTAAATACTTTATGTTCATCTTGATTAATATCCTTAGTGTTGGATGATTTATTTTATAGCTATATGATTTTTTTTGCATGATAAATTAGAGTTTGGATAAAGAACCACACTTGTGGGTGTTGATGTATGTTATGAGATTGATTAGTGTACTTGTTTGGACAAAGGGAACCCTGTTTCAATTTAGTGCATTAATTTTCAATTGATTTGTCTTAATTAATTGGGTGCTTACTGGATCAAGGGGGTAAATTGGGTAACATATGTTGAACAAAACAGGGGTGAATTGCGTGGAGCGAACGCGTAACCAATTTAATCTAAATCTCTGAATTAGTTAATTACCTAGTCACAAGCAACGAGGTCTTTGGTGAGAGGGAACCCTAAGCCGATAAATCCTAGTTTGAGTGTTCGTAAAAGAGAACTCTAAACGAACCGATTTAGTAATTACATGCATTTTATCACTATAACTTGTGCTTAATACTATATCATCCGACACTGAAGGTAAAAGATCTAGGCGAGCATTTCTGTGTCTATTAAATTCAAAACAATTTTTAATTTGTTTGTTGACTCTACATTTATTTTCTATAAACTTAAAAGCACAAAAATATCGTTTTTACTTTAAATCTATCTTGATTGGTTAATTGTTAAATAACCAAAACCACTTATCTGTTATTTGCTTTATTTGGTTATTTGTTTTAGTTAATTAATTACGATCTAGTTTTCATTCTTGAATTGCATTGATACTGTCCTTGGAACGATACTTGGAATTACCATTTACTATACTATTGCACGATCGGGTACACTGCCCGTTAGTGTGTAGTAATCTTTAAACCGGCATTTTTCAGAGATAAATTATATACTAGATTTCACACATCAAGTTTTTGGCGCCGCTGCCGGGGACAATTGTGTCAATTTGAGATTGTTGCTAGTTTTGATTTGTTTGAGTCTTTTTGTTTTTAGGTAGTTCTTGTTTCTTTTTAGTATTTATCATTTTCTAGAGTCGGTGCTTTTATTCTTTTCTTTGTTTTTGTCAGTTGCAGGAAAATGGTTGACTACAGGAAAATGACAATGGCTGAGAAAATGAGAGTTGAACAGAGGAAACTAATCGCATTGTATTCATCTCCTAGTGTTACCAACGAGGGGTACCAAGAGAAAGAAGTCGATGAAACTGTGGTTAACACTCGAAAAATGTCTATGAAAGAGAAGATGATAGCTGAAGGTTTCTGCCCGTGTTTTTATGGGTCTTGGCAATGTTGAATGAATCCGGACGTAAAACATTCGAGTCCCCTACCTATTACGCAACTTGCTACCGATCTTTATTCACCATTGATTCTGCTTTCAGAACATTCAGATGTGATAGAGTCTGGTCCAGCTCCACAACTTATAACTTCACAATCTATTTTGCAAGAGGAACTGGTTGTTGAAAAACGTACTCGTTTAGATCCACTTTCTGAGCTTTTGCAAGATTTCCCCGAGTTACATTCTTACTCTTCTAGTTATATAGATGAGACTCTGGTGGAAAAGAAAGATGGTTTGTTAGTTGATCTCATGGCTAATGGTTATAAACCTACGATTGAAGAACTGAAGGAACTAAAGTTGGAAGTTGAGTCTCGTTCCATAGTTGAGATACAGAGCGGGTCCACACTTGTTTTAGAGGATGTCGTAATTCAGGAAAGTGATTGTTTATTATCGGGTGGAAATCACGGTGTGTATAGTGCGGAGGAGACAGTGTACCATGTCCCATTTGATTTGAGCATGACCGTGGACTACATTAGGGTGTCCCAAGCGGATTTTAAGGGTGACACGTTTCTCGACACCCGGGTTATGTTAGAGTTCTCCATAAAGAATCTAGGAGAACTTCCAAATTTAATGTTCACAACTCGCGGTGTTAATGATTGGTTGATGTTGCTTATTCGTGAAACATATTCCACTGATTTCTCGTACCGTCGGATAAGTTTGGAAGAGTTAGAACCCCATTGAAGGCTGATAATGAGGGGTCGAGTCGGGTGCACGAATTTGGGAAAGGTTGCACAGCTCGTAAAGTTTTGAAATTGTGAAAGAGGCGAGGAAGCTAACTTTTGAGTTGCAGCTATTTTACTATTTCGCGGTCCAACAATTTTTCTGCTAAAACCCCAGGAAGTTTCTGTTCCTTTACTCTTATTGTTTTTTATTTTATTTACTCCACTTTTGCATTGTAGTATAAAATGCTAGTGAGGACATAGCATGAAATAAGTGTAGAGGGGGGATTTACGGTTTATTTACACTTGGTTTTTGTCTGTTGGATTGCATGAAAATTGTTGCTTTTATGTTTAAATGATATATGTTTTAAGGTAACTGGCATTTGACTCCCTAGGTAGTAAAATTTTTAAATTTTTATGAGATCACCTAGTGAGAGGTATTGTAAATGATGAAGAAATATTGTAGAATTTTTAGCCTTTTTATTTTAACACTAATTTTTAGCCAGTTTACCCAGGTCATTAGTGCTCGGTTTGAGTATTAACATTCCAATTAGAAAACCTTAGAAGCCATAGCCTTTAGATGAAAACCAAATGAAACCAATTCCCTTTTCTACCCTATTTTCGGAAGTTTAAATTCTTAGTCAAGTTTATGTCTTCTTACTATATTAATCTTAATGTTAATAGAAATACTTTTACTTGTGTTATTATTGAAGTGGGAGTGTAATTATTTGCGTTCCTAAAACTCACTTGAGTAGTTGTGTAAAAAGCACAACGAAGGTGGGGGTAAACAGATATTTTCATCATTCCTTACGACAATATATGTGTGTGTGAAAAAAATATAAAAAAAAGATGAGAAAAATCAAAAAATGTAAATGATTCCTGAAAATGTAATTATTACTTGAAGCATGTTAAATATAGTTTGATGTATAAGCCTTTGGAATTCGAATAAGTAGTTCCTTTGGGGTGCTTGTCACTTAACCACCTAAGGTCCTTTCCGAATTTGGGATCGGTTGGTTCGAAAGTTCGTTACACGGGTTCCATAGAAAGCTGGCATGAAATTGTAATTGACACAATAATTTTCGAGGTTCGAATAATTAGATCCACGGGGTGCTTTATCACCTAACTTACTAAGGTCATTTCCCGGTCTGGATAAGTTGGTCGAAAGTTCGCTACACGGACCAAGGGAGTTGTTGGTTGAAAGTAATGAGTATAGAAGGTTGATACAAAAAAAAAAAAAAAAAAAATTAATAAAATAAAATAAAAAAAATATATACAATAGATATATAAATATATGTGAAATAAAAAGAGTTCCAATGTGGACCATGTGTGTTTAGGTGATAGTAGTTCTTAATAATAAATTCGCTTTTTAGTAGCTAGATATCTATTTGACTTTGCATTCAACTTCCACTTTTACACCATTTTATATCTTGTGTCATATCCTACCCGATATACCCATGAACATTTACCCGAATTAATATTTCTTTTGATACGATACCTAGGTGAGTTTAACTTGTTGATGTTAGTCTTTAAAATTTGAAAGATATTGTTTTCTTGTACTTATGAACTTAATGAAAAATCTTTTACTTAAAATGATTAACATGATATTGCCTAGGGAGTGTAGTTCTAAATTGTTTTGTCTTTATTTGCTTAAGGACAAGCAAAAGCCAAGTGTGGAGGAGTTTGATAGTGCCTATTTTATACATGTTTTTAGATATTATTTATAGGCACTATCGTTGTTATTTTGTATTTATTTGAATCAATTATGCGAACTTTCGATACTTAATAAATTATAATTGATTTCAGATAATTATGGAGTATTGATGACTTTTTAGAGTGAAATAGATAATCGAGTTATAAAGTCAAGAAGATTGAAGCTGAAAAGAAGCTTAGATGAAAAGCGTTACTTGTGTGACGAAAGCGCCACTTAATTATTGGGACAGCAAGTGGGCTGATTTATTTATATTGAAGATGGGCTGAATATAATTAGTTGGACTTATAATATTTGGGCTCTTATTAATTTTAAAACCCAATTATACAAATTTGAGCCCCAAGTTGTTTAAGCCTATAAATACAAGAGAAGGGGCAAATAAAAAAGGGAGAGAGGTTTTGGTGTGCAGAGAGCCGATCGTGGACCCCCTGTGGGGTTTGGGTTTTTTCACACGAAAAGAAAAGAGGAAAAGCACAAAGGTTGAATTGTGTGCTGTGTTCGTTTGAAGACAACAAGTGGCCTCCATCTGTTTGTTTAGTCGACTCACAACAAAAATAAGAGGGCAAAATTGCTTGTGTAATTTTTGTACACCTGTGGAGAGTAAATAATTACAATTCATCCTTGTGGTTTGTTTCTGTCTACGAAAATCCAAAGGAATAGAAGGATCCATCTCTTATTTCTAATTGGTCACAAGAAAGAAATAGAGGTCAAAAGGGTGTGTTTGTTGGCGAGTCAGAGAGCAAAGAAAGAAGGGGAGTACTTAGTTTTAATTTATTTACTACTTGTATTTAACTCGGTATGATTTTGTTGATTGTTTACAACACATATATTTTTGCTAGTTAATTTGATTTATTCATGTCTGTGTGGATGATGAATTATTTATGCATTATTAATTTGTGTATGTGTTCAATTTATATTATAGTCATGAGCTAAATACTTTATGTTCATCTTGATTAATATCCTTAGTGTTGGATGATTTATTTTATAGCTATATGATTTTTTTTGTATGATAAATTAGAGTTTGGATAAAGAACCACATTTGTGGGTGTTGATGTATGTTATGAGATTGATTAGTGTACTTGTTTGGACAAAGGGAACCCTGTTTCAATTTAGTGCATTAATTTTCAATTGATTTGTCTTAATTAATTGGGTGCTTACTGGATCAAGGGGGTAAATTGGGTAACATATGTTGAACAAAACAGGGGTGAATTGTGTGGAGCGAACGCGTAACCAATTTAATCTAAATCTCTGAATTAGTTAATTACCTAGTCACAAGCAACGAGGTCTTTGGTGAGAGGGAACCCTAAGCCGATAAATCCTAGTTTGAGTGTTCGTAAAAGAGAACTCTAAACGAACCGATTTAGTAATTACATGCATTTTATCACTATAACTTGTGCTTAATACTATATCATCCGACACTGAAGGTAAAAGATCTAGGGGAACATTTCTTTGTCTATTAAATTCAAAATAATTTTTAATTTGTTTGTTGACTCTACTTTTATTTTCTATAAACTTAAAAGCACAAAAATATCGTTTTTACTTTAAATCTATCTTGATTGGTTAATCGTTAGATAACCAAAACCACTTATCTGTTATTTGCTTTATTTGGTTATTTGTTTTAGTTAATTAATTACGATCTAGTTTTCATTCTTGAATTACATTCATACTGTCCTTGGAACGATACTTGGAATTACCATTTACTATACTATTGCACGATCGGGTACACTACCCGTTAGTGTGTAGTAATCTTTAAACCGGTATTTTTCAGAGATAAATTATATACTAGATTTCACACATCAATACCACGAAGTCGTCTGAACCTTATGGTAAAGCTAATACTGGTGCCTGACACAGTAGCTGTTTCAAAATCTGAAAAGCCTTTTCCTGTTCATCAATCCATCGAAAGGCTACATCTTTACGAGTCAACTTAGTCTACGGACCTGCTATTTTCGAGAAATCCTTGATAAATCTGCGATAATAACTGGCTAATCCCAGAAAACTCTTAATCTCAGTCGGAGTCTTCAGAGAATTCCAATTCATTACCGCTTCTATCTTTGTCGGATCAACTTTTATACCCTCGGCACAAATCACATGACCCAAAAACTGCACTTCACGTAACCAAAAATTCACACTTTGAAAATTTTACAAATAGTTGTTCACGTTTCAACAAGTTCAAAACCTGTCTCAGATGTTCAGCATGTTCACTTTCAGTCTTTGAATACACTAGTATATCATCTATAAACACAATCACAAACTTATCTAAGAACGGACGACACACTCTATTCATTAGATCCATGAAGATTGCTGGCGCATTCGTCAACCAAACGGCATGACAAGAAATTTATAATGACCATACCTTGTTCTGAACGTTGTTTCCGGTATATCTGATTCAGCAACACGAACCTGATGATATCCGGATCGTAAGTCTATCTTAGAAAAGAATGAAGCACCCTGTAACTGATCTAACAAATCGTCTATTCGAGGTAACGGATACTTATTATTCACTGTTCTTTTGTTCAATTCACGATAATCAATACACATACGCATTGACCCATCTTTCTTTTTAACAAACCATACCGGAGCACCCCACGGTGAAGAACTCGGTCGGATAAACCCACGATCTAATAGTTCTTGAATCTGTGACATCATTTCACGGATTTCAAACGACGCTAATCGGTATGGAGATTTTTCAACTGGAGTTGTTCCAGGAACCAACTCAATCTTATATTTGACTTCCCTTACCGGCGGCAGACCTGGTAACTCATCTGGGAACACTTCGGAAAATTCTGATACTACCGGAATATCAGCCACTATTTTTTTTCTTTCTTCGCATCAATTACATATGCAAGAAATGATTCACAACCCTTTCCCATCGACTTTTTCGCTTTCATCATGGTTATCAACGGAAGATTATACCCGCTCCGCTCCCCTCGGGCCACAACACGGGTTCCATCTGAAATGTCCCGTTCTTATGGATTAAAAACATTCCATATTAATTGATTTCGTTGCGAGGTTTTGACCTCTATATGAGACGTTTTTCAAAGACTGCATTCATTTTAAAACAAACCATAACCTTTATTTCATCAATAAAGGTTTAAAAAGTTTTACATAGATTATCAAATAATGATAATCTAAAATATCCTGTTTACACACGACCATTACATAATGGTTTACAATACAAATATGTTACAACGAAATAAGTTTCTTGAATGGAGTTTTTACACAATATCATACAAGCATGGACTCTAAATCTCGTCGTTATTTAAGTATGCGACAGCGGAAGCTCTTAATAATCACCTGAGAATAAACATGCTTAAAACGTCAACAAAAATTTTTCTTGAGTTATAGGTTTAACCTATATATTATCAAATAATAATAATAGACCACAAGATTTCATATTTCAATACACATCCCATACATAGAGATAAAAATCATTCATATGGTGAACACCTGGTAACCGACATTAACAAGATGCATATATAAGAATATCCCCATCATTCCGGGACACCCTTCGGATATGATATAAATTTCGAAGTACTAAAGCATCCGGTACTTTGGATGGGGTTTGTTAGGCCCAATAGATCTATCTTTAGGATTCGCGTCAATTAGGGTGTCTGTTCCCTAGTTCTTAGATTACCAGACTTAATAAAAAGGGGCATATTCGATTTCGATAATTCAACCATAGAATGTAGTTTCACGTACTTGTGTCTATTTTGTAAATCATTTATAAAACCTGCATGTATTCTCATCCCAAAAATATTAGATTTTAAAAGTGGGACTATAACTCACTTTCACAGATTTTTACTTCGTCGGGAAGTAAGACTTGGCCACTGGTCGATTCACGAACCTATAACAAATATGTACATATATATCAAAGTATGTTCAAAATATATTTACAACACTTTTAATACATTTTGATGTTTTAAGTTTATTAAGTCAGCTGTCCTCGTTAGTAACCTACAACTAGTTGTCCACAGTTAGATGTACAGAAAAGAAATCGATATATATTGTCTTGAATCAATCCACAACCCAGTGTATACATATCTCAGTATTGATCAAAACTCAAACTATATATATTTTGGAATCAACCTCAACCCTGTATAGCTAACTCCAACATTCACATATAGAGTGTCTATGGTTGTTCCGAAATATATATAGATGTGTCGACATGATATGTCGAAACATTGTATATGTGTCTATTGAAATGTCCCGTTCTTATTGATTAAAAACGTTCCATATTAATTGATTTCATTGCGAGGTTTTGACCTCTATATGAGACGTTTTTCAAAGACTGCATTCATTTTAAAACAAACCATAACCTTTATTTCATCAATAAAGGTTTAAAAAGCTTTACGTAGATTATCAAATAATGATAATCTAAAATATCCTGTTTACACACGACCATTACATAATGGTTTACAATACAAATATGTTACAACAAAATAAGTTTCTTGAATGCAGTTTTTACACAATATCATACAAGCATGGACTCCAAATCTCGTCCTTATTTAAGTATGCGACAGCGGAAGCTCTTAATAATCACCTGAGAATAAACATGCTTAAAACGTCAACAAAAATGTTGGTGAGTTATAGGTTTAACCTATATATATCAAATCATAATAATAGACCACAAGATTTCATATTTCAATACACATCCCATACATAGAGATAAAAATCATTCATATGGTGAACACCTGGTAACCGACATTAACAAGATGCATATATAAGAATATCCCCATCATTCCGGGACACCCTTCGGATATGATATAAATTTCGAAGTACTAAAGCATCCGGTACTTTGGATGGGGTTTGTTAGGCCCAATAGATCTATCTTTAGGATTCGCGTCAATTAGGGTGTCTGTTCCCTAATTCTTAGATTACCAGACTTAATAAAAAGGGGCATATTCGATTTCGATAATTCAACCATAGAATGTAGTTTCACGTACTTGTGTCTATTTTGTAAATCATTTATAAAACCTGCATGTATTCCCATCCCAAAAATATTAGATTTTAAAAGTGGGACTATAACTCACTTTCACAGATATTTACTTCGTCGGGAAGTAAGACTTGGCCACTGGCTGATTCATGAACCTATAACAATATATACATATATATCAAAGTATGTTCAAAATATATTTACAACACTTTTAATATATTTTGATGTTTTAAGTTTATTAAGTCACCTGTCCTCGTTAGTAACTTACAACTAGTTGTCCACAGTTAGATGTACAGAAATAAATCGATAAATATTATCTTGAATCAATCTACGACCCAATGTATACGTATCTCAGTATTGATCACAACTCAAACTATATATATTTTGGAATCAACCTCAACCCTGTATAGCTAACTCCAACATTCACATATAGAGTGTCTATGGTTGTTCCAAAATATATATAGATGTGTCGACATGATAGGTCGAAACATTGTATACGTGTCTATGGTATCTCAAGATTACATAATATACAATACAAGTTGATTAAGTTATGGTTGGAATAGATTTGTTACCAATTTTCACGTAGCTAAAATGAGAAAAATTATCCAATCTTGTTTTACCCATAACTTCTTCATTTTAAATCCGTTTTGAGTGAATTAAATTGCTATGGTTTCATATTGAACTCTATTTTATGAATCTAAACATAAAAATTATAGGTTTATAGTTATAAAAATAAGTTACAAGTCGTTTTTGTAAAGGTAGTCATTTCAGTCGAAAGAACGATGTCTAGATGACCATTTTAGAAAATATACTTCCACTTTGAGTTTAACCACAATTTTTGGATATAGTTTCATGTTCATAATAAAAATCATTTTTCCAGAATAACAACTTTTAAATCAAAGTTTATCATAGTTTTTAATTAACTAACCCAAAATAGCCCGCGGTGTTACTACGACGGCGTAAATTTGGTTTTACGGTGTTTTTCGTGTTTCCAGGTTTTAACTCATTAAGTTAGCATATCATTAGATATAGAACATGTGTTTAGTTGATTTTAAAAGTCAAGTTAGAAGGATTAACGTTTATTTGCGAACAAGTTTAGAATTAACTAAACTATGTTCTAGTGATTACAAGTTTAAACCTTCGAATAAGATAGCTTTATATGTATGAATCGAATGATGTTATGAACATCATTACTACCTCAAGTTCCTTGGATAAACCTAATGGAAATGAGAAAAATAGATCTAGCTTCAAAGGATCCTTGGATGGCTTGAAAGTTCTTGAAGCAGAATCATGACACGAAAACAATTTCAAGTAAGATTTCAACTCGAAATAAGATTGGTATAGTTATAGAAATTGAATTAAAGTTTGAATATTATTATTACCTTGTATTAGAAAGATAAACTACTGTAAGTAACAAAGGTTTCTTGATCGTGGATAATTATTTGGAATGGATTTAGAAAACTTGGAAGTAAACTTGCAATCTTGGAAGTATTCTTGATTTTATGAAACTAGAACTTTTGGAATTTATGAAGAACACTTGGAACATGAAGATAGAACTTGAGAGAGATTAATTAGATGAAGAAAATTGAAGAATGAAAGTGTTTATAGGTGTTTTTGATCGTTGGTGTATGGATTAGATATAAAGGATATGTAATTTTGTTTTCATGTAAATAAGTCATGAATGATTACTCATATTTTTGTAATTTTATGAGATATTTCATGCTAGTTGCCAAATGATGGCTCCCACATGTGTTAGCTGACTCACATGGGCTGCTAAGAGCTGATCATTGGAGTGTATATACCAATAGTACATACATCTAAAAGCTGTGTATTGTACGAGTACGAATACGGGTGCATACGAGTAGAATTGTTGATGAAACTGAACGAGGATGTATTAGTAAGCATTTTTGTTAAGTAGAAGTATTTTGATAAGTGTCTCGAAGTCTTTCAAAAGTGTATGAATACATATTAAAACACTACATGTATATACATTTTAACTGAGTCGTTAAGTCATCGTTAGTCGTTACATGTAAACGTTGTTTTGAAACCTTTAGGTTAACGATCTTGTTGAATGTTGTTAACCCATTGTTTATTATAACAAATGAGATGTTAAATTGTTATATTATCATGATATTGTGATATATACTATATCTTAGTATGATATATATACAGTTAAATGTCGTTACAACGATAATCGTTACATATATGTCTCGTTTCGAAATCATTAAGTTAGTAGTCTTATTTTTACATATGTATTTCATTGTTAATACACTTAATAATATATTTACTTATCATTTAACATAATTAACCAAGTGTATAAATATCTTAATATGATTCATATGTACCTAGTAAGATGTTGTTATAACGATAATCGTTATATATATCGTTTTCGAGTTTCTTAAATTAATAGTCTCATTTTTATGTATATAACTCATTGTTAAAATACCTAATGAGATACATACTTATAATAAAATCATATTAACTATATATATAACCATATATATGTCATCGTATAGTTTTTACAAGTTTTAACGTTCGTGAATCACCGATCAAGTTGGGTGGTCAATTGTCTATATGAAACCTATTTCAATTAATCAAGTCTTAACAAGTTTGATTGCTTAACATGTTGGAAACACTTAATCATGTAAATAACAATTTAATTTAATATATATATAAACATGGAAAAGTTCGGGTCACTACAGTACCTACCCGTTAAATAAATTTCGTCCCGAAATTTTAAGCAGTTGGAGGTGTTGACGTATCTTCTGGAAATAAATGCGGGTATTTCTTCTTCATCTGATCTTCACGCTCCCAGGTGAACTCAGGTCCTCTACGAGCATTCCATCGAACCTTAACAATCGGTATCTTGTTTTGTTTAAGTGTCTTAACCTCACGATCCATTATTTTGACGGGTTCTTCAATGAATTGAAGTTTTTCATTGATTTGGATTTCGTCCAACGGAATAGTGAGATCTTCTTTAGCAAAACATTTCTTCAAATTTGAGACGTGGAAAGTGTTATGTACAGCCGCGAGTTGTTGAGGTAGCTCCAGTTGGTAAGCTACTGGTCCGACACGATCTATAATCTTGAATGGTCCAATGTACCTTGGATTTAGTTTCCCCCGTTTACCAAATCGAACAACGCCTTTCCAAGGTGAAACCTTAAGCATGACCATTTCTTCAATTTCAAACTCTATATCTTTTCTTTTACTGTCCGCGTAGCTCTTTTGTCGACTCTGGGCGGTTTTTAATCTTTGTTGAATTTGGATGATTTTCTCGGCAGTTTCTTGTATTATCTCAGGACCCGTAATCTGTCTATCCCCCACTTCACTCCAAAAAATCGAAGACCTGCACTTTCTACCATAAAGTGCTTCAAACGGCGCCATCTCAATGCTTGAATGGTAGCTGTTGTTGTAGGAAAATTCTGCTAACGGTAGATGTCGATCCCAACTGTTTCCGAAATCAATAACACATGCTCGTAGCATGTCTTCAAGCGTTTGTATCGTCCTTTCACTCTGCCCATCAGTTTGTGGATGATAGGCAGTACTCATGTCTAGACGAGTTCCTAATGCTTGCTGTAATGTCTGCCAGAATCTTGAAATAAATCTGCCATCCCTATCAGAGATAATAGAGATTGGTATTCCATGTCTGGAGACGACTTCCTTCAAATACAGTCGTGCTAACTTCTCCATCTTGTCATCTTCTCTTATTGGCAGGAAGTGTGCTGATTTGGTGAGACGATCAACTATTACCCAAATAGTATCATAACCACTTGCAGTCCTTGGCAATTTAGTAATGAAATCCATGGTAATGTTTTCCCATTTCCATTCCGGGATTTCAGGTTGTTGTAGTAGACCTGATGGTTTCTGATGTTCAGCTTTGACCTTAGAACACGTCAAACATTCTCCTACATATTTAGCAATATCGGCTTTCATACCTGGCCACCAAAAATGTTTCTTAAGATCCTTGTACATCTTCCTCGTTCCAGGATGTATTGAGTATCTGGTTTTATGAGCTTCTCTAAGTACCATTTCTCTCATATCTCCAAATTTTGGTACCCAAATTCTTTCAGCCCTATACCGGGTTCCGTCTTCCCGAATATTAAGATGCTTCTCCGATCCTTTGGGTATTTCATCCTTTAAATTTCCCTCTTTTAAAACTCCTTGTTGCGCCTCCTTTATTTGAGTAGTAAGGTTAGTGTGAATCATTATATTCATAGATTTTACTCGAATGGGTTCTCTGTCCTTTCTGCTCAAGGCGTCGGCTACCACATTTGCCTTTCCCGGGTGGTAACGAATCTCAAAGTCGTAATCATTCAACAATTCAATCCACCTACGCTGCCTCATATTCAGTTGTTTCTGATTAAATATGTGTTGAAGACTTTTGTGGTCGGTATATTTAATACTTTTGACCCCATATAAGTAGTGCCTCCAAGTCTTTAATGCAAAAACAACCGCGCCTAATTCCAAATCATGCGTCGTATAATTTTGCTCGTGAATCTTCAATTGTCTAGACGCATAAGCAATCACCTTCGTCCGTTGCATTAATACACAACCGAGACCTTGCTTTGATGCGTCACAATAAATCACAAAATCATCATTCCCTTCTAGCAATGACAATATAGGTGCCGTAGTTAGCTTTTTCTTCAATAATTGAAACGCCTTCTCTTGTTCATCCTTCCATTCAAATTTCTTCCATTTATGCGTTAATGCAGTCAAGGGTTTTGCTATTTTGGAGAAATCTTGGATGAATCTTCTGTAGTAACCAGTCAATCCTAAAAATCGACGTATATGCTTCGGAGTTTTTGGGATTTCCCACTTTTCAACGGTTTCGATCTTTGCCGGGTCCACCTGGATACCTTTTTTGTTCACTATGTGACCGAGGAATTGAACTTCTTCCAACCAAAATGCACACTTTGAAAACTTAGCGTACAGTTTTTCTTTCCTCAATACTTCTAGCACTTTTCTCAAATGTTTTTCGTGCTCTTGATCATTCTTTGAGTAAATAAGTATGTCATCGATGAAAACAATGACAAACTTGTCAAGATATGGCCCACACACTCGGTTCATAAGGTCCATGAACACAGCTGGTGCGTTAGTCAATCCAAACGGCATAACCATAAACTCGTAATGACCATAACGCATCCTAAAAGCAGTTTTTGGAATATCATCCTCCTTCACTCGCATTTGATGATATCCAGAAAGTAAATCGATCTTCGAATAAACCGACGAGCCTTGTAGTTGATCAAATAAGTCGTCAATTCTCGGCAGTGGATAACGGTTTTTGATGGTAAGTTTGTTCAACTCTCTGTAGTCAATACACAACCTAAATGTACCATCCTTCTTCTTGACAAACAAAACAGGAGCTCCCCATGGTGATGTGCTTGGTCGAATGAAACCACGTTCTAATAGTTCTTGCAGTTGGCTTTGCAGTTCTTTCATCTCGCTGGGTGCGAGTGTATAAGGAGCACGAGCTATTGGTGCAGCTCCTGGTACAAGATCTATTTGAAATTCAACAGATCGATGTGGAGGTAGTCCCGGTAATTCTTTCGGAAATACATCGGGAAATTCTTTTGAGACGGGAACATCATTGATGCTCTTTTCTTCAGTTTGTACTTTCTCGACGTGTACTAGAACAGCATAGCAACCTTTTCTTATTAGTTTTTGTGCCTTCAAATTACTAATAAGATGTAGCTTCATGTTGCCCTTTTCTCCGTACACCATTAAGGGTTCTCCTTCTTCTCGTACAATGCGAATTGCATTTTTATAACATAAGATCTCTACTTTCACCTTCTTCAGCCAGTCCATGCCAACTATTACATCAAAACTCCCTAACTCTACTGGTATCAAATCAATCTTAAATATTTCGCTACCCAGTTTAATTTCTCGATTCCGGCATATATTATCTGCTGAAATTAATTTACCGTTTGCTAATTCGAGTAAAAATTTACTATCCAACGGCGTCAATGGACAAGTTAATTTAGCACAAAAATCTCTACTCATATAGCTTCTATCCACACCCGAATCAAATAAAACGTAAGCAGATTTATTGTCAATAAGAAACGTACCCGTAACAAGACCCGGGTCTTCCTGTGCCTCTGCCGCATTAATATTGAAAACTCTTCCGCGGCCTTGTCCATTCGTGTTCTCCTGGTTCGGGCAATTTCTAATAATGTGGCCCGGTTTTCCACATTTATAACAAACTACATTGGCATAACTTGCTCCGACACTACTTGCTCCGCCATTACTCGTTCCGACACCATTTGTTCCTTTCGTTCTGTTAACCCCTGGTCCGTAGACCTCACACTTCGCCACGCTATGACCATTTCTTTTACACTTGTTGCAAAATTTGGTGCAGAACCCCGAGTGATACTTTTCACACCTTTGGCATAGCTGCTTCTGATTGTTGTTGTTATTATGGTTGTTATTGTTGTTGGGATGATTGTTGTAGTTGCTGCTGCTGTTGTTGTTGTTGTTGTTGTTGTTGTTGTTGTTGGGCCATTTGTTGTAGTTGCGATTGATGTTGCGATTGTTGGGATAGTTGTTGCGATTATTGTTGTAATTGCTGTTGTTGTTGTATTGGTGATTCTTATCACCGTTTTCCTCCCACTTTCTTTTGACTTGCTTCACATTGGCCTCTTCAGCAGTCTGTTCTTTAATTCTTTCTTCAATCTGGTTCACTAGTTTTTGAGCCATTCTACATGCCTGTTGTATGGAGGCGGGCTCGTGTGAAATTATATCTTCTTGGATTCTTTCCGGTAATCCTTTCACAAACGCGTCGATCTTTTCTTCCTCATCTTCGAACGCTCCCGAACACAATAGGCATAATTCTGTGAATCGTCTTTCGTACGTGGTAATATCAAATCCTTGGGTTCGTAACCCTATAAGTTCTGTCTTGAGCTTATTGACCTCGGTTCTTGGATGGTACTTCTCGTTCATCAAGTGCTTGAATGCTGACCACGGTAGTGCGTAAGCATCATCTTGTCCCACTTGCTCTAGATAGGTATTCCACCATGTTAACGCAGAACCTGTGAAGGTATGCGTAGCGTACTTCACTTTGTCCTATTCAGTACACTTACTTATGGCAAACACCGATTCGACCTTCTCAGTCCACCGTTTCAATCCAATCGGTCCTTCGGTTCCATCAAATTCCAAAGGTTTGCAGGCAGTGAATTCTTTGTAGGTGCATCCTACAAGATTTCCTGTACTGCTAGATCCAAGGTTATTGTTGGTATGTAGCGCAGCCTGTACTGCGGCTATGTTTGAAGCAAGAAAGGCACGAAATTCCTCTTCACTCATATTCAAGGTGTGTCGAGTAGTTGGTGCCATTTCCTTCAAAATAGTCAAATGAAACAAGTTAATCATACAGAATATTAAGAGTAGTCAATAGTATCTCGTAGCATAATATAAACTCATTTATAAAAGTTTTTTCTTCATATTAGCGTTTTATAAGTTTAAAGTCAGGTAGTACCTACCCGTTAAGTTCATACTGAATAGCTAATATACAATTCAACTACTACAATTCTATATGAAAAACTGATTATAATAATATTTCGCGTTCAAACTTTTACACAATATTTTTCAAACTTACAATACCGCTTATTTTACATATAGCATGAAATATAGCACACAATAAATTTGATACAAGATGGTTGTGAAGATAATTCTAGCTAGTACACAAGTTGTTCAACAAAGGCAATAAAGACACGTAATTCATACGTCCAGAAACAAGTCATGCATTCTGGTTTTACTAGGACTACTTCCCATCCTTGGTCTTGTGGAACATAATCGTTATGGCCGTTGATAAGACAGCGTGTTGTAACATCGTCAAAGGGACGAGGGTTACGTAATGTCCAACAGTCCCGCAACAATCTAAAAAACTCATTTCTTACCCCAATTACCGACTCCGTCACTTGTGGGAACGTTTTGTTTAATAGTTGTAGCCCGATGTTCTTGTTCTCACTTTGGTGAGAAGCGAATATTACTAACCCGTAAGCATAACATGCTTCCTTATGTTGCATGTTAGCCGCTTTTTCTAAATCACGAAGTCCTATATTCGGATATATTGAGTCAAAATAATTTCCTAACCCGTTGCGTAAAATAGCATTTGGGTTCCCCGCAATATATGCGTCAAAGTAAACACATCGTAACTTATGGATTTCCCAATGTGATATCCCCCATCTTTCGAACGAAAGCCTTTTATAAACCAAGGAATTCTTGGGACGTTCTTCGAATGTCTTACAAACTGATCTCGCCTTAAATAGTTGTGCCGAGGAATTCTGACCGACTCTAGACAAGATTTCATCAATCATGTCTCCCGGTAGGTCTCTTAAAATATTGGGTTGTCTATCCATTTTGTGTTTTTATACTGTAAAATAAACAAGAGTTAGATTCATAAAAAAAATACTTATTAATACAAGCAATTTTTACATATATCATAAAGTATAAGCACACTATATTACATATATTACACCACACGAATACAACAATCTTATTCCGACTCGCTCGTTTCTTCTTCTTCGATTTTGGTTCGTTTTGCCAAGTTTGTAGGGATATATGATGTTCCCCTAATACGAGCCGTCATTTTTCCACATTGGTTTAGAAAAACCTGGTGGTTTAGAGGTTCCCGGGTTATTGTCACAACTTAAGAAATACGGGTGTTGACGATACATATAAAGTTCATCGGATTTGGAATCAAATTTCTCTATTTTTGTGCCCTTTCCCTTATTGTTCTCTTTTGCCTTATTAAATTGTGTTGGAGTAATTTCTATAACATCATCGGAATCCTTGTCGGGATCCGATTCATCGGAGAATTGGTAATCCTCCCAATACTTTGCTTCCTTGGCGGAAACACCATTGACCATAATTAACTTTGGTCGGTTGGTTGAGGATTTTCTTCTACTTAACCATTTTATTATTTCCCCCACTGGTTCTATTTCTTCTTCCGGTTCCGATTCTTCTTCCGGTTACGATTCTTCTTCCGGTTCCGATTCTTCTTCCGGTTCTGACTCTTCTTCCGGTTCCGACTCTTCTTCCGGTTCCTCTTCGGGAACTTGTGAATCAGTCCACGAATCATTCCAATTTACATTTGACTCTTCATTATTATTAGGTGAGTCAATGGGACTTGTTCTAGAGGTAGACATCTATCACATAATATCAAACGCGTTAAGAGATTAATATATCACATAATATTCACATGTTAAAAATATATAGTTTCCAACAAAATTTGTTAAGCAATCATTTTTCAAGTAAACACGGTCGAAGTCCAGACTCACTAATGCATCCTAACAAACTCGATAAGACACACTAATGCAAAATTCTGGTTCTCTAAGACCAACGCTCGGATACCAACTGAAATGTCCCGTTCTTATTGATTAAAAACGTTCCATATTAATTGATTTCGTTGCGAGGTTTTGACCTCTATATGAGACGTTTTTCAAAGACTGCATTCATTTTAAAACAAACCATAACCTTTATTTCATCAATAAATGTTTAAAAAGCTTTACGTAGATTATCAAATAATGATAATCTAAAATATCATGTTTACACACGACCATTACATAATGGTTTACAATACAAATATGTTACAACGAAATAAGTTTCTTGAATGCAGTTTTTACACAATATCATACAAGCATGGACTCCAAATCTCGTCCTTATTTAAGTATGCGACAGCGAAAGCTCTTAATAATCACCTGAGAATAAACATGCTTAAAACGTCAACAAAAATGTTGGTGAGTTATAGGTTTAACCTATATATTATCAAATCATAATAATAGACCACAAGATTTCATATTTCAATACACATCCCATACATAGAGATAAAAATCATTCATATGGTGAACACCTGGTAACCGACATTAACAAGATGCATATATAAGAATATCCCCATCATTCCGGGACACCCTTCGAATATGATATAAATTTTGAAGTACTAAAGTATCCGGTACTTTGGATGGGGTTTGTTAGGCCCAATAGATCTATCTTTAGGATTCGCGTCAATTAGGGTGTCTGTTCCCTAATTCTTAGATTACCAGACTTAATAAAAAGGGGTATATTCGATTTCGATAATTCAACCATAGAATATAGTTTCACGTACTTGTGTCTATTTTGTAAATCATTTATAAAACCTGCATGTATTCTCATCCCAAAAATATTAGATTTTAAAAGTGGGACTATAACTCACTTTCACAGATTTTTACTTCGTCGGAAAGTAAGACTTGGCCACTGGTCGATTCACGAACATATAACAAATATGTACATATATATCAAAGTATGTTCAAAATATATTTACAACACTTTTAATACATTTTGATGTTTTAAGTTTATTAAGTCAGTTGTCCTCGTTAGTAACCTACAACTAGTTGTCCACAGTTAGATGTACAGAAAAGAAATCGATATATATTATCTTGAATCAATCCACGACCCAGTGTATACATATCTCAGTATTGATCACAACTCAAACTATATATATTTTGGAATCAACCTCAACCCTGTATAGCTAACTCCAACATTCACATATAGAGTGTCTATGGTTGTTCCGAAATATATATAGATGTGTCGACATGATAGGTCGAAACATTGTATACGTGTCTATGGTATCTCAAGATTACATAATATACAATACAAGTTGATTAAGTTATGGTTGGAATAGATTTGTTACCAATTTTCACGTAGCTAAAATGAGTAGTTTTTACCAATTTTATTTTGCTCGCCATTTCTTCATTTCTAATCCGTTTTGAGTGATTTAAGCGGCCACAGTTTCGTATTGAACTTGACTTTATGAAACTAAACAGAAAATGTATAGGTTTATAGTCAGAAATACAAGTTACAAGTCATTTTTGAAAGAGGTAGTCATTTCCGTCGAAAGAACGACATCTTGATGACTGTTTTGAAAAACATACTTTCACTTTGAGTTTAACCATAATTTTTGGATATGGTTTCATGTTCATAAGAAAAATCATTTTCCCAGAAGTATAGCTTTTAAATCAAAGTTTTTCATAGTTTTTAATTATCCAAACCAAAACAGCCCCCGGTTGTAACTATGACGTCGTAAATCCGATTTTATGGTGTTTATCGTGTTTCCGGGTTTTAAATCATTAAGTTAGCATATCATATAGATATAGATCATGTGTATAGTTAATTTTAAAAGTGTAGTTAGAAGGATTAACTTTATTTGCGAACAAGTTTAGAATTAACTAAACTATGTTCTAGTGATTACAAGTTTACCACTTCGAATATGATAGCTTTTTATGCATGAATCGAATGATGTTATGAACATAATTACTACCTTAAGTTCCTTGGATAAACCTACTGAAAAAGAGAAAAATGGATCTAGCTTCAACGGATCCTTGGATGGCTCGAAGTTCTTGAAGCAGAATCATGACACGAAAACAAGTTCAAGTAAGATCATCACTTGAAATAAGATTGTTATAGTTATAGAAATTGAACCAAAGTTTGAATATGATTATTACCTTGTATTAGAATGATAACCTACTGTAAGAAACAAAGATTTCTTGAGGTTGGATGATCACCTTACAAGATTGGAAGTAAGCTAGCAAACTTGAAAGTATTTTTGATTTTATGAAACTAGAACTTGTAGAATTTATGAAGAACACTTAGAACTTGAAGATAGAACTTGAGAGAGATCAATTAGATGAAGAAAATTTAAGAATGAAAGTATTTGTAGGTGTTTTTGGTCGTTGGTGTATGGATTAGATATAAAGGATATGTAATTTTGTTTTCATGTAAATAAGTCATGAATGATTACTCATATTTTTGTAATTTTATGAGATATTTCATGCTAGTTGCCAAATGATGGTTCCCACATGTGTTAGGTGACTCACATGGGCTGCTAAAAGCTGATCATTGGAGTGTATATACCAATAGTACATACATCTAAAAGTTGTGTATTGTACGAGTACGAATACGGGTGCATACGAGTAGAATTGTTGATGAAACTGAACGAGGATGTAATTGTAAGCATTTTTGTTAAGTAGAAGTATTTTGATAAGTGTCTTGAAGTCTTTCAAAAGTGTATGAATACATATTAAAACACTACATGTATATACATTTTAACTGAGTCGTTAAGTCATCGTTAGTCGTTACATGTAAGTGTTGTTTTGAAACCTTTAGGTTAATGATCTTGTTAAATGTTGTTAACCCATTGTTTATTAAATCAAATGAGATGTTAAATTATTACATTATCATGATATCATGATGTATTAATATATATTAATATGATATATATACATTAAATGTCGTTACAACGATAATCGTTACATATATGTCTCGTTTCAAAATCATTAAGTTAGTAGTCTTGTTTTTACATATGTAGTTCATTGTTAATATACTTAATGATATGTTTACTTATCATAATATCATATTAACTATATATATATATCCATATATATGTCATCATATAGTTTTTACAAGTTTTAACGTTCGTGAATCACCGGTCAACTTGGGTGGTCAATTGTCTATATGAAACCTATTTCAATTAATCAAGTCTTAACAAGTTTGATTGCTTAACATGTTGGAAACACTTAATCATATAAATATCAATTTCAATTAATATATATATATAAATATAAACATGGAAAAGTTCGGGTCACTACACCATCGGTCGAACGAAAGGTAATCATTTTCCTATTGCACTTAATATTAGCCCTAAGCAAGCTCAACCAATCCATTCCTAGTACTACATCAAAGCTAGGAATAGGTAACACTAAACAAGTCACCGGGAAAGACTTCCCTTCGATCTCTATACAAACCCCAGTCACATAGGTTGTGACGGGTGTGGTCTTACCATCGGCTACTTCTACACTAACCAGCTTGGGTAACACAGTAGCTGATAAATTCAACTTAGCACAGAAATCTAGGGACATAAAACACCTATTGGCACCACAATCAAACAATACGCGAGCAGGTATTGAGTTGATTAGAAACATACCGGTGATCACTTCGTCGGTTGCCATAGCATTCTCAACCGACATCTGAAAAGCTCTAGCCTCTGCTGTTGAAGGGTTCTTCCTCTTCTACCCACTCGAGGCAGTTGACCCTCCAGCTGATGCTGAACGCGCCCCTGACCCTGTCCCGGAACTACCACTCTTCGACAGACAACTAATTGCACGATGTCCTGGTTTGTGACAACTCCAACACACACTATTCGGATACGGGCATGCTGAAGACTCATGCCCAACAACACCACACTTTAAGCATCTTCTTGTAGCCTCAGAACACTGACCACTATGAGAAGATCGACACGTGTGACACCAATTCCCTTTACCTGATCCTGACCACTTTTACCCTTCGATTTAAACCCACTAGACTTCTTGGATTTAGTTCCTGATTGACCAGATACTTGCCCACCTTGTTGTAGCACATTACCAAACATTCTGTTTCTGGCGGCCTAAACATCACTTTCTACCATCTTAGCCATCACAACAGCTTGAGACAATGATGTAGCTGTTCTAACAAAAGTTCTGTACTCAGGCAGAATGATATTAACAAAATGCTGGATACGAGACGCTTCGTCTGGCACCCATTGTTGTACAAACCTCAGTTTATCCATAAACTTCTCTACTACCTCATCGATCGTCATTTGAGGTGTCATCTTCATTTCAAGAAACTCAGTCTTAATTCGGTTCATATCAAACGGATTACAATACTGTTTATACACCTTCCCATAAAACTGCTCCCATGTGATCATACTTACTTGCTCTTTCGGTATACTGGAAATCAAAGAATCCCACCAAATCATAGCCCTACCTTTTAACAGTCTACTAGCATATGTTACCTTCAACTCGGGTTCACACTGACACGCTTCAAATACCCTTTCAACTTCTCGCAACCAATTGAGAGTTACAGTCAGATCAGTACTTCCAGAGAACTCGGAGGGTTTGCAATCACGAAATTTTTTATAAGTACACCTTTTGGATGGTTGCATGTAAGGTTGTTGGAACATTTGCATTTGGAATGGATTTATCATCATGGGATTTTGGTAAGTAAAGGTGTTTTGTGGTGGCATATAATATTGGTTAGGTATTTGATTCTGAAACTGGTTCTGGGGCACATTAGGTATCGTTTGGGATTGCGCGGTTGGGAATCCAGGTGGTGTATCATCATTTCCAGAATGCCTCTCCAATTCAAGCTCATTAATTTTGTCCTCAGCCTCTTTTAGCTTGCTTTCTAACTGAAGGATGTAACTACTTTGATCATCATCCGACTCAACACCCTCTTCTGGTGCTCTGAATGTTCCGGGGTTGGAGGGGCCAGTTGCGTTTCTATCAGCCATACTTGTGCTAAAACATCTCATACAAAAGCTTAGTGGATAACAGTTAGTTCAATTACAACTAACACACGTATATCCTATTTTCCACTTAGCCCCCACTCCCACAGACATGTTTGACTTGCCTCAGGGTTTGGGAACAAAATACGCGCACATATTTGCTGCCAAACCATGCTCTGATACCAACTTGTAACACCGGCCATTTTTTTTTAAACACAGCGGAAGACTTTATTAATAAACACAGTAAAGGTCACGTCATTACATTAATCTGAGTAATTAACTTTAAGTTTACACAACGATGTTACGTTATAACAAAACATTATTTAAAAAAAAAGTCCACATCAGAGTAGGGTTGTCAAACATGTCTTCTGCATCAGCACCCATCCCGACTAGCAGTACCTAAACCTGCAAGGAGAGAATATGTGGGGGATTAGCGCAGCGCTAAGTGAATGGAATCTATCTAACAGATATAGCTTAAGCCACACACAAGATATATACATCAACAGTACCTGCTAACTACCAACTAGCATACAATAAGACAATACGAGGATCGACGGATTGTACGAGTACACGACTCCTAGCTGATCGGACTTGAGTCTACCGATAGTCCCTGCTACTCAATTCACAGTATAGTTATCTAGATGCAGGGGGTGCATCGTTCACACTATACTCCACAATCAGTAGCCTATGGACCCAACCTCCCCTAGGCACGGTTGACCTCATACGGACTCTAACCTCTCCCAGGCACGGTCTCGAGTCCCCAGTCTCCCTAGGCCAAACTGGTGTTATTCACACAGTGTACACATAATTCACATACAACATCAGGCATACTATATTATTCTAACATGGCAATTTCTACACTATGCATGGTAAAAGAGTCAACCACAGTAGCATGATATGCTACTTAAACTCTATCCGGAGACAGACCCACTCACCAATTACCAGCAACTGCTCAGTTATTATTTCTGAGCTTCCTCCTTGTCCTTATAACCTGAGAACAACACAAACAAAGTTAATATACATATCCAATAAATAATATAATCATTTCATACGATTAAATAGGTCATAACACCATATATTCATAATTTTATGAGTCTACATCATGACTCCATTCAATAATGGCATACAGGTGCGTGCAAAACACGACATACACACTAAAACTCCTTTTTCGGTCCAAAAACAGTTTGATCTAGTTTCTTAAAAGTTCACCATTGAAAAGTATTCTTTATTACGATTCTAATGATAGTTTATTCATCAAAAACGGAGTTACGTTTTGAAAGTTACGCCCGTTTCAATTTCATAAAAGGTACTGTAGCAAATAGTGGCATTGTAGCAACTCGGCTACTGTAACAAATAGTGACACTGTAGTAACTCGGTACTGTAGCAAATAGTGACATTGTAGCAACTCGGTACTTTAGCAAATAGTGATACTGTAGCAACTCGGTACTGTAGTAAATAGTGACACTGTAGCAACTCGGTACTGTAGCAAACTGGGTTTCGAACAAGTTCGCTGATTTTGTGATTTTTTTCCCAAAAAACTCGATTTCTAAGTGTTTTTGACCAAATTTTATGCACAAGAAAGTTACTAAACATATATACAACCTATTTCTAACATCAATTAAGCATAACCAACACATTTAAGCAAGAATCAAACCCAAAATCACACTTTTTAACTCAAGAACATAAAAATCCAATTTCTAACAATCAAAGCATGGATTCAACAAGACAAACCTGAGATGATGCTCACAATGATGCTAGAAATCAGTTTCTAAAGTCTCTTAATCCAATTTCAAGTTTAGATCAATTAGGGTTTGTGAAGAGGATGAAGTTTAGGTACGGGTGTATGTGTAGAATTTTCAAGAATGAAAAGGAAATGAGCTGTACTATACACTTAAAAGGGTTAAAAACCCATACCCCATCACACACGGGTATTTACCAGTTATCTTATCTGATAACCTTTCGTATCTCCTTAGGCGGTCCTAACGGAATCCAAATTAAATAAACCAACCTGTTCTGGGACCCTTGTCACAAACTGGTCACAACACAATTATAATAAAATACTAATAAAATAATTAAAATAAAAGCACTTAAGACTAAGCACAAACTCTAAGGGCAAAATAGGCAACTTACAACTAGCCCGGGTTTCAGTCTGTTACATTAAGCATATAGAAATGCTTTATTGGTTTATTCGTGAAAAGGTTCGTAGCGGGGATATAAAGCTCACAAAGGTAAAGACGAATGATGCCTTTACTAAAGCTTTGATGAAAATCAAGTTTTTAGAGTTTCGAGATGTTTTCGGAATTTTTGATCGGGAGTTTTCACTAAGTGGGAGTGTTAAAATGTTAGTGCACAACTCAAGTGGCGCAAGTTGCTCAACTTGCTCAATTTGATTTTTGAACTTTATTGCTCAAGTTGCTCAACTTGTCCAAGTGGGTTTAGGCCATTATTGACCAAATTAATGGTTAAGGTGTTTAGTGACCAACTTGACATTATCTTTTGTGGCATACTTGCATAATCAAGTTGCCTTTTATTTTGTTTTATTAGGTCAAGTTGTTAGTGTGTTCACATGTATGCTAGTTGTCATATTGGTGTATTCACATGTATGCTAGTTGTCATCTAGCTTTACTAGTGGGTCAAGTTGTTGGTGTGTTATGATTATGTTTTGCTTTAATCCTCTATATAAGGATTTGATTGTAACCATTTGAAATCAATCCAACACATTTAGTTTTTCATATTCTTGTTCATATTATTTCCTTAACCTTTTATTCATAGCAAATAACTTGTTATTTTACAAATTTGGTGGAACTGTAGCCACTTTGAGTTATGTGTTCTTAGGATATATATCGATGATTCTTATGCTTCCAAGTCCGCTGAAATTCTTTACCATTCGATCAACATTCCAGAATCAGTCATTTTCTTCACTATGGTCTTTGCAGTGCTTATATCTGTTGGTGGGACCCACCTCACTATGGTCTTTGCAGTGCTTATATCTGTTGGTGGGACCCGCACCACCGATCAAGTGAACAAAGTTCTTACAGTCTCCATGATCGGTACTGTTTATCAATCGTAAATTTGTTAATAGTATTAATAGATTTTTTCTAACGTTATGGCAGTCGTTAACCGCTTAAAAGTGTTGTATGAATAATCGTTACCGTAAAAATAATAATTAAGGCTCACGTCAAAAATGTCAACATTTGGAGCAAGTCTTCTTGCTGTTTCTGTTATAAAGGGTTGCTTGGTAGCAATTGAAGTTATAGCAATTATGTTTGGAAGGTGGTCGGGTTTTGAGGGAAACGGCGATTGGATGAAAGTTCCGACAACGATTTAGGTCAGTAGCGAAACTTGAGCCCGACTACAGATGGGGCGAAACTAGTGACATGGAATAAATACTAAAAAAAACCTTATTTTTGAGTAAACAATACTTTTTAGTGTAATTTATTTTTAAATCCAGACGGGCGGATAACCCCGTTTGGGTTGCTCTACCTTCCTCCCCTGATTCCGGTGATGATATTTTCTTTGGTTTATCATGATCTAGCTCCGAGTAAATAACTAAAGTGTTGGTCCGAAGGATCTTTAACAACAATATACGAGCATGATCAAAGACGGGAGAGATAAACACGATGAATTCAAAGTAAATCAATATAATTAATACAAATGTTGAACTTACAATTGATTAAACAAAGAAAGATCGGTTGGCCAGTGGAAATCGAGCATGATCTCCCCTTAGCAATGGATCGCCAAGCACGACTCACCAATTAGGTTTTAGACTCTTATCTCTTAACCCTAATGAACACATTTAACTGATATATATATAGGCAAACTAGACATTAACCATAATAGGCCTCATTTATACGAATGTGCCTCTAAACATTATGGCCCAACAGTTACATATGTTCATGTAACTGATCAGTTTTATGCGTGTACATAAACAGGGTGTACAATGTAATAATAAACATTAATAGCCCAACGATGGCCATACAAATATGCATCAACATAAAGTTTATTGTATGTGCTTTGAATACTTTTAACCATTTTCGATACCCGAAATCAAAAGTTATAGAATTACTGTTATACGTTTAGTGTCCTATCTTTCACTGAATTTCAGTTCTCTGTGCTTATTTGGGGGGTGATAGCCGACGTATAAATTCATCCCTATCCAATCCAAAAACTGAATCATAGCACCATGAAAGTGCTTTTATAAAACTGAATCATATTACCTTAAAATGCTTCAACAAAACTACTTCTACGTTGATAGATATAAGGCCAGTTCTTATCTTCCGCCAACCTGGTTCGTTAACATCCGCCTGCGACTCACATAGATAGGCACCAATTCGCCAAGGAGTTCGCCAGCTACGCCTGTAACGAACCCTTAACAAGTATTTGTGGGGGCCACTTGCACTTTTGGTCTTTGTTTGTTTGAATTTAGCCTTTTGAAAATTGAATTATAAAAAATATAATGGTAATAAATTCAAACTTTTTCTTTAAACCAATATTTACCCAACTATAAATACAACTCATTACTCCACTATCATTTCATTACCATTTCACTTCCAATTTCTAATCATTTTATACTTATTCACTACCACAATATCATTTCAATTTCATCCAACTTCTCCAACTTCATCATGACTCCGTGTTTCATTACATTTGACGTTCGTTTTGGTGGTTTTTACTTGAAGAAGACATGAGAAAATATCATGGTGGTTCGTCTAAAATGTTACAAGATGTTGATGTTACCACAGGCATTTTGTTCGATTTAATACAACAACAAGTTGATTTCGAGGCATCGGAGTTTGCCTATTATGATGAAGACTGGCAAGAACTTCGGTTTCTTAAAAACGAAAAAAATGGTATGAAATAGTCGGGAAAGTTGTGCTACACACGTTGTATTGTAAGGATATATTTGACAACCTTCCTAACACCAATGATGAGGGATACAACACCGATTAATTTTCATATTGGTCTTTATCGCTTATGTAACCGTATCTCTATTTAGTTATGTAATTGGATCTACTAATTACATAGATTACCCCTATAATCTAACCATACAAATCAAATTAAAAAACTAATAGAGCAATTATTGATTATTATTCTTTTTATTCCAGGCGTACCCTTATAGCACGGGCTTCTCAAATACATAGTACGATTTTGCATTCTTCCTAATTAGATTGGATCTAAATTAGCTTCTTTGACTAATTCTCTTATCAAACACGCAAAATTTGGCTATTAGAAAGTCAATGGAATGAAATAAACAATCACATAGGGTATATCATGGCTGTGTATTGTTACTTTATATACCTTATGATAATTATGGACCATTGCAAGTATAGTATTTGCAGTAATTGTAAGTTCTTTGGTTGTTCCTCATATTAAACTAAAAACTTGTAGTGAATAAGTGAAATAATTAGTAGACGGGTTGTTCCGTAATTGCAACCTTTTCTTATTAGTTTTTGTGCCTTCAAATTACTAATAAGATGTAGCTTCGTGTTGCCCTTTTCTCCGTACACCATTAAGGGTTTTCCTTTTTCTCGTATAATGCGAATTGCATTTTTGTAACAAACGATCTCCGCTTTCACTTCTTTCAACCAGTCCATACCGATTATCACATCAAAACTCCCTAACTCTACTGGTATCAAATCAATCTTAAATGTTTCGCTAACCAGTTTAATTTCTCGATTCCGACATATATTATCTGCTGAAATTAATTTACCATTTGCTAATTCGAGTAAAAATTTACTACCCAAAGGCGTCAATGGACAACTTAATTTAGCACAAAAATCTCTACTCATATAGCTTCTATCCGCACCCGAATCAAATAAAACGTAAGCAGATTTATTGTCAATAAGAAACGTACCCGTAACAAGCTCCGGGTCTTCCTGTGCCTCTACCGCATTAATATTGAAAACTCTTCCACGGCCTTGTCCATTCGTGTTCTCCTGGTTCGGGCAATTTCTAATAATGTGGCCTGGTTTTCCACATTTATAACAAACTACATTGGCATAACTTGCTCCGACACTACTTGCTCTGCCATTACTCGTTCCGACACCATTTGTTCCTTTCGTTCTATTAACCCCTGGTCCGTAGACCTCACACTTCGCCGCGCTATGACCATTTCTTTTACACTTGTTGCAAAATTTGGTGCAGAACCCCGAGTGATTCTTTTCACACCTTTGGCATAGTTGCTTCTGATTGTTGTTGTTGTTGCGGTTATTATTGTTGTTGGGATGATTGTTGTAGTTGCTGTTGTTGTTGTTGTTGTTGTTGTTGTTGGGCCGTTTGTTGTAGTTGCGATTGATGTTGCGATTGTTGGGATAATTGTTGCGATTATTGTTGTAATTGCTGTTGTTGTTGTATTGGTGATTCTTATCACCGTTTTCCTCCCACTTTCTTTTGACTTGCTTCACATTGGCCTCTTCAGCAGTCTGTTCTTTAATTCTTTCTTCAATCTGGTTCACTAGTTTGTGAGCCATTCTACATGCCTGTTGTATGGAGGCGGGCTCGTGTGAACTTATATCTTCTTGGATTCTTTCCGGTAATCCTTTCACAAACGCGTCGATCTTCTCTTCCTCATCTTCGAATGCTCCCGGACACAATAGGCACAATTCTGTGAATCGTCTTTCGTACGTGGTAATATCAAATCCTTGGGTTCGTAACCCTCTAAGTTCTGTCTTGAGCTTATTGACCTCGGTTCTGGGACGGTACTTCTCGTTCATCAAGTGCTTGAATGCTGACCACGGTAGTGCGTACGCATCATCTTGTCCCACTTGCTCTAGATAGGTATTCCACCATGTTAACGCAGAACCTGTGAAGGTATGCGTAGCGTACTTCACTTTGTCCTCTTCAGTACACTTACTTATGGCAAACACCGATTCAACCTTCTCGGTCCACCGTTTCAATCCGATCGGTCCTTCGGTTCCATCAAATTCCAAAGGTTTGCAGGCAGTGAATTCTTTGTAGGTGCATCCTACACGATTTCCTGTACTGCTAGATCCAAGGTTATTGTTGGTATGTAGCGCAGCCTGTACTGCGGCTATGTTTGAAGCTAGAAAAGTACGGAATTCCTCTTCATTCATATTCACGGTGTGTCGAGTAGTCGGTGCCATTTCCTTCAAAATAGTTAAATGGAACAAGTTAATCATACAGAATATTAAGAGTAGTTAATAGTATTTCGTAGCATAATATGAACTCATTTATAAAAGCTTTTTCTTCATATTAGCGTTTTATAAGTTTAAATTCGGGTAGTACCTACCCGTTAAGTTCATACTTAGTAGCTAATATACAATTCAACTACTACAATTCTATATGAAAAACTGATTATAATAATATTTCGCGTTCAAACTTTTATACAATATTTTACAAACTTACAATACCGCTTATTTTACATAAAGCATGAAATATAGCACACAATAACTTTGATACAAGATAGTTGTGAAGACAATTCTAGCTAGTACACAAGTCGTTCAGCAAAGGCAATAAATACACGTAATTCATACGTCCAGAAACAAGTCATGCATTCTGGTTTTACTAGGACTACTTCCCATCCTTGGTCTTGTGCAACATAACCGTTATGGCCGTTGATAAGACAGCGTGTTGTAACGTCATCAAAGGGACGAGGGTTACGTAATGTCCAACAGTCCCGTAATAATCTAAAAACCTCATTTCTTACCCCAATTACCGACTCCGTCACTTGTGGAAACGTTTTGTTTAATAGTTGTAGCCCGATGTTCTTGTTCTCACTTTGGTGAGAAGCGAACATTACTAATCCGTAAGCATAACATGCTTCTTTATGTTGCATGTTAGCCGCTTTTTCTAAATCACGAAGTCCAATATTCGGATATATTGAGTCAAAATAATTTCTTAACCCGTTGCGTAAAATAGCATTTGGGTTCCCCGCAATATATGCGTCAAAGTAAACACATCGTAACTTATGGGTTTCCCAATGTGATATCCCCCATCTTTCAAACGAAAGTCTCTTATAAACCAAGACATTCTTGGAACGTTCTTCGAATGTCTTACAAACTGATCTCGCCTTAAATAGTTGTGCCGAAGAATTCTGGCCGACTCTAGACAAGATTTCATCAATCATGTCTCCGGGTAGGTCTCTTAAAATATTGGGTTGTCTATCCATTTTGTGTTTTTAAACTGTAAAATAGACAAGAGTTAGATTCATAAAAAAAATACTTATTAATACAAGCAATTTTTACATATATCATAAAGCATAAGAACACTATATTCCATATATTACACCACATGAATACAACTATCTTATTCCGACTCGCTCGTTTCTTCTTCTTCGGTTTTGGTTCGTTTTGCCAAGTTTCTAGGGATATATGATGTTCCCCTAATACGAGCCGTCGTTGTCCACATTGGTTTAGAAAAACCTGGTGGTTTAGAGGTTCCCGGGTCATTGTTACAACTTAAGGACTTCGGGGGTTGACGATAGATATAAAGTTCATCGGGGTTGGAATTAGATTTCTCTATTTTTATGCCCTTTCCCTTATTATTTTCTTTTGCCTTTTTAAATTCAGTTGGGGTAATTTCTATAACATCATCGGAATTCTCGTCGGAATCCGATTCATCGGAGAATTGGTAATCCTCCCAATATTTTGCTTCCTTGGCGGAAACACCATTGACCATAATTAACTTTGGTCGGTTGGTTGAGGATTTTCTTTTACTTAACCATTTTATTATTTCCCCCACCGGTTCTATTTCTTCATCCGGTTCCGATTCTTCTTCCGGTTCCGATTCTTCTTCCGGTTCCGACTCTTCTTCCGGTTCCTCTTCGGGAACTTGTGAATCAGTCCACAAATTATTCCAATTTACATTTGACTCTTCATTATTATTAGGTGAGTCAATGGGACTTGTTCTAGAGGTAGACATCTATCACATAATATCAAACACGTTAAGAGATTAATATATCACATAATATTCATATGTTAAAAATATATAGTTTCCAACAAAAATGTTAAGCAATCATTTTTAAAGAAAACACGGTCGAAGTCCAGACTCACTAATGCATCCTAACAAACTCGATAAGACACACTAATGCAAATTTTCTGGTTCTCTAAGACCAACGCTCTGATACCAACTGAAATGTCCCGTTCTTATTGATTAAAAACGTTCCATATTAATTGATTTCGTTGCGAGGTTTTGACCTCTATATGAGACGTTTTTCAAAGACTGCATTCATTTTAAAACAAACCATAACCTTTATTTCATCAATAAAGGTTTAAAAAGCTTTACGTAGATTATCAAATAATGATAATCTAAAATATCCTGTTTACACACGACCATTACATAATGGTTTACAATACAAATATGTTACATCGAAATCAGTTTCTTGAATGCAGTTTTTACACAATATCATACAAATATGGACTCCAAATCTTGCCCTTATTTTAGTATGCAACAGCGGAAGCTCTTAATATTCACCTGAGAATAAACATGCTTTAAACGTCAACAAAAATGTTGGTGAGTTATAGGTTTAACCTATATATATCAAATCGTAACAATAGACCACAAGATTTCATATTTCAATACACATCCCATACATAGAGATAAAAATCATTCATATGGTGAACACCTGGTAACCGACAATAACAAGATGCATATATAAGAATATCCCCATCATTCCGGGACACCCTTCGGATATGATATAAATTTCGAAGTACTAAAGCATCCGGTACTTTGGATGGGGTTTGTTAAGCCCAATAGATCTATCTTTAGGATTCGCGTCAATTAGGGTGTCTGTTCCCTAATTCTTAGATTACCAGACTTAATAACAAGGGGCATATTCGATTTCGATAATTCAACCATAGAATGTAGTTTCACGTACTTGTGTCTATTTTGTAAATCATTTATAAAACCTGCATGTATTCTCATCCCAAAAATATTAGATTTTAAAAGTGGGACTATAACTCACTTTCACAGATTTTTACTTCGTCGGGAAGTAAGACTTGGCCACTGGTTGATTCACGAACCTATAACAATATATACATATATATCAAAGTATGTTCAAAATATATTTACAACACTTTTAATATATTTTGATGTTTTAAGTTTATTAAGTCAGCTGTCCTCGTTAGTAACCTACAACTAGTTGTCCACAGTTAGATGTACAGAAATAAATCGATAAATATTATCTTGAATCAATCCACGACCCAGTGTATACGTATCTCAGTATTGATCACAACTCAAACTATATATATTTTGGAATCAACCTCAACCCTGTATAGCTAACTCCAACATTCACATATAGAGTGTCTATGGTTGTTCCGAAATACACTGGAGTATTGTAAAGTTTTTTTAGGTTGGACTTTTTTTTTATTTCGAAGTTTTTTTAATTTTGTAAGCGTTTTTTTTTATTCATGTAATCGTGTTTTTTATTTAATGTAATGTGTTATTTTTATTTATTAATTTAGTTAAGTGTTAATTGTTTTTATTTATTGTATTATAATAATAATTTAAATGGGTTAAAGTTGAAAGTTGGAGTGTAAGATAGGAAATGATTAGTTAAAGGAATGTTAAAGTTTTTTGTATTGATGTGGCGTTGATGTGGAAGAGAGAAGTTCTGTTAACTACTCTTAAGATAAGGCGTGGCCTAAGATTTTCTAAAAATCCCTAATATTAATCAGTATATTGCAGCTAATTGTCACATTTTAATTCTTCAATGTCACAGTGATCCTTACGAAAACACCCACACTGTGTTATCAAGTTTTTTTTAGACGGAAAGGGATGTGGTGGAAAGTGATGAAGAGAATAAAGATGGAAATGATAGTAATAAAAAATAGTTTATATGTAGTAAAAGAAAAGATAAAGCCATAACTAGCTACATATATTCTTGATTTGTATGAATTACTCACAATACAACCTAAACAAATCTAGTTAACAAGTGAAAAAATAAAGAAAATAAATATGTAAGTTTCAAAAACGAAAAACATGTATATGGAGTATATGGAGTACGATTATCAAGTTTAACAATCAGAATTATAAATTTATCTTTAATACCTAAGTGATTTATATATTAATTAAATCAAACGGTTCGTGGCCTGCCTCTTTTAGGGGAGGTCAGGAGTTCGACCCATGTTGACTACATATTAACCCACAATTTCATATGAAGTATCCACTCATGGCACCTTTTCCAAATCGCGTTGGGAGGGTAAAGGGGAGGGGGTTTTACCGTCCACGCCCCGTATGGGATTGGTGCGGGTTTTCTCATGGGCACGGGCACGCAGTTGGGGGCGGGTATAACTGTGTAGGAGATGAACGCGTGGGTGGTTAAGTCCCCCTGGGTGATCCTAACAGCTGTCCAAAAAAATAATAATAAATTTTTATAGGGGAGGATGTGATAAGAGAGGCTAGAAAAGATAATCCCTTCAAATCATGTTAAAATTGAGGTGATAGTAATCATGGTGAAAAGGCCATATGTTTTTTCCTCTAACTCTCTCCTCCCCTCTCCTTTCTATCATGAAAAAGACTAAAAAATGTTTAATTAGTGTTTTATCCATCCCTATCATTTCCTTTCTTTGCAAAAATAAACTCGAGAACACATCCTCAATAAAACAACCATAAGTTACATTACATTAAAAGGACTCCATATAGCAAGGTCCAATTTAGCATTACATATAAAATCATGTCATCTCAGAACAAGTTCTGTTGAATCAGCATGAATCTTGATAGCTAAAAGCAAAATTATAGTCTTTATATTTAATCAAAACTTAGACCGTAACAAGTTTTGCTAAGCCATCAATGAAAATACTTAAGTAATCAAACAAAGATGCAAATTAGCATTACTCAGATATTAATTACACAAATCCAACCAAATAAATCAACTAAAGGGATATTTTTACAGGAAAAAATATGGAAATTATTTAATTCAACAATCATTAAGATTAAAGATTCAATCTTTATTGCACTAAAGTTGAACTAAGTAACCATAAAATGTGGAAAAACTAAAACCCAGATCAAACAATACGAAGATTACAAAATTTAAGATCATCAACAGCAACAAGAAGCAAGATTTAAAGGTTGCTTGATTAAATATGTCTTGAGATGGATAGCAAGTACATTGAGAAGCATTAACTCACAATAAGCTTAAAACTACATATATAGCAGTTTTTCTACCTCTTAGAACCACTATAATTAAGAAGAAATTAAACTACGAAAGGATGAAACGAGCATGAAGACTTCCCTCTTCAATCCCATAAAAAAAATTGTCATGTTTAATCATTTAATACTCGTACCACATAACGAGTTTGGATCAGAGCACATATCCAAACGTCACTTGCGTTAGAAAGAACCATTTTTCACGATATATCGATGACCAACAAAACGATGAAACGTTTTGCGGTCTGAATATGGGTAATTATTCTCCTCAATATTATTGGGGATATCAAATAATAGTTGGAAACTTTTGTCAAGAATATTGTACCTCATGATATTATCTACAACTTTCACCACAATGAATGTATCTTCTTCTTCTTCACCTCTAACCACATCTAAGACTCTGAATTCATATTTATCATCGAACACCTTGTAGGTAAGTGTCATAGTTGGGTAGGCGGCAAAAAGTTGATGGAGGTCCAATTGGTACTTGATAAACCACCCGGAATGATCTCTCAACATTTCATACACATTCACTGTTTCAAAAGATAAAAAAGATAATCTGAAGTGTTAATCTGATCTTTGTATTGATTATTGATTAATTTTTACAAATTGAATTAGATATATGAGATTATACAGCTAAGGTTATATATACAAAGATGTGCAACGGCTCTTTCTACTTTAGGGATGGCTCCATTTAGACTTTTGGAACCCCCCTTTACAAAAGTGGAAGTGCAGGCTGCAGTTGACCCGTTAACTTGGCTGTTAGTGTGATCTTGTGACTTGTCTCTAATAGGAAGTGATGAAGTGTGCATCTTCTGATCCTAAGGTTAAATTACCTTAAATGGTAATTTGACCGTTGTTGACTTTTGTGCTTTATTCTAACACTCCCCCTCAAGTTGAATAGTGGGGTTTCCAATGTTCAACTTGTTAAGCACTTCACTGAATAATCTTCCATTGACTGATTTGGTAAGGATGTCGGCTAGTTGGTCTTTTGATCTGATAGATGGGAGAGAAATGATTTCACCATCTAGTTTTTCTCGAATAAAATGTCGGTGTATTTCCACATGCTTGGTTCGATCATGCTGAACTGGATTCTCTGAAATGGCAATTGCTGCTTCATTGTCGCATAAGATTTGAATTGCCTCATTTGGAGGAAAACCGATTTCTGTCAGCAACTTCTTGATCCATAGCGCTTCAACAACCCCTTTTGCTATTCCCCTAAATTCTGACTCGGCACTTGAAAGAGATACAACTTTTTGTTTCTTACTTTTCCATGCCACTAGATTTCCTCCGACAAGTGTGAAGAATCCAGATGTAGATCTTCTATCCCCTTTTTCTCCAGCCCAGCTCACATCTGTATATATCTGAGTCTTTAGGTGTCCATGTCTCTCAAAAATAACTCCATGATCCGCTGTTTTCTTCAAATATCTGATGATTCTCATTACGGCTTCCAAATGGTGAACCTGTGGTTGATGCATGAATTGACTCACAACTCCAACTGCATGTGCTATATCAGGTCGAGTGTGAGCAAGATAGATGAGTTTCCCCACCATCCTTTGGTATTGCCCTTTATCAGCAAGGTCAGCATCATCTTCCATATACAGTTTCTGGTTTGGAATCATTGGAGTATCGGCTGGTTTGCAATCAATCATACCTGTTTCTGCAAGAAAATCAAGAACATACTTCTTTTGACAGATAAATATTCCCTGTTGCGACCGTAACACCTCAATCCCCAAAAAATATTTAAGTCTGCCCAAGTCTTTCATTTCAAATTCTTTAAACAAGTTTATTTTTAAGTTAGAAATTTCCTCTTTATCATTTCCTGTTATTATCATATCATCAACATAAATGATTAAGCATGTAATTAAATTTCCTTTTCGTTTAAAAAAGAGAGTATGATCCGAGTTACTTTGTTTGAAATCATATTTTTTCATAAATAAAGTAAATCTCCCAAACCAGGCCCGTGGGGATTGTTTTAACCCATATAAAGATTTCTTAAGTCGACAAGCTTCCCCATTTTTGAAGTTTCCGGAGAATCCTGGAGGAGCTTCCATATAGACTTCTTCTTTTAATTCACCATGTAGAAAGGCATTCTTCACATCAAATTGGTGAAGTGGCCATTCTTCATTTGCAGCAACTGAGAAAAGAACCCTGATGGTATCAATCTTCGCAACTGGAGAGAAAGTCTCGGAATAATCTATTCCATATTTTTGAGTATATCCCTTGGCAACTAGCCGGGCTTTGTATCTTTCAATGGTACCATTTGGTTTGTATTTTATAGTAAACACCCATCGATTCCCTACTGGTTTCTTTCCTTGAGGAATGACACATTTTTCCCATGTGTCACTTTTCTGGAGTGCTTCCATTTCTTCTTCCATGGCCTTCTTCCATTTTTCAGATTTCATGGCTTGATCAACACTCGCTGGGATTTCTTCAGAATATAAAGCAGAGTTGAATTTTTGTGCTTCACTGGATAGGTTTCCTTGTGCAATATTAGCCATAGGATACCGTGACCTTTGCGCTTCTTTTTCTGGTGAGTATCGTTTAGGTGGGACACCTCTATTGACTCTTTGAGGTAGGACATATCGTTGGGTGGTTTCATCGGAATTAGTGTCATTTTGTTCCTCGTGGGTTTGATGTTCATTGTTCGAGGAGGTTTCAGGAGGTTCGGAATCTTGTGTTGATGTTTCGAGATTTAGTGTTTCGGGATTTGGTGTTTCGGGATTTGGTGTTTCTATTTGGATATTATCGGGATTTGGATTTTGGATATTGTCGGGATTTGGACTTTCGGGATTTGGATTTGGTGTTGGAATTTGGATATTATCAGTTTTAGGTGTCCACTGTATCCAACTTAGAGTGTCATCATCCTTTTTCTCCCCCTCGCTCGTAAGTTGGGTATCATAATAATATTCGCTTTCGACAAAGTCACAGTTCATTGTGGTAAAAATATGACGCCTTTTGGGACTGTAACACCGATATCCTTTTTGGTTTATTCCATAACCAACCATGACACATTTTTCCGCACATGGATCTAGTTTGGTACGCTCATGTTTCGGAATATGAACGAAGACCGAGCATCCAAATATTCGAGGTTCAATGCTAAATGAGGTCGGAAGGGTATGGAATTGGGAAAGCGTATCTCTAGGGGTTTTTGTGCCCAAAACCTTAGTAGGTAAACGGTTGATAAGATAGGTAGCGGAAGCAAGGGCTTCGGGCCAAAAACTTTTCGGAGCCTTGGATTCAATTAATAAAGCTCTTGTCATTTCTAAAAGTAGTCGATTTTTACGTTCGGCTATGCCATTTTGCTCGGGAGTATGAGCGCACGAGGTTTGATGAATAATCCCATTATTTTCGCAGAAAAGTTTCATTGATGAGTTTACAAACTCACCCCCATTATCGGACCTTAACATTTGTATGTTTTTATTAAATTGGGCTTGTACCATTTTATAAAAGTGAGAAAATTTCTCAAAAACTTCTGATTTGTGGGTGAGAAAATAAATCCAAGTCATGCGAGAATGGTCATCAATAAATAGAACAAAATATCGGAAGTTTTTCCCCCCAATGACCGGTGCAGGACCCCATACATCCGAATGGATTAAAGCAAACGGTATATCTTTCCTTGTATTACTAGGTTTAAAAGTATTTCGATGGCTTTTGGCCAAAATACAAGTCTCACAGTTTAAATTAATATTGGATTTAAAAAGACTAGGGAATAAAGCATGTAAGTATCCGGCAGAAGGGTGACCCAACCTTCTATGCCACAACCAAGCTTCCCTCGTAGGTGTCCCATGAGCAAGCATCACGGTACCTTGTTGGGTTACTTCGTTCACATAGTACAACCCGCCCCGTTCAGTACCACGTCCAATAATCACCCCAGTCCTGATATCTTGAAGGATACAGAAAGTGGGGTGTAATAAAACTGAACAATTTAATTCTTTTGTAACGTGGCTAATGGATAAAAGTTTATGAGACAGCGTTGGAATATATAAACAATTAGACAATTTCATTGTTGGAGTAATTTCAATTCTACCACCCCCTTCAACTTGTACAACTCCTCCATTGGCCGTTTGGATTTTATTAACCCGAGGATTTGATTCGGAACAAAAGTCGGATTTTTCAAAACTCATGGTGTGCGTAGTACCACAATCAAAAATCCATTCATTACTCTTTTCGTTGTTTGAAATCATATTAGCTTTTCCGGTATAACCCGAGCTCTTGATTAGATTTTTAAAAATAGTGTTTTGGGCTGGTTTACAAAAGTCTTGGGTCTCGGCTTGAATATTTTTGGTCAAATTGTTTGTATTTATAAGCCCATTCATATTATTTTTACCAAACCCACTTGTTTTCAAGCCCACTTGTTGCAAGTCCACACCATCTTTTTTCCTTTTTTTATTTATTAAAGAATTCTTTTTTTCTTTATTTAAAAACCATCCGTGACTTTTGCAAAAAAGGGTTGGTTTACTTCTTTTATTTATTAACCTCTCTCTCTTTCTTTTTACTGTACACGCATGATAACCAGATACAGCCTTTTCATCTTTGGGGCTTGTTCCATTTATGCTTTCTTCTACAATCTCATCTAGAAATTGCAGACAATAAAAACGATTCTGGTTCCTCTCATCAATCGGAAGTTTCAAATTAGGGTTTAAGGGATTTATCCCTTCCACCCTTTTTGTCGGTTTTTGCAAGGAATAGGGATTTTTGACTGATGGATCGATAGGAAGTTTCAAATTAGGGTTTAAGGGATTTATCCCTTTCACCCTTTTGGTCGATCCTAGCAAAGACCAGGAATTAAAGGATAGATTTTTACCTCTTGCGGTGTCGTTGCTGCCGGTGACTTTATGATTGACGCCGGTTGCCTCTGCCATCATAGCTCCGCCACGTTGTTGTTTGTGCCACCAATTGGGGTACCCAATAAGCTTAAAACAGTTAATTACTGTGTGTTCTTGCATTCCGCAATAAACACACCTCAGAGATTGTGGTGGTCTATGGTGGTCGGTGGTGGCAGCCCTTGATTCACTACAAGGAGGTTTTTGACATAAAGCGTCCAGGTAAGTTCTTCCATCTTGTGGGCTATTGAACTTGCTACCGTCTAAAATTGACATGGCAGCTCGGTTCAATTTTGAGCTACCGTCGATTTTAGACATGGTGGCTTTGTTAATGGTAGATGATTGAGCCATTGAAGTGTTACTATGATTCAGAATCAGTACACTCGCTCTGATACCATGTTTCAAAAGATAAAAAAGATAATCTGAAGTGTTAATCTGATCTTTGTATTGATTGTTGATTAATTTTTACAAATTGAATTAGATATATGAGATTATACAGCTAAGGTTATATATACAAAGATGTGCAACGGCTCTTTCTACTTTAGGGATGACTCCATTTAGACTTTTGGAACCCCCTTTACAAAAGTGGAAGTGCAGGCTGCAGTTGACCCGTTAACTTGGCTGTTAGTGTGATCTTGTGACTTGTCTCTAATAGGAAGTGATGAAGTGTGCATCTTCTGATCCTAAGGTTAAATTACCTTAAATGGTAATTTGACCGTTGTTGACTTTTGTGCTTTATTCTAACATTCACACCCGAAGGGTTGTTTTCATGCGAGTATTCGACTAGATGTAAATGGCCACGAGATTCTCCAAAGTAAAGTGGCAACTTCCTGAAATAAGAATAATAACCAAACTTCACAGGCAATGAGGATGGCAATGGCAATTCTTGTATCTGTTCATCATCCAGACTCAAGTACATCGGATTAGGACATGTGGGTCCCCAGTGAAAAGCTCCATTCCAATAAACTCCATATCTAAATTTCTAAATTCAGTATAATAAGAGGGAGTAAAAGTTTGATTTAGATTTTTCCACTTCCCTGTTTGAGAATAATATATTTGAATGTTGTACATTCTATCTCCATGATTAAACCCTTGATTAAGCATACTATGTCCTGCACGAAGAATGCATACAAGTTTGTAATGAACACACTCGGTCGGATGGTAAGCCAGACCCATAAAACGGATTAGCCTTTGAGCTTCTGGACTTCCAATAACAGGTGGGATTAATGCAAATTTCTTTGTGGTGGGATTAAAAACGTAGTAGTTACAACTGGAATTATAGTATCTATCGCAACGGCAAAGTAGTAATCCATTACAAGATTGCACTATTCTGATACCATCGGTATCAGGATAGAAATCAAGAGAACGAAAAGGCGGAGTGGTTGGATTTGTAACATCATAGGAAACATTCAATTCATGATAATAAAGACCAGAAGATATGAAAAGTTTGTCAAACTGGAGAGTGAAACAAGGGTCATGAGTCAAAAGGTGAGTCAAAAGAGAGAGCCATTGTTTCGAAACAGCTTTGAAACGAAGGAGACTGAAACGAGGGTCATGAGTCAAAAGGTGAGTCAAAAGAGAGAGCCATTGTTTAGAAACAACTTTGAAACGAAGGATGGACTTACGAGGGAGACCAACAAAGATTTTAGTAAGAAGATCCATGTTAGAACCGATTAGTTCTGCGGATTCATGATTAGACTGATCTGCGATGGAATCATGATCATCATCATCATTAAGTAGTTTGAATTTGGCTTCTGTGTTTGTCATTGTTTCGAGTGGATTGATTAGGGTTTAGTGATGAGGATTGAGGGTTAATATGGGACTTCGATCCGTTAATATATACAGTATATAGGGTTTATGATGGTATTAAAATATGCACGTGATATTAGGTTACTTGGGCACAAAGTATTAAACTTGGTGACCGTATTTTATTGGATCATGGATAGGAAGTGGGCTAAAGCCTACAGGATCCGCACGTTATTTTCAATTTTTTTTAGCTATTGTATTTATTTGAAGTTATCTTTTAGCTATTTATTTGGGTTGGATTACATATAGCAAGGTCCAATTTAGCATTACATACAAAAACATATGTCATCTCAGAACATCTTAATGTTGTTAAATCAGCATAAATCTTGATAGCTAAAAGCAAAATTGTAGTCTTTAAATTTAATCAAAACTTTGACCTAACAATACTCAATAAGCCATCCATGAAAATACGCAAGTAGTAGAGTAAGTAACTAAGTCAATATGCAAATTAGCAACTATCCAAATACTAATTACACAAATTCAACCACATAAATCAAGTAAATGAATGTGTTTACAAGAAAAATGTACGGAAATCATTTAATTAGACACGATCAACAATCATTAAGATTCAATCTTTATTGCACTAAATTGAACTAAGCAACCATAAAATGTGAAAAAACTAAATCCCTGATCAAAAAAAAGACAAAGATCTAAAAACTTAGGATCATCAACCGCAACAAGAAGTTATGTTGACCCATAAAACAGCAATCATGAAAAATTTGGAAAAACCCCTAAAAGCAAATAATGCTGCGTAAAAGAAAGGAACATACCTAAAAGAAAAGAAGATTGGTCAAAATGTCAAAATGTCAAAATATTTGATGATGACGGTGATGATCAGTGTAAAGCTTTTTTATACTGTATCACTTTTATATTATAGATCAAATCAAATCGTTGGTCTTAGAGACTTGAAGATTTAACAATCAAAATTGATAATAATTGCTTTTGCATGAACAGGTGTCAAAGTACCAGTTTCAAAATTTAGTGACAAGATACAACGATCAATTTGAATTATCATGAACAATATTGACAAAAATAGTCAAAGTTTTCATTTTTAACTACTCAGAGTTGAGATCTTCTAGCTAATACAGCAAAACGGGCTCGTTGTATATTGCTACGGCGTTTCCTGTATACAACTGCAGCAAAGCCAATCAAACCAGCCCCAAGCAAAACTCCAATAACTATTCCAGCCTTCTGTCCCCCACTCAGTCCAGACGACCCACCTCCGCCTCCTTTGCCACTACCTCCATCGCCGCTACCGCCAGGTGGTGGTGGTGGTGGAGGTTGAGAAGGTGGAACTTGTGGTGATACTGATGGTGATGGAGATGAACTGGGGGCACCCATGTATGGTGTCTGAGGTGCAGGTGAGGGGGCAGGAGATATAGCCTGAAGTTTTCTCCAAGAACCTTGTAAGGCAGGAAGTGATGCCATAACCAAAACCAAAACAAGGAAAAATGGTTGGGAGTGTTTTGCCATGGTTGTAGCGTTAAGGAACTCTGATTAACGACGAGCTATTCTTATATATAAAAAAGTTGTGATGAAAACAATGATTACAATGACGTGTATACAAAATGTGTGTTGTAACCTATGTATATCCCAAAAGCATCAAACTTGGTGTCAAAGAATTGGAAGACCCGTCAAAGAGACATAGAACAAAACACAATGTACAGCAGCTTATAGAATAATCTATCTATAAATATAGTATATTATTAATATTAATTTGATAATAACAAGTAAACCTTTTGGCTTATACAAATGTCAAGGTAAAAAAAAAAAAAAAAATCTAGAAGTTGATTTTCATAATTTGACCATCTAGGCTATTGAACTCAGGATGCAATATAAGTTAATGCTAAAACTAGGACAGAAGACATACGACCTCATAGTTCATCCTTCAGACCTTGATTGCTGTTTTCCTGAGTTGAATCAGATTTATCTGTGGACTCAGGTTTCTGAGTTGACTCAGGTTTTTGGAGTTTGAATGGGATTGTGGCGTGCTGCTTGAGGAATTTGTAGAAGGCTTTCACAGTTCTGTCTGTCTCTACTGTGATCTACACAACCCAAGTTAAAAAGTCACATTTATGCCTAAAAGAGTTGACAAAAATGGTAATTTAGTAGGCTATATTAAAAACACTAACCGGGTCAAAACTCTTATTGCCAGCGGGGAAGAAAAGAAGTGTCGGATACCCATCAGACTGAAAGAAAGAAAAAAAAGATAAAACAAAACAAAGAACGTCAGTGAAAACTCTTGAAACAATACAAAATTCAATCTTGAAAAAGTACCTTAGCTCGAGGGTGTTCGTTTGTGGTGCCTTCCATCTTGGCTATAACAAGGGATTCGATGCCTCTAAGGTGATGCGCAAGTTTATTGTAAGTTGGCTCGAGTGCTTGGCAATGGCCACACCATGAAGCGTAAATCTGGCCGAAAATATTTAAGTTATTTCATCACAATCAACTTGTAGGGACGATACTTTTGCGATTTGATTGTAAAAAAAAAGAGTTACCTCTAGAAGAACATCCTTTGACTCGTCCAAAACTATGTCATCAAAATTATTACCAACGACTATTTTTACATCACCGTCATTCTGGACCAAACAACAAACGCGAAAATCACAAGATTAATAAAAATATCCTGATCATAATCAGCATATGCATATCCAAACATTTTTGATTAATAATCAGACACTCGGTTTGATAACACACATCTAGAAATTACTCGAGTGCACAGTACAACTTACCGTTTCAGGGATTGGATCAGACTTGTAGAAGGGCTTCAGATTGTCTTGTAGGAAATTTTCACCAAAAGCCTATTAAATGAAATCAAACATTCAGAAGCCACATAACATATTTATTGGTGTATATTTTATGATGTAAACAAATTTATGATAGCAAGGTCTAATATTACAAACCTTGATGTTGCTCAAAGTCATTTCACCATCCAAAAAGAACTTTCTAGCATCTTCATTTCCAGTGAATGCGATAATCTGCATGCAAACGAGTTCATAAAATTGTTTAGACGTTAGAGTAACCGAGGTCGATAATGGATAAAGAAGATAGTTATACTAACTTTTGGAGCATCTCCATCGATGCCGAAGTATTCTGCAACTGGTTTACCAGCATCTTCATCGTCCATTGGAACATACACAAAAAGAGCCTGAATAACAATCAAAGAATGTAATTACAAAGAAATAATTATCAAATCTGAACCACAAAATAACATTAAAATAGCTACAGTGAGCCATTCTGAACATCACAAATATAATCTGATATTCTTTTTAAACTAAAAAGTCTCTCTTTGATTTTTTTAACTAACCTTTCCAGTAAAATCTTTTGCTGCCTCCTGGAATATTGGAAGGAACTTTTCGGTATCATTCAAAGTAGTGAAAAGAATCACCTGTTAAAAACACGAGGTAAAACCAATAATCCGAGTACCATTTTGTTACCAGCAATAGTCACAAAATACACAATGACAGTTTCATGAAAACAAAAAACAGAACACACGGTGTCTAGAAGTCTGCTTACATTCATAATCAATGCTAGATTATTTAAAAACAGTTTATGAACTTGGTGGAAAAGTACTCGACAACGGGTAGAAAATTTAAATGTATTTGTATGCATAAGAACTACTGAAACACATTATTGTAAAACAATACTCGTATGATCTTTATAATCACGTTTGGCACACTAACTAATTATTATTTTATTTCTAATATTTGGAGGAAAAGTGTTTCTGCTCACAACCCAACCCAATCTGACTCGTACCAAAAAGTAGCCCCTTTTACCAGTTACCCACCCTATCCATTTTTCCACGTATAACAAAATTCAACATCAGCAATAAAAACCCTACCTGATTCTTAATTGGGTTCTCAAATACTTGTGAAGCACTTGCACGGGTAAAGTAAATCACCAAAGGAAGTTTGTTTTTATGGACAAACTCTGTTATTTCTGATTTTTGAAACTTGCCCCCTGTAGTTAAATATTGGTCAATATATCACATATAATCTAGTGACCAGAAGAAGCGTGTGTGAAGAGAACGAACCGAAGTGGCTAACTTTTTCGTCTTCCTTCTTTAGTAAGACCAAAGCTGGACGTTTCCCTTGTGGATCCATATGGAAAAGCTTTGCCACATCAGCGTTGGACGTTTGGTAGAAGCTAACGTCGTCGTCCTGTTTTGAAGCTGCAGCAAGTTCTTCACTCTCTGGACCCTATAGGCATAAATCAAAACAGAAACACTAACTATCACAATTTTATGGTTAAATTTTTAATGGTAAATTGTTACATTCGACACTATAATTATCTAAGTGTTTAACTTGTGGGATTGGCATACTTCTTTTTGGGTTAATTACTCAAGAGATAAATGTACAATCGACCCTTGTTCAAACAACAATTGGTACCAAGTACTATGGCCTCGATAAAACCGTGTTCAAAGTTTAATAGATTACAAATACAAACACCAGAGGGCACATACACATACAATGCTGAGAGCTGGCTATGGTGTTCTATGAGGGTCTTTATGTGTATGAATACGATTTCCTTTCTTGGAATGTCAAAAACACATGCGATTAAGAAAGCACTTTTTTTCTTTAACATGACACACACTTAAAAACCAAGACAAAATATTAATGTAACAGGAACTATACCACCAAAGTTTCAACAAAGCCCAAAACTACTGGAAACTCGCCGCTCAGTACACGTTCAGCATCTTCAATTGTCGTTATATTGTGCAGACCAGGACCAATCTTCTTCCTCACCCAACTCACAATAGCATCCCTATGTATAAATAATGAAACAAAGCAGCACAACATGATTAGTTCCAGACATATGAATTCCCAAGGTACTTGAAGCAACTCTAATGGCATACAATGGTAAGGTGCTACTAACCTAATTCCCAATTTCCACACCAACCTATATAATTTGACTTCCAATTAAAAAGTGTTTTACTCTATAGGTTACATTTAATCTCTAATTGGCCTAATGTACATCCTTTTCCAATTTAGACACGTGGCAATTAAGTCTACTCTTCTTCAAATCAAAATCAAATCTACTAGAAATAAAAACTATAAAAAACAAATTCAGTTCAATTAATAAGAGAGAAACAGAGATACGAGTACTAACTTGTTTCTAGCACCATTATAAGTCTTCTCAACTCCATGAACAAAAAACAACACAGTAGGATAGCCTTCAACATTATACTTCTGAGCCAACTCACTTTCTTCACCAGCATCCACTTTCGCAAGCACCACTTCCTCCGATTTTAACTCCGTCGCAGCCGCCGCATATTCCGGTTTCAATGCTTGACAATGACCACACCACGTGGCATAAAATTCAACCATCGCATACTTATTATTCTCAATAAATTCACTAAAATTAGACGAACTTAATAAAGCCACGTCACTCTCATCGATCTCAGCTTCCGGAAAAGATTCTGAATCTCCATATTCTCCTTCGGCGTCGTTGAATTCATCCAGATCGTCGTAGTTTTCGAAATCGTGGTCTTCGTAACCGTCGTGATGTGATTCAGCATCGTTTTGATCGTCGGCTTCTTCGAGGAAGCTGAGATCTTCGTCTTCTAGATCGTGTGTTTGTGTAGAGATGACGGTTAAACAGAGTAATAGCAGGATCGAGAGGGAGATTAGAAGTGATTTTGTTGCTGCTGCCATTGTTGAATAGCAGTTGAGAGCTTGAAAGTTGAAACACACGAGATCGAACTAGTATGTGAACTTTATCACGATATTTATATATAAAACCCTTTTCACTTTTTAAGTGTAATTTTAGCCCCTACAGTTTAGGAAACAACATATTGAAACGTGATTCTATACTCGATAGTATACACAACTTTTTTTTTTTTACATCAGTTCGGGATCACTCAGGGGGACTTAACCACCCACACGTTCATCTCACATAGTTTCATAACCCGTCCTCAAATACTGCCCTGGAGGAAACTCGGACAAATTCGAGAACATGGCCGGTAAAAACCCTCCTCCCCGCTGCCCCCGCACTAAATGAAAGGTGACCTGGATAGATACTTCAGGTTAGAGATAACATTGAGTGCAATGTTGCAGCATAGCAGAGTTGAACTCATGACCTCTCGCTAAAAGAGGCAAGCCATTACCAGCTAAGCTACAACTCAATGTTGATAGTATACAAAACTCATACTTTTCGTATGTAGACTTTGACGGTTAGTATATGAAACTATGATGGTTATACATAGTAACTTTAGATAAATATAAATTTTTAGAGTTATTGTTAATAGATTAACCTTCTGTAAAAAAAAACCTCAATAGTTAAGAAAACAATATAAATTACTAACATACTTTTATATTCTATAGTTCTTATAACTCCTTGAGTTTTAAATGTATGAATTATGATGCATATTATTTTAAAAACCTAAAGGCTACATTGTTAACAATAATTGGATTCTAAAACAATTAGCACAATAGTTTTAATTGTGTTTTAGTTTTTAGGATGTGGTGTTTGATTTTATGAGTTTCGTGTGAATATGATGACTGATGAGTGGTGTTTGTGGTGAAAAGAAGGAAGTAGATTTTAGAGATGCTAGGCTTGACGGGTAGTATAGAGACAGCGGCTCGTGACGGCCGACTAAGCTCGGGATCAAACCCGCTCTGATACCATGTTACATAATGAAACCCGTGACCTTATTATGTTTATTCATCTACAATTTATAGGCATTACAATAACCCTAACAAAACTCTAGACCCACAAATGGGCCGGATCTAATACTAAACTATTCTCTAACACGCTCTTGATATTATGAAGTAATTACTAGCTTGTTGCTAGTTTATGTTTATTTGAGGCACAATATAATACCTAGAAGTAAAAATGCTCTATGTGCCTTAATAAAACTGCAAGGACTAATACGAGTATATAAGAAAAATGAAGGGACTGTATAGAAATGTTGGTTTTATTACATTTGACGCTACAAAGTCGGTTGCATTTGCACTACTTGCGATAAGCCTTTTTAAGTAACTATTGTAATGTAATTGTAATTGTAATTGTAATTGTAATGTAATTGTAATTGTAAAATTGTAATTGTAATGTAATTGTAAATTGTAAATGTAAATTGTATATTGTACTTTGGGATATCCGACGTGGCTACTCAGCTTTGACTTCATTGTCCACTACTTGTCCTACGAGCGAATAAATATCTGCCACGTGGTGATAATGAGTCACAATGTTGGATAAAAATCGTTGACATGATTTTTTGAAATGCAAGTGGACCTGTTTTCACTTTTTAGGTTCCGTTCCTACTATCGCGCATGAATTAACGTTTACCATTGCTATGGTACTTCAGAATTACGACAATCTTGGGCTTTTTTACTGGATTATAAAATGGGCTTAAGATTGTTAGTGCCTTAGGGCTCTTGTATTTATGAAAATGCATTTGTTGACTTATTGTAGGAGGCCATTAAATTGTTTGATCGGGCCTTGGGGATTTAGGCCTTCATTTGGACGGTAATGCAAAACATAAAAAAGCCGTGGAGGCGGTTAATATGACGAAGGTTGCACATTATCAAACTTATAAACAATCAACACAAACCGAAACTGAATTCAACTTGCATCTCTATAGAATTGTCAAATCTTACCTTAAGTCTTTTGTTAAATGGGCAACAGGATCAATTAAGTATGACATGTTGCATGTACATTTCATATGGACACGTATGAGAGAATATGAAACAACTGTATTTTTTATTTTTTAATAATGTACAAAATTGATATGTTAATTTTACAATCTAAAACCTCTGAGTCATTCAAAATCAAAATAATTCAATATTTAATCATTTTCTTTTATCAAACGCAACCTAAAATGCTAATTGAATACATGTTCTTAACTTGTGCCCTTAACGCATTAGTTAATTTTACTCTTGTTGTAGGACTGTTTTAGTCCAAATACATACTCTACATATAAGTCCACTGAGATTAACCGATCATCTTCAACAACCATCTATTTAATCGATATTGCTACATGCTTGGGCTACAACCATATCTTTGATACCATCTTTGGGTTACAACCATAGCTCTAATACCATTTGTGGTATCGATTAAGACCCAACAACATGTCCTACAGTGTAGCCCTATTAAGTTCCGTAGTATCTAAAATCAGAGGAATGTTCTCAAGTGCTTATATGCATATACTTTAATTACTTTTAATTTTCGATCTAGGACTTTTGATTTACACCCATTAACCGATTATTTTCGATAGTGTTTGCAAAAGTACTACAAATCTACTGGTGATTAGAATAAACCTCACATTCAACAAAAGTAAATAATACAACACCTAAAATGACATTAATATTCACAATCATCGTTAGATATAATCACATCCAAAGCTATAGCTATTAGCTAATAGTATAACTAAAGAGAACAACTAAAAAGAACAATTCTTTATAACGGGGAGATTGTAAATTGTTGGTAAGATAACATCATAGCGACCGTATCGATGAACATGAAGAATTCAATCGGTTTCTCCAATACCATATCACATTATCACCCAAAGAATAACGAAACAGATGCATTAAAAAGAAGAAGAAAAAAACTACATTGCAAAGTTGGGATCTGAAGGACATAGATCAAGATTAAACAAAGATTGTTTTATAAAATACTAATTGATGACGCGTGTGAGTAGACATCTAACAAAACAACTCCAGAGTTTCGGTTTTCATAAGCTGAATACATGACACTAAAAACGGTGTGTCGTAGCAAGTTGAAGATATATATTTCCAAGAGGACTATAACTAACTTGCAAAGGGTGTTGATCAGCAAATTCAAATAATGAAGAAATTGAATTAATGATGAATAACAATAAGGTGGTGACTGGTGCCATTTTTGGGAGCTAGCTTGTTCAAGTGTGTGTTGAGTGATGAGTATTTTGCGGTTTAAAACTTCAAATAATTTGAGTTGGATTGCAATTGCTTTGCTTTCACTTAAACAAAAAAGTAAAAGTGCACTTTGATTTAAGTATTATGAAAGTTGGTGTTTGAATTATGAAGATGTTGACATTGAAACCTCCATGCCTGCAAAATGATTCCTACTAAAGTAAAATGATGACACTTGAAAGGAACATTTATTTCGTTAAATTGTTATAAAAAAATATTTTTATAATGTTAGATACTCCGTATAATGTTAGGACTATATTTAGGTAAATGAAATATTTAATCAAGACCCTAAACACTGTCATTTAAGGCCTTTAAAAAAAAAAAAAAAAAGACTATCATTTAAGAATTAATTTAGTGAAAAATTGATAGTAAATGTGGTACTTATTTGTAGAGGTTGGTTCACTTTACTTTAATGTACAAGTATTTTTTGCATGTTTAAATTCTTTAATGACAATTTTAAGAATAGTCATTACCATTTTCTAAAATACAAAAAATTAATACATAGTATTACAAAAAAAAAATATGTATACTTTGTTCAACTGCATTTAAAACTTAAATAAAATAATTTTAAATCTTCAAAGTTTAAAAGAAAAAATACAAAAATTGATTCTATTCAATAGTTAATATATTCCCACACATCTAAAATTAACTATAATTTGTTACTACATTCGTCCCATTAAAAGTGTAAACTTACTTTTTAAACACAATTAAAGAAAATCGGGCTAATATTATTTTCTATCCATCAGAAATATTTTCTCTCAAAAATATATTATTCTAATTGGTTGAACTAAAAAGTAAAAAAAATTTTGAATTTAAACATTTCAAAATATTACTAGTGAAATAACCCGTGAAATCACGGGTTTGTTTAAACGAAATAATTTAGAGATATATTTTAGGTATTAAGTGAATGTAATTGCTAAAGTCATTTATTTTAATGACCCGTTTGACTAAGAAACTTGTCGTTGTTTTTACAAATATATAGAGACATGTATTTTCGCATACATATGTAACGTAATTAATTTCGTAAAAAGAATACATATGTGAATATTAATAATATAATAATTATAATTAACATATTATCTATTTACAATATATATAACAGCCGGCACGAATGAACAGTACCCGCTACAATAAAATTTTTTTTTTTTTTTTTTTTTTTTAAACAAATTTCGTTTAGTAGGCTCAAATTTTCTGGCCCAACGAAGTGGGCCAACGGCCACTTCCTAGTTACACATAATTTGTCTTACATGCGATGAATAGTACTATTTATATTTTCGTTTTTCATAAAACTAACCCCCAACTTCCATTAAAATACAAATCAAACTCCCCACTTTATACCTATATTCTAAATTCTAAATTATTATTTATCCCATTACTAAAACCAAAAACATTGAATAATAACACCCACCACGCTTTACCGACTTGTACGCTGCGCTTAAACAGTTGGACCCACATGGGCCACTACTGTGCTACAGTAAAAAAAAAAATTATCTCCAACGATAAAAATTCTTTCCAACGATAAAAATTCTTTTTTACAGAAAAATCAACTAACCTTTTTACAACCCTTCAAAAAAAATTCTTTTTGCAACCCTTCAATGTTACCAAAAGATGTTGAAAATTTTTTTTTTTACAAATAAATCAACTAACTTTTTTTTCTTTTTTTTTGTTTTTCTTCCTCAATGATAAAAGAGGCAACTTTTATAAAAGGAACAACCCTTCAATGCTAACAAAAGATGTCGAAAAATATTATTTTTTACAAAATAGATCAACTAACTTTTTTTTTAAAAAAAATAAAAAATTCCGAACGCTAATAATTATTATATTAAAAGTAAATAATAATAATGGTAGAAAAATCAATTTTTGAAACGATATTTGGTGTGGCGAATTTTCTTTAGCTTCTCGTTATAGTCGGCCTATGATCTTGATGTCAACAAAACTAACAAAGTGGCTAATAAGTGGATTAATGGTGAATGGCGATTGGTATGGTCTAGAACAGACCTTGGTGGGTGAAACACCACCCTTTATTCGTGGCTTCAAACTTAAATACAATAGGTTACAGCATCCGATCGAGAGGATAAGTGGGTTTGTCCATTGAGTAGTGATGGCGTATTAGCTGTCAAAGCTACTCATGAACATATTGATAAATTGCTTCTTCCGTAGCGACCTGTTGCTACATCGTGGATAAAACAAATCCCTAGGAAAGTGAACGTGTTTTTGTGGCAGTTCACGTTTGATGTATTACCTCTTCGTTGGAACCTCTCAATAAAAGGTATAAATATCTCGTTGAATTTGTGTCTGATTTGTCAACATGGGGTCGAATGTCAATATCATCTATTTTTTTGAATGCCCAATGGCTTTTGAAATTTGGAGATTGGTGCGTGTATGATTCAATAGTAATATGCCAACTTTTTTTCTTGGGAAGAAATTCAATCATGGATCGACGGCTTGCAGATTTCTTCAAATGTTATGATCCAGATAAAATCGATTATGGTTACGGTTTTAGGGGTCCTTCTGCGATTCAGAAACGACGTGGTATTTAACGATATTGTAATTCATAGTTATAGCACTTTTGATGTTATTAAGCTATTTTCTTTTCGTTGGCTTAAAAACCGTGGCCAAGTAATTTTTTGGAATTCTCGGCTTCAAATGCTTTTGTAATTTCTTCTTTAGCGCATTGCTAGTGAGCGTTTATTAATATATGTTGCCTTTGTCGTTCAAAAAAGTCGATATTAAAAAAAATTACACTTTGCAATTAACTCAACATAGTTTTTAAAACTTGAATACAGTATACTTAAATGTAGTCCAAAGAGCTACGTTTAACATTCTTAAAAAAAAAAAAGAATTTCACGTTTCAGGTGTTAATCTATGAGTATAGCATTTTATTTTAACACTCTCTATTTTTAGATGAAACGATATTGTATATCTGATATATTTTAAAAAACTACAAAATTAAGCTTTTATAAATTTTCAATCTATAGTTAATATTAAAATCCTATAATGATAATGTCATTATTAGGCTAATTCCTTTGTTAAGAAAAAATCAAAAAAATAAAAATCTAAGCATGGTGGGTGATGTCATTAATCTAAATAATTTTGAATTAAAATTAAATTTTATTAATTAATTATTATTATTATTTCTTATCAATAATTAATTTAATTATTAAAATTAAATAATTTTGAATTATTTTAATTAATTATTTTGAATTAAGTACGAGAATGTATAAAAGCTAGGCAGAAGGAAACCAATTCTAAATTTATATTTTAATTTACACTTTTAAAATCAAATGACAACCAATATTATCTGTTATGATTGAATGTGAATTATTTAATATGCATTTTAGGTGCTTGATGAAATGTTTAGCTGACGAGTTTCTTAGTCAGACTATGTGGTTCCACAGGTCATTAAACTAAATAACTTTAACACTTACGTTCACTTAATACCTAAAACATATCATTAAACTGTTCCGTTTAAACAAACCCGTGGTTCCACGGGTTATTTCACTAGTTAAATAAAAAATGACTTATTTAGCGTCAATAAAGAAACTTTAGATTTATATCTCTCACTATTCCGATATTAAGATTAGAGGATCGAACTGTCTCATAAGTATCACGACAGCATTAACACTTTAGACTAATTATACAAGAATGAACTCTACGTATCTTCATATAAGACTAAACTCTTTAGAACCTCACATTTAACAATCTAAATAGCGACTTATTTTTGTGGATCCCAAATATTTTGAGGAGGTATGACATGGCTAAAAATGCTTTAGTACTAGGTTAGTCACGTTGAGAAAGTAAATGATGTGTAAGTAAGTCTTTGTGGAGAACTTATGGTAAGGAAGTGGTATGGGGGGTAAAAAAGTTGTGATATATGAATCAATGTGATCCATGGAGAGTGACTATTCACTTCAATAAATTCGACGTCTAACGCTTCAAATTTATCCTAGCTCCTAGAACTTACTGTTGATGGCACTGTATATTACGACCACTTCCAACCATAACATACTTTCTCAGACACGTGAATGGTCCATTTCGGACTACGGGTTTTTCAACGTAAGTGATACCCGTAAATATTTAGATGGTGAGATTGCCATCATCGGTCATTAACTCGTTATGGGTGAAGGAAATTCCAAGGAAGGTTAACATATTCTTATGGAGGGTTGCTTGGGATAGATTACCAACTCGGTTAAATTTCTCCAAGCGAGGTACGGAGATCGAAGACATTCGTTGCCTTAGTTGCAATTTCCATATTGAATCGGTGGATCATGTATTTTTCGAGTGTCCGTTACCTTTAGAGCTATGGACCAAGATTCGTATTTGGGACAATATCTATATTCCGGTATCGAGTTCGTGGGCTTCTTGGTTAGAGTGGTACAACAATTTTCATCTCACGTCTATCGCCAAGATAAAGTTATTCGCGATTGTTGGAGCTTCTGTGTGGCACATATGGCGATACCGGAATAGCGTTCTTTTCGATTCGCCTAGGATGAAGAAAGAGATATTGTTTGATTCTATAAAAAAATTCTTTTTATTGGATTGTTAGTAGAAGTAAATGTAATATTAGTTGAAACTCATGGCTTGTCAAGCCATTGTAATTGGTGGCCCTTCCCCCTAGTGCCTTGCTAGGGGGTGTGGTTGTTTTCTAATGAAATTTCTGCTGTTCGAAAAAAAAAACAACATACTTTCTCACTGTCACCTCAGCGTCACATCAGTTTTCTCTCTCTACTTCCTCACCACTTCCTCCCATGACATTCCTATAACACACTATTATCAACCATTACATACTTCCTCACATTTTATATTATTATTATTATTATTATTATTATTTATTATTATTATTATTATTATTATTAATATTATCAACTAACAAATAAATAATAATAATTATACATGTGATAATATTTTTTTTAAAAATACATTTATTAGATAACAAAGATACAGTTACATATTTTTTTATAAGAAAAGACATAACAAAATAAAAGTACATTAACTTGATAATTAATATTATTCTTCGTCCGATAAGTCAAACGTATTTTGATATTTCCTTTGGATTTTAGATCGGGCTTTCAATACCAAATCACGTTGTTTGGGAGTCAAGTCGGCTGCACATAGTTGGTGTAACATCCCGCGTTTTTCCGTTAAATTTATTTTTAACACTGTCTTTTTTTTTTAAATAATATCTTTCGTTATTTAAATTCGTGGTTTCCATAGACTAACGTTCATAATATTCCCGTTATTTAATTATAACATCACTCGTTTACTCGAGCATTTTTAAAATATTCGTTTGGTTAATTCACGCACCCGCTTTCAAACTCGAGGGACTAATGTTGTCAAGTGAGCAAAATGGTAACTAGTGGTTGACTAAGTCAACCACCTCCCACCATCCTCATCCATTCATTCTCACTTCTCCTCCTACCTTCTTTTCTCTCTTCCATCTTTGAACTCAAAACACCCATTTCACTAAATCATTATCTAAATCCGAATCAAGAAGCAAACATCAAAACAAATTACATATTTGGAATCCTCTCTTCATCCTCTACAATTTGATACCAACTTCATCTCGTTTGGGTAACATTTCTAAAACTCTAGATTTCTCTAAATTCGTGTTTTTGACTTGAAATGGTGTTAGTTAGTGTCTATGGCTCGTGTCTAGCATGAATATATCATTTAATTGCTCGATCTTGTTGTTTTGCATAAACTAGCATGAACTTGAAATGAGTTTGTTTAATCTTGAGTTTTGAGTGATTAAATGTTGTTTAAATGATAAAGTTCATGTATTAAATGTGTTACTAGCATCATTAACTTCAATTTGATGTGTTGGTTGATTTAGAAAAGCTTCATTTGCAAAATGGTTGAATTCATGATTTTGGTTAGGGTTTGAGGAACTTTAAAACGAACTTTTGACGCATTGAATGCTATGAAATATTGTTAGTAAGTGTTTAGTTGTATTGTATATTTCATTACCTTCAAAACGGCATATCGTATGTGTAAATTGGATTCCCGAGTCTAGAAATGCGTTTTATGAACTTGAAACTTCGATTTTGAACATTTAACGATCATTTATTGAGGTTTTCATTGTTGTTAATGATGGATTTGATTCATGAAATGTGTTTAGTTGTATTCCTTGTTAAATTACCTTTCCAACGATATAAGATACGTGTTTTGAATGTTTACGGTTCATAAGTTACGTTTGTTTGAAGTTTGGTTCGAGCATATACATGAAACTGCCCAGGTATTCTGTCTAGTGTTAAGCCGCGGCGCGGCTCCTCTAGCCACGGCGCGGCTTAAAGCGTGGAAATGTGGCTGTCCAAAATTTCCAATTTTCGTAAAAATCTAACTATGCTACGCAACTTCGATTGACATGAAACTTGGCCAACATGCTTATATATGGATTATAAGCTTAGAAAATTTGTCTGAGACCCGACCCGAACACGTTGACTTTTTCGTTGACTTTGACTAAAGTTTGACTTTTAGTCAAACTTAACCAAACACTTATGCAATCCTTCTAATCTTCTTTTATACTTGTTTCTTGCATGAAACTTGACAACGTGATTCACATGCTATATAATCGAGTCGTAACGAGCCATAGGACTAATTGAACACATTTCTCCCGACCTTCTGTCGTAACCGGTTAATTGATACAACTTACTTGTTTAGGTCAAGGCTAAGCAACAATCATGCATACGTTTACTTTGTGAAGTACTTTTATACTCGTGCACTCGAGGTGAGATCATAGTCCCACTTTTACTCTTTTGAACTTATATTTGGGATGAGAAAACATAAACGTTTCTTTTTAACTAAGTGAACACAAGTACAGGAAAACAAACATTCTACATACGAGTTTAGAACGAAATCCTCAATTCGATTATCATTAGTTATACTTGCAGGGTGTAAGTGTAGGCGTGAACTTATGTTGTATGGCCATATGGGTTTGACAAACCCTCATCTAGGACGGTTCGCTACCGTCTACAGATGAAATATATTTTCGAGAAACAGTGTTGTTCTTGCACTATTAATGGGGTATCAACGGACGGAATGTTAAGCCTTGATAATTGGGTGCTCGTGAATATTAACTTTTAGAATGTATCACTATTATTTCAACTTTGCAAATCTTGTGGTTCGGCTTACTTTACTTACTCAAATTACTTACCTAAACCTATGATTTCACCAACGTTTTTCGTTGACAGTTTTCTATATGTTTTCTCAGGTTCATACTTGGTTACTTGTTACATGCTTTCGCTCTCTTTGATTACTTGATTGGAGTCAACCATGCATGCATACGCTAGGGATAGCACTTTTGAATTCAAACTTTTGTCTACATACTTACGCTATTTATAGTAACTGTGATTTTAAACTAATTATGTCGCGAGTTATTTCATTCATACTTTATAACTTTTGTAAACTTAAACTTATTGTCGATCCGTTTGGTAAACTAAACTTTGCAAGTCTTGTACCTTTCAAATGAATGCGACATAATTTTGGTCAAACGAGTCTCATATAGGGACTACGACCACGTAACGGGACCTCAGTTAGCGACGCCGTCAATGATGATTTTGGTCGGGTCGCCACAGATGGTATCAGAGCGTTGGTTGTAGGGATCTAGGATGTGCATTAGTGTGTCTAACAGAGTCGTTAGGACGCATTAATGAATCTAGACTACAACTGGATAGTTAATCATTACATTCTGACATACATTTGCTATAGATAGCACTTACTTGACTACTTGTGCATTATACTTGAATCATTCTTAAGAAAACTTTTTAATGGTACCAGGTTTTCATCATACGAAGCTGTAATCTACCACTTTCGAGTAACACTCGTAAACTTAAGATTCATACGCGTAAGGACGACGACGACTTCATTAGTCATACTTGTTCGGGAACTCTGTTTCCCAGATTGTTATTTGCCACCGTTTCAACTTACTATCGGTGTCACACCGGTGTTCCTTACTATCTACCACTTCTTGTTACTATCATCACTACTCGAGGTGAGTATCGTCATCACCATTTTATCACTACGGTTGCGTACTATTCGTTATCATGATTCGTTACACTTCTCCCTCCTAGGAAATGAACTACAATTTACTATCTCAACCATATATTACACGTGTATACTATCTCGTCCTCGCACAGTCTTATTGATTAACTACAATTTACTCGTTATGCTTACATCGGGGCGGAAACTTCTCTTGCATCACCCTCATAATTCCGGTTCAGGAAATCTTTTATTCTAAACTCTCAATGGAGAGAGAGACTCTCCACGTTATACTAGTATTCGCCTCGAGGGTGAATTGTCCCGACGAACGTTTTTGGAAACCGATAAATCTTCCGCGACGCGAATTTCTTGAGAAATTTGTTCTAATTAACGTTTTTGAGTCCTAACGGACTTGTTCAAACATACCTTACAGAAATGTACCTCGTTTCAGATCGAGATTTTCGTTTCACTTCTAGATTTCGGAGTGCCTTACAAAAAGCCTCGGGATCACGTTTAGACATGAGTACCGCATATCATCCACAACCCGACGGACCCAACAAACACATGATTCCAACCTTGGGAAAACATACCACGAACTTGTATTTTTATCCTTTAGACGATTCCCCTTACAATGATGGTTATCATTCGAGTCTTAACGTCACACCTTTTGAAATCTTATATGACCGGAAACGTCATTCTCCTTTGTCGAACCACATAAACAATGATCAATTCACCGGGCCCGAGTTTATTCAGGAACGACCGAGAAAATTATTCAAATCCTTGAAAGTCTCGAGACGGCCCGTAGTCACCAAGGGAGCTATGCCGATGTTAGACGTAAACATTTCGGATTCCAAGTGGGTAACCGTGTAACATTAAAAGCCGCACCTTGGAAAGGTGTAATCCGTTTCGGGAAACGTATAAAGCTAAATCCGTGATATTTTGATCCTTTTGAAAAATTGGAGCATTTTGGACCCGTTGCTTGCCGTTTAGAATTTCTGACTCATTTGAGTCTCCGTTCATCCTATATTCTATGTATCAACTTAAAGACGTGTCTTGCGAAACAAGAACTTGTTATTCCTTTTCGATGAGCTTACTAACGACGATAAACTTCATTTCCTAGGAGGACCGGTTGAAACTATGAATCGTGAAACCAAAATCCAATACAACGTAAAATCCCGACCGTCAAAGTTCGTTGAAATGCCCAAGGGAGTACCTTCACTTATTCGTAGAATTTACAACACAAAAGTTTCGAAGAAGATACAACAACTACTATCTCCAACTAAATTTCGGGACGAAATTTCTTTTAAGGTGCAGGTAATGTAACATCCCGCGTTTTTCCGTTAAATTTATTTTTAACACTGTCTTTTTTTTTAAAAAAATAATATCTTTCGTTATTTAAATTCGTGGTTTCCATTGACTAACGTTCATAATATTCCCGTTATTTAATTATAACATCACTCGTTTACTCGAGCGTTTTTAAAATATTCATTTGGTTAATTCACGCACCCGCTTTCAAACTCGAGGGACTAATGTTGTAAAGTGAGCAAAATGGTAACTAGTGGTTGACTAAGTCAACCACCTCCCACCATCCTCATCCATTCATTCTCACTTCTCCTCCTACCTTCTTTTCTCTCTTCCATCTTTGAACTCAAAACACCCATTTCACTAAATCATCATCTAAATCCGAATCAAGAAGCAAACATCAAAACAAATTACATATTTGGAATCCTCTCTTCATCCTCTACATTTTGATACCAACTTCATCTCGTTTGGGTAACATTTCTAAAACTCTAGATTTCTCTAAATTTGTGTTTTTGACTTGAAATGGTGTTAGTTAGTGTCTATGGCTCGTGTCTAGCATGAATCTATGATTTAATTGCTCGATCTTGTTGTTTTGCATAAACTAGCATGAACTTGAAATGGGTTTGTTTAATCTTGAGTTTTGAGTGATTAAATGTTGTTTAAATGATAAAGTTCATGTATTAAATGTGTTACTAGCATCATTAGCTTCAATTTGATGTGTTGGTTGATTTAGAAAAGCTTCATTTGCAAAATGGTTGAATTCATGATTTTGGTTAGGGTTTGAGGAACTTTAAAACGAACTTTTGACGCATTGAATGCTATGAAATTTTGTTAGTAAGTGTTTAGTTGTATTGTATGTTTCATTACCTTCAAAATGGCATATCGTATGTGTAAATTGGATTCTCGAGTCTAGAAATGCGTTTTATGAACTTGAAACTTCGATTTTGAACATTTAACGATCATTTATTGAGGTTTTCATTGTTGTTAATGATGGATTTGATTCATGAAATGTGTTTAGTTGTATTCCTTGTTAAATTACCTTTCCAACGATATAAGATACGTGTTTTGAATGTTTACGGTTAATAAGTTACGTTTGTTTGAAGTTTGGTTCGAGCATATACATGAAACTGCCCAGGTATTCTGTCTAGTGTTAAGCCGCGGCGCGGCTCCTCTAGCCACGGCGCGGCTTAAAGCGTGGAAATGTGGCTGTCCAAAATTTCCAATTTTCGTAAAAATCTAACTATGCTACGCAACTCCGATTGACACGAAACTTGGCCAACATGCTTATATATGGATTCTAAGCTTAGAAAAATTGTCCGAGACCCGACCCGAACACGTTGACTTTTTTGTTGACTTTGACTAAAGTTTGACTTTTAGTCAAACTTAACCAAACACTTATGCAATCCTTCTAATCTTCTTTTATACTTGTTTCTTGCATGAAACTTGACAACGTGATTCACATGCTATATAATCGAGTCGTAACGAGCCATAGGACTAATTGAACACATTTCTCCCGACCTTGTGTCGTAACCGGTTAATTGATACAACTTACTTGTTTAGGTCAAGGCTAAGCAACAATCATGCATACGTTTACTTTGTGAAGTACTTTTATACTCGTGCACTCGAGGTGAGATCATAGTCCCACTTTTACTCTTTTGAACTTATATTTGGGATGAGAAAACATAAACGTTTCTTTTTAACTAAGTGAACACAAGTACAGGAAAACAAACATTCTACATACGAGTTTAGAACGAAATCCTCAATTCGATTATCATTAGTTACACTTGCTGGGTGTAAGTGTAGGCGTGAACTTATGTTGTATGGCCATATGGGTTTGACAAACCCTCATCTAGGACGGTTCGCTACCGTCTACGGATGAAATATATTCTCAAGAAACAGTGTTGTTCTAGCACTATTAATGGGGTATCAACGGACGGAGTGTTAAGCCTTGATAATTGGGTGCTCGTGAATATTAACTTTTAGAATGTATCACTATTATTTCAACTTTGCAAATCTTGTGGTTCGGCTTACTTTACTTACTCAAATTACTTACCTAAACCTATGATTTCACCAACGTTTTTCGTTGACAGTTTTCTATATGTTTTCTCAGGTTCATACTTGGTTACTTGTTACATGCTTCCACTCTCTTTGATTACTTGATTGGAGTCAACCATGCATGCATACGCTAGGGATAGCACTTTTGAATTCAAACTTTTGTCTACATACTTACGCTATTTATAGTAACTGTGATTTTAAACTAATTATGTCGCGAGTTATTTCATTCATACTTTATAACTTTTGTAAACTTAAACTTATTGTCGATCCGTTTGGTAAACTAAACTTTGCAAGTCTTGTACCTTTCAAATGAATGCGACATAATTTTGGTCAAACGAGTCTCATATAGGGACTACGACCACGTAACGGGACCTCAGTTAGCGACGCCGTCAATGACGATTTTGGTCGGGTCGCCACAGATGGTATCAGAGCTTTGGTTGTAGGGATCTAGGATGTGCATTAGTGTGTCTAACAGAGTCGTTAGGACGCATTAGTGAATACTGGATAGTTAATCATTGCATTCTGACATACATTTGCTATAGATAGCACTTACTTGACTACTTGTGCATTATACTTGAATCATTCTTAGGAAAACTTTTTAATGGTACCAGGTTTTCATCATACGAATCTGTAATCTACCGCTTTCGAGTAACACTCGTAAACTTAAGATTCATACGCGTAAGGACGACGACAACTTCATTAGTCATACTTGTTCGGGAACTCTGTTTCCCAGATTGTTATTTGCCACCATTTCAACTTACTATCGGTGTCACACCGGTGTTCCTTACTATCTACCACTTCTTGTTACTACCATCACTACTCGAGGTGAGTATCGTCATCACCATTTTATCACTACGATTGCGTACTATTCGTTATCATGATTCGTTACACTTCTTCCTCCTAGGAAATTAACTACAATTTACTATCTCAACCATATATTACACGTGTATACTATCTCGTCCTCGCACAGTCTTATTGATTAACTACAATTTACTCCTTATGCTTACATCGGGGCAGAAACTTCTCTTGCATCACCCTCATAATTCCGGTTCAGGAAATCTTTTATTCTAAACTCGCAATGGAGAGAGAGACTCTCCACGTTATACTAGTATTCGCCTCGAGGGTGAATTGTCCCGACGAACGTTTTTGGAAACCGATAAATCTTCGGCGACGCGAATTTCCTGAGAAATTTGTTCTAACTAACGTTTTCGAGTCCTAACGGACTTGTTCAAACATACCTTACAAAAATGTACCTCGTTTCAGATCGAGATTCTCGTTTCACTTCTAGATTTCGGAGTGCCTTACAAAAAGCCTCGGGACCACGTTTAGACATGAGTACCGCATATCATCCACAACCCAACGGACCCAACAAACACATGATTCCAACCTTGGAAAAACATACCACGAACTTGTATTTTTATCCTTTAGACGATTCCCCTTACAATGATGGTTATCATTCGAGTCTTAACGTTACACCTTTTGAAATCTTATATGACCGGAAACGTCATTCTCCTTTGTCGAACCACGTAAACAATGATCAATTCACCGGGCCCGAGTTAATTCAGGAAAGACCGAGAAAATTATTCAAATCCTAGAAAGTCTCGAGACGGCCCGTAGTCGCCAAGGGAGCTATGCCGATGTTAGACGTAAACATTTCGGATTCCAAGTGGGTAATCGTGTAACGTTAAAAGCCCCACCTTGGAAAGGTGTAATCCGTTTCGGGAAACGTATAAAGCTAAATCCGTGATATTTTGATCCTTTTGAAATCTTGGAGCGTTTTGGACCCGTTGCTTGCCGTTTAGAATTTCTGACTCATTTGAGTCTCCGTTCATCCTACATTCTATGTATCAACTTAAAGACGTGTCTTGCGAAACAAGAACTTGTTATTCCTTTTCGATGAGCTTACTAACGACGATAAACTTCATTTCCTAGGAGGACCGGTTGAAACTATGAATCGTGAAACCAAACTCTAATACAACGTAAAATCCTGACCGTCAAAGTTCGTTGAAATGTCCAAGGGAGTACCTACACTTATTCGTAGAATTTACAACACAAAAGTTTCGAAGAAGATACAACAACTACTATCTCCAACTAAATTTCGGGACGAAATTTCTTTTAAGGTGTAGGTAATGTAACATCCCGCGTTTTTCCGTTAAATTTATTTTTAACACTGTCTTTTTTTTTTAAAATACTATCTTTCGTTATTTAAATTCGTGGTTTCCATTGACTAACGTTCATAATATTCCCGTTATTTAATTATAACATCACTCGTTTACTCGAGCGTTTTTAAAATATTCGTTTGGTTAATTCACGCACCCGCTTTCAAACTCGAGGGACTAATGTTGTCAAGTGAGCAAAATGGTAACTAGTGGTTGACTAAGTCAACCACCTCCCACCATCCTCATCCATTCATTCTCACTTCTCCTCCTACCTTCTTTTATCTCTTCCATCTTTGAACTCAAAACACCCATTTCACTAAATCATCATCTAAATCCAAATCAAGAAGCAAACATCAAAACAAATTACATATTTGGAATCCTTGTTAAATTACCTTTCTAACGATATAAGATACGTGTTTTGAATGTTTACGGTTCATAAGTTACGTTTGTTTGAAGTTTGGTTCGAGCATATACATGAAACTACCCAGGTATTCTGTCTAGTGTTAAGCCGCGGCGTGGCTCCTCTAGCCACGGCGCGGCTTAAAGTGTGGAAATGTAGCTGTCCAAAATTTCCAATTTTTGTAAAAATCTAACTATGCTACGCAACTCCGATTGACATGAAACTTGGCCAACATGCTTATATATGGATTCTAAGCTTAGAAAAATTGTCCGAGACCCGACCCGAACACGTTGACTTTTTCGTTGACTTTGACTAAAGTTTGACTTTTAGTCAAACTTAACCAAACACTTATGCAATCCTTCTAATCTTCTTTTATACTTATTTCTTGCATGAAACTTGACAACGTGATTCACATGCTATATAATCGAGTCGTAACGAGCCATAGGACTAATTGAACACATTTCTCCCGACCTTGTGCCGTAACCGATTAATTGATACAACTTACTTGTTTAGGTCAAGGCTAAGCAACAATCATGCATACGTTTACTTTGTGAAGTACTTTTATACTCGTGCACTCGAGGTGAGATCATAGTCCCACTTTTACTCTTTTGAACTTATATTTGGGATGAGAAAACATAAACGTTTCTTTTTAACTAAGTGAACACAAGTACAGGAAAACAAACATTCTACATACGAGTTTAGAACGAAATCCTCAATTCGATTATCATTAGTTACACTTGCAGGGTGTAAGTGTAGGCGTGAACTTATGTTGTATGGCCATATGGGTTTGACAAACCCTCATCTAGGACGGTTCGCTACCATCTACGGATGAAATATATTTTCGAGAAACAGTGTTGTTCTAGCACTATTAATGGGGTATCAACGGACGGAATGTTAAGCCTTGATAATTGGGTGCTCGTGAATATTAACTTTTAGAATGTATCACTATTATTTCAACTTTGCAAATCTTGTGGTTCGACTTACTTTACTTACTCAAATTACTTACCTAAACCTATGATTTCACCAACGTTTTTCGTTGACAGTTTTCTATATGTTTTCTCAGGTTCATACTTGGTTACTTGTTACATGCTTCCGCTCTCTTTGATTACTTGATTGGAGTCAACCATGCATGCATACGCTAGGGATAGCACTTTTGAATTCAAATTTTTGTCTACATACTTATGCTATTTATAATAACTGTGATTTTAAACTAATTATGTCGCGAGTTATTTCATTCATACTTTATAACTTTTGTAAACTTAAACTTATTGTCGATCCGTTTGGTAAACTAAACTTTGCAATTCTTGTACCTTTCAAATGAATGCGACATAATTTTGGTCAAACGAGTCTCATATAGGGACTACGACCACGTAACGGGACCTCAGTTAGCGACGCCGTCAATGACGATTTTGGTCGGGTCGCCACAGTTGGGTGAGAAACGTTAAATTATCCAACATTACACGGGTCTCGGTCGCTTCGTATATCTTCTCCATAGTTCGCCTTGTAGCATCGATTAAAATGTCCCGTTCATATTGATTATAAACGTTCCATATTAATTGATTTCGTTGCGAGGTTTTGACCTCTATATGAGACGTTTTTCAAAGACTGCATTCATTTTTAAAACAACCATAACCTTTATTTTATCAATAAAGGTTTCAAAAGCATTACGTAGATTATCAAATAATGATAATCAAAAATATACTGTTTACACACGACCATTACATAATGGTTTACAATAGAAATATATTACATCTACATATGTTTCTTGAATGCAGTTTTTACATAATATCATACAAACATGGACTCTAAATCTTGTCCTTATTTTAGTATGCAACAGCGGAAGCTCTTAATATTCACCTGAGAATAAACATGCTTTAAACGCCAACAAAAATGTTGGTGAGTTATAGGTTTAACCTATATATATCAAATCGTAACAATAGACCACAAGATTTCATATTTCAATATACATCCCATACATAGAGATAAAAATCATTCATATGGTGAACACCTGGTAACCGACATTAACAAGATGCATATTTAAGAATATCCCCATCATTCCGGGACACCCTTCAGATATGATATAAATTTCGAAGTACTAAAGCATCCGGCACTTTAGATGGGGTTTGTTAGGCCCAATAGATCTATCTTTAGGATTCGCGTCAATTAGGGTGTCTGTTCCCTAATTCTTAGATTACCAGACTTAATAAAAAGGGGCATATTCGATTTCGATAATTCAACCATAGAATGTAGTTTCACGTACTTGTGTCTATTTTGTAAATCATTTATAAAACCTGCATGTATTCTCATCCCAAAAATATTAGATTTTAAAAGTGGGACTATAACTCACTTTCATAGATTTTTTTTACTTCGTCGAGAAGTAAGACTTGGCCACTGGTCGATTCACTAACCTATAACAAATATGTACATATATATCAAAGTATGTTCAAAATATATTTACAACAATTTTAATACATTTTGATGTTTTAAGTTTATTAAGTCAGCTGTCCTCGTTAGTAACCTACAACTAGTTGTCCACAGTTAGATGTACAGAAATAAATCGATATATATTATCTTGAATCAATCCACGACCCAGTGTATACATATCTCAGTATTGATCACAACTCAAACTATATATATTTTGGAATCAACCTCAACCCTGTATAGCTAACTCCAACATTCACATATAGAGTGTCTATAGTTGTTTAGAAATATATATAGATGTGTCGAAATGATAGGTCGAAACATTGTATACGTGTCTATGGTATCTCAAGATTACATAATATACAATACAAGTTGATTAAGTTATGGTTGGAATAAATTTGTTACCAATTTTCACGTAGCTAAAATGAGTAGTTTTTACCAATTTTGTTTTGCTCGCCATTTCTTCGTTTCTAATCCGTTTTAAGTGATTTAAGTGGCCACGATTTCGTATTGAACTTGAATTTATGAAACTAAACAGAAAAGGTATAGGTTTATAGTCGAAAATACAAGTTACAAGTCGTTTTTGAAAGAGGTAGTCATTTCCGTCGAAAGAACGACATCTTGATGACTGTTTTGAAAAACATACTTTCACTTTGAGTTTAACCATAATTTTTGGATATGGTTTCATGTTCATAAGAAAAATCATTTTTCCAGAAGTATAGCTTTTAAATCAAAGTTTTTCATAGTTTTTAATTATCCAAACCAAAACAGCCCCCGGTTGTAACTACGACGGCGTAAATCCGGTTTTACGGTGTTTTTCGTGTTTCCAGGTTTTAAATCATTAAGTTAGCATATCATATAGATATAGAACATGTGTTTAGTTGATTTTAAAAGTTTAGAATTAACTAAACTATGTTCTAGTGATTACAAGTTTAAACCTTCGAATAAGATAGCTTTATATGTATGAATCGAATGATGTTATGAACATCATTACTACCTCAAGTTTTCTGAATAAAGCTACTAGAAATGAGAAAAATAGATCTAGCTTCATAGGATCCTTGGATGGCTTGAAAGTTCTTGAAGCAGAATCATGACACGAAAACAGTTCAAGTAAGATTTTCACTCGAAATAAGATTGTTATAGTTATAGAAATTGAATCAAAGTTTGAATATGAGTATTACCTTGTATTAGAAAGATATCTTACTGTAAATAAGAAAGATTTCTTGAGGTTGGATGATCACTCTACAAGATTGGAAGTAAGCTAGCAAACTTGGAAGTATTCTTGATTTTATGAAACTAGAACTTGTAGAATTTATGAAGAACACTTAGAACTTGAAGATAGAACTTGAGAGAGATCAATTAGATGAAGAAAATTGAAGAATGAAAGTGTTTGTAGGTGTTTTTGGTCGTTGGTGTATGGATTAGATATAAAGGATATGTAATTTTGTTTTCATGTAAATAAGTCATGAATGATTACTCATATTTTTGTAATTTTATGAGATATTTCATGCTAGTTGCCAAATGATGGTTCCCACATGTGTTAGGTGACTCACATGGGCTGCTAAGAGCTGATCATTGGAGTGTATATACCAATAGTACATACATCTAAAAGCTGTGTATTGTACGAGTACGAATACGGGTGCATACGAGTAGAATTGTTGATGAAACTGAACTAGGATGTAATTGTAAGCATTTTTGTTAAGTAGAATTATTTTGATAAGTGTCTTGAAGTCTTTCAAGAGTGTATGAATACATATTAAAACACTACATGTATATACATTTTAACTGAGTCGTTAAGTCATCGTTAGTCGTTACATGTAAGTGTTGTTTTGAAACCTTTAGGTTAACGATCTTGTTAAATGTTGTTAACCCAATGTTTATAATATCAAATGAGATTTTAAATTATTATATTATCATGATATTATGATGTACGAATATCTCTTAGTATGATATATATACATTAAATGTCGTTACAACGATAATCGTTACATATATGTCTCGTTTCAAAATCATTAAGTTAGTAGTCTTGTTTTTACATATGTAGTTCATTATTAATATACTTAATGATATGTTTACTTATCATAATATCATGTTAACTATATATATAACCATATATATGTCATCATATAGTTTTTACAAGTTTTAAGTTCGTGAATCACCGGTCAACTTGGGTGGTCAATTGTCTATATGAAACCTATTTCAATTAATCAAGTCTTAACAAGTTTGATTGCTTAATATGTTGAAAACACTTAATCATGTAAATAACAATTTCATTTAATATATATATAAACATGGAAAAGTTCGGGTCACTACAGTACCTACCAGTTAAATAAATTTCGTCCCGAAATTTTAAGCAGTTGGAGGTGTTGACGTATCTTCTGGAAATAAATGCGGCTATTTCTTCTTCGTCTGATCTTCTCGGTCCCAGGTGAACTCGGGTCCTCTACGAGCATTCCATCGAACCTTAACAATTGGTATCTTGTTTTGCTTAAGTCTTTTAACCTCACGATCCATTATTTCGACGGGTTCTTCGATGAATTGAAGTTTTTCGTTGATTTGGATTTCATCTAACGGAATAGTGAGATCTTCTTTAGCAAAACATTTCTTCAAATTCGAGACGTGGAAAGTGTTATGTACATCCGCGAGTTGTTGAGGTAACTCAAGTCGGTAAGCTACTGGTCCGACACGATCAATAATCTTGAATGGTCCGATATACCTTGGATTTAATTTCCCCGGTTTACCAAATCGAACAACACCTTTCCAAGGTGCAACTTTAAGCATGACCATCTCTCTAATTTCAAATTCTATATCTTTTCTTTTAATGTCAGCGTAGCTCTTTTGTCGACTTTGGGCGGTTTTCAACCGTTGTTGAATTTGGATGATCTTCTCGGTAGTTTCTTGTATTATCTCCGGACCCGTAATCTGTCTATCCCCCACTTCACTCCAACAAATTGGAGACCTGTACTTTCTACCATAAAGTGCTTCAAACGGCGCCATCTCAACGCTTGAATGGTAGCTGTTGTTGTAGGAAAATTCTACTAACGGTAGATGTCGATCCCAACTGTTTCCGAAATCAATAACACATGCTCGTAGCATGTCTTCAAGCGTTTGTATCGTCCTTTTGCTCTGCCCATTAGTTTGTGGATGATAGGCAGTACTCATGTCTAGACGAGTTCCTAATGCTTGCTATAATGTCTGCCAGAATCTTGAAATAAATTTGCCATCCCTATCAGAGATAATAGAGATTGGTATTCCATGTCTGGAGACGACTTTCTTCAAATACAGTCGCGCTAACTTCTCCATCTTATCATCTTCTCTTATTGGCAGGAAGTGTGCTGATTTGGTGAGACGATCAACTATTACCCAAATAGTATCAAAACCACTTGCAGTCCTTGGCAATTTAGTGATGAAATCCATGGTAATGTTTTCCCATTTCCATTCCGGGATTTCGGGTTGTTGAAGTAGACCTGATGGTTTCTGATGCTCAGCTTTGACCTTAGAACACGTCAAACATTCTCCTACGTATTTAGCAACATCGGCTTTCATACCCGGCCACCAAAAATGTTTCTTGAGATCCTTGTACATCTTCCCCGTTCCAGGATGTATTGAGTATCTGGTTTTATGAGCTTCTCTAAGTACCATTTCTCTCATATCTCCAAATTTTGGTACCCAAATCCTTTCAGCCCTATACCGGGTTCCGTCTTCCCGAATATTAAGATGCTTCTCCGATCCTTTGGGTATTTCATCCTTTAAATTTCCCTCTTTTAAAACTCCTTGTTGCGCCTCCTTTATTTGAGTAGTAAGGTTATTGTGAATCATTATATTCATAGATTTTACTCGAATGGGTTCTCTGTCCTTCCTACTCAAGGCATCGACTACCACATTTGCCTTCCCCGAGTGGTAACGAATCTCAAAGTCGTAATCATTCAACAATTCAATCCACCTACGCTGCCTCATATTCAGTTGTTTCTGATTAAATATGTGACAACCCGTAAATTTTTGGCAAAATTTAAACAAAAATCTTTATATGATTTCATTTAACCTCGACTAATTCCGAAGATTCACGAACAATTATTTGTAAATAATTACGCATTAATTTGATATATTAATATTATTATTATTAATATCCTTTTTAAACAAGATATCAATAATTAATATCATTATTATCAGTATTGTTATTATGAATAAAAAAAAATTGACAAATATTCTTGGAAAAGTAGTAAATCAATTTGTTTATTTTAAAAAATATATATATATAAAAAAAAATCCTTAAAATAAATGATTTTTTTAATAAAATAAATAAATAAATAAATAAATTACTTTTTAATTAAAAATTATAATGGAAAACTACTTTTATTATTTTATTTTGTGCATTATCCCATGACCTAACATTTAATACTTTTGAATTTTAAAATCCCATTAAAAATTAAAATATTTCTTTTTCTTTTAATTATTTTATTCTTTTTACCTAATTTTTTCAAGTATAAATACCCCTCATTTCTCATTCAAACTCACACCAAAATTTCTCTCATTCTCTCTTTGAAGAATTACTACTAGTTGATATCCAGATCACTTACTTGCTTTACTTTCCTTCTTGCGTGGAATACTTCAACTGCTATTTAATGTGAGTTCATCTGCTCCCTTTTTTATCTATATTTTTGGGCTGAGAATACATGCGCAACTTTTATAACTGTTTTACACGTATCAACTATTAAACTGTGATATGTTGGGCTATGACCAGCAAGTCCCCAACCGACAAGTGTAAACGATAACTTGTTACGGGGCAAACTTGAAAGTCTAGTCTAAATACAAGTACCAACTATTAAACTGTGATATGTTGGGCTATGACCAGCAAGTCCCCAACCGACAAGTATAAACGATAACTTGTTACGGGGCAAACTTGAAAGTCTAGTCTAAATATCAGTACCAACTGTTAAAACTATGCTATACCCGGCTATGTCCGACTAAGTCTGTACAATGATATTTTTAATTGCTGCGGCATTCTTAATTATTGGGGATATGCCTATCGGGAGTAACGTCCCCGATACATTTGACTAAGTCTTTGTATTACTTGATAATGAAATTAAAACGACAAGGACAGAACAACTTGTCACGGGGCAAACAACGTTTAGTCTAAATATCACGCACTGGCATAACTTTTTGATCCTGCGGGAGATCAACTTTACTGGATCTGAGTGATCTACTTATGAAAACAAATCTTGTGGTCTAACACTATTACTAAAATCATTAATTATGACAAACTTATGAACTCACTCAACCTCGTGTTGACTTTTTAAGCATGTTTATTCTCAGGTACTTAAATATTGCTTCCGCTGTATATCTACTGCTTTGATGATGATTGCTTGCTATGCTTGGAGTTTTCATTACATATCATATCAATTAAAGATATATTTATCTTCCACTGCAAAACTCAACAAAACGTCTCATGTAGAGTCGTTCTCGTTTATACAACTGTGATTTGATATAATTAGACACAAATACCCCAGGCCCCATTTGGGGGTGTCACAGATTTAGGTGCTTTAGAATTTTGCCGTAAAATCCCTTAAGTGCTTATTCCTTAGACTAAGATTTAGGTGCTTTAGAATTTTGCGACGCCGTTTTTCGCTTTAGTTTTACCTGTAGACCTTTAGGCGCAACTTTTTAGATATAATTTTTAGACTTTTAAGTTCCGACGTTTTTCTTTCTTATTTTTATTTTTCGACACTTTTCGACGCGCAATCTTTTTCTTTCTTATTTCTCGACATTCTAGTTTTTAGGACTTAGAATTTTCTCTACTTCTTATCTAATTCTCCAAACGGAAAGAAAAATTATTTAAGTGGTTAAATTAATGGACGTTGACATTTTTCTGGTTCGTAGTAATAGTTGGATTTGTTAGTGGCTAGTTGTGGGCTTCCGATTTAAAGGGTCCTGGCTACCTGCTGCATCTTTTGGCTATTCGAAACGTGGGCAAAATCAGAAAAGTCTATTAATTGGATAACTTATATAAGTTTTTCTAAATTTTATAACTAATAGGATAATTCGTGATTGTACCACATTGTAGCTAAAATTTGGCCATCGCAATAAAATGGAAAATTTTGAAAGCAAGGCCTTGGAAACTCTTTTTGAACTCCAAAATCAATTAAATCAATACTCTCAACCGAGTGTTGATGACAATTCATTCAGTCAATCTTGGATCGCGAACGATGAAACAATAACTGGTTGTGAAATCTGTGGAGATTATCACTCAACATGGGAATGTTACTATTACGTTCCTATGGAAAATTACGCACCCACAGAACCTGCATGGAACGATTATGAAGAACGCAATTCAAACTGGGATTATTCCCAAGAATATATCCAAACTCAACAACCAGAAGACGAGGAAAATTACGTGTCCGAAAATTCTTTAGATCATATGAAAATCAAACTCGAAGAACTCGATGCTCAAAATGAACAAATGAGCGAGTTTGTAAACCGGCAAGCTGAAACTCTATCAGACTACACACCTGTTGATCTGAGGAGTATTGTTCAAGAAAATCTCAAATCATCGAATTTTGATGAATTCGAGAGCTCCGAAATCACCAACTATCCCGATGATACTTTTTATTCAGTTTTACCAATTTCACAACATATCGACACATTAGCCTCTACCGACGAAATCATCGATCCACCAATGGATGAAGAAGAAGTAAGGGTGACAAATTGGTACTCTTGGGAAAACGATAACGTTGAAAATTTTACCCCCGAGACCAAAGTGGTGGGACCGATAAGTACCATTAATGAAGAAGAATCTACTTCGATCCCGAAATTCACCATTCCACAACCTTCCAACCCAATATTCTCAATAGAAAAATCATCTACCGAAGATGAACTAAGAACTGTAATAGATAATGACACCTCAAATTTTACCCAAATGGGTAATAGAGGTGAAAACTTTGATCCCGAGAATGAACGGAAGGAAATGTTAGGAATTGACCACCCTATAGGAATATGTATGTCAGTATATAACGATCCATTTGACCAAGAACCAGAAAAGAGACATATCCATTTACTAAAAGCTACACTTAAAAAAGAATTAAGTAGTGACGATCAACGGGTGAGTCTAAACTTTAAACCCATTGATATATTATACACCACCCGAGATATAAATAACTGGCTCACTATTTTAATTCGAGGAACTTATTCCACCGACTTCACATATCGTCAGCTAAAGTGTAGGGAAGTCTAACCCCACTTAACGTTAAATTAGGGGTTCGGGTTAGTGCATAACTCGTTAATAAACATGCATGATAAGTTAGGGTAAAAGACGCATTTTCAAAGATTAGCAAACTGTTCAAAAAAGCAACCATTTTTGAAGAAAAACATGTGTGATAAAATAAGAAGGAATGAACGATGAGGCGCGCCATCTATCATTCGACGAGCTTTGTAAGTACAAACTAGGTATTCTTAATCACTTTTCTACACTAATCACCCTCATGAATTTATAATTATAGTCTGATTTCATGCAAATGAGGGCATTGCATGATCTCAAGTGTGGGGAAGGGTTATAAATTCTCTCGGGTTTACACTTAGTTTATTTGCCAAATTTTGTGAAAATTTGAAAAATTTTCAATTAAATGAAGTCAAAATCATGTTTATATATATTTATGAACGATGAAAACTAGGTGTTAATACCGAAATTATCGTTACCTCGAAAAGGACATAAATTGAGAAACAACCCAAAATGCTTGAATTCATTTAAGAATGGAATAAAGGAGAATAAAAAGGCAAAGAAAGAAACTAAGTGTGGGGAGAATATACCAAGTCATTCAATTAAGAACTATCTATCACATGTTTCTGTAAAGTTATTGCAGGTGTTTTGTTTTGGACTAAATTAACTGTTTTACCCGATTTACTGTAATGAGAGATGGATCTACACGATGAATCAATTCCATCATTAAAAGGAAGTAAAGTCTTCCGAAAAAGACACGCGCTTCTTGATTTAGGTCAAGAAGTTGTCGTCCAGACCAGCTGTAGGTTGACGAAAAATCTAGAAAAGTCATTTCTAAAATCAGCAGGAAATCCACGGACCTCAGCATCAAACAGGGTCGCCAAGTGGTCAGATTTATCCTAACCATGAGAAGGATTTATCTCGTACAATGGGGAGGCACCGTGCAAATTAGCTTGATAAGACTAATGAATCAGATCCCCAGAAAGGATAATCTCCTTAAAAGATTAAAAATCAGCTTTTAAGCCTGATATTACTCAATCCTTGAGATTGACCTTAAAGATTGAGAATTACAAACTCATGGAATTCGATGATATCTAAACTCGAGCTTGAACGAGAAAATATTTTAATCAAAAATACAAACCGATTTGTTTTCTGAAAAACCATTTTCAATGCGTTCATTACCATTGAACGTAAAATCCTAAGAAATTCACCTTGAATTCATTAGGTCACCTGAACCAAATCGGGTGTCAACCGTAAGAACGGTGGTTGCATAGCATGGTCAGAGACAGGACCTTGTGCCAGACCGAAAAATCATAGGATGATCTTTACTATTGCTCCTACCAAGGATAGTTCTAGCATCTGACACGTTTTTAGACCATGAACAAATGCATGTCATTAGACATAGCCTTAACAGTTTCTTGTTCATCGCTTTCCTTTACAACCGGACGGTAGTTTACCGAAAGGTAATATACGGAACAAGTAAACTGGATGTGTGCTTTCCGATACCAGGATAGCAGTGGATTACACGAACCTAAAAGTTTTAAGCCAAAGAACATATATTCTTGATAGTTCTATCCTCAGTAATTCTTGTAATATGACAAATCAAATCATGATATTACGTTCCTTCCTGCTTAGAACATTATGTTCATTCGAAACTTCATACCTACAAATTCTGGACCAAAGAATGGATTAAATCAGAAAACTTGTCTAGGGTAAAATCTAGCTTGAATTTTCAAAAGATCAAATGTTTTCATAAAGATCCAATTTCCTTAAGGATCTACATTTTTATAGTCATGTGGGACTGTAAACCGCCTTTCAAATGTGCACTTTGCTTTGGAAACCGAAAGTAAATCGGCTATTTGATTGTAAGTGTCGTTAACCCAAGGCAACTGTGGATGACACACCCACCTTTAACCATGGTTCTATCATTACTATCATTGTTTATACCGCTCTATCAAAATCACTGATGTACAAAGTGTGAAGAATAAAGAAGTGATTCGTGTGATGTATTATATTATTTCAAGACTGTATTGCTTGAGGACAAGCAACGTTCAAGTGTGGGGATATTGATAAGGCTAAAAAGGAACATATATTTCATAGCATTATCCCCCAAGAAAGACAGGATTTTAGTTGTAATTGTTCCATATTCAAGTAATATTCGTTTATATTTAATAAGTACGAAGACAAAAGGCGAAAACGAAGAATTGAAGACGGAAAGGTCCAAAATGCTCAAATGTACAAGATACAATTAAAGTGGTTCAAATTATTGATGAAGAACGTCTAAAAATGACAAGAGTACAAGTTGCGGAACGCAAAGTACACGATATAAAATAATACGCGAAGACGTCCGAAAATCCGGAACCGGGACCCGAGCCAAGAAGAAACGCGCGACGCAACGGACCAAAAATATCTAGTCTACTATGCATATAAATATAATATAATATATAAATAATTATTAAAATTATTTATATTTTATTTATATTTAATATTATGTCGGCAAGCTATGAGACAAATCAATGTGAGCTGTCCAGGGTGGCCATGCGACTCGCATGGCCAGAAGGCTATTTCCCATGCGAGTCGCATGAGGATCAGAATCAGGCCTGGTCTATAAATTTGCCAGTTTTCGTTCGTTTTTACACACACCCATAAAATAAAATATTAATAATACTCCATAGTATAATATATATATATATATATATATATATATATATATATATATATATATATATATATATATATATATATATAATATAGATTAGTGTTATATTAGATTAGTTCGGGTTATGTAAAGGTTATTTTACGGGTTTTAAAGTCGGAGCTCTGTCCGTGTAACACTACGCGATAAATAATCAATGTAAGCTATGTTCTCCTTTTTAAATTAATGTCTCGTACTTAAGTTATTATTATGCTTATTTGAGCCGAAGTAATCATGATGTTGAGCTAAATATTAAAGATGGGGTAATTGGGTTTTGTACCATAATTGGGGTTTGGACAAAAGAACGACACTTGTGGAAATTAGACTATGGGCTATTAATGGGCTTTATATTAAATTAACGATACCTCGTTAATTTAATATAAAGGTTATGATTTGACGTATCTATATATAACCACATACGCTTAATCGGACACGATGGGCGGGATATTTATAAGTACGAATTATTGTTCATTTGACCGGACACGGGGATGGATTAATAGTCAATGGACTCATTAAAACAGGGGTGGATTACATTCAAGGGTAATTGGTGTAATTGTTAACAAAGTATTTAAACCTTGGTTTACACACAGTCGATAACCTGGTGTATTCATTAAGCAAAGTATTAAGACCTTGTTACAGTTCGAATCCCCAGTTAGTTGGAATATTTGACTTCGGGTATAAGGTTAAATTTGCCGAGCAGTTTATAATTATGACCGATGAACTATTATGGACAAAAACCAGATAGGTTTCAAATACATCCAGGACAAAGGACAATTAGCCCAGGACAATAAATTAAAATCAAAACGTCAAACATCATGGTTACGGAAGTTTAAATAAGCATAATATATTTTATTTCATTTTTTCTCGTACTTTTATTTATTGTCATTTCAATTATTGTTATTTATTTTATATTGTTATTTAAATATCGTCATTTACTATACGCTTGGCTTAAAATATAAATCGACAAACCGGTCATTAAACGGTAAAACCCCCACTTTTATATATTATTATATATATATTTATATATTTTTGTACAAATATAATTATATAAAAATAAGTGTTTCATAAGCCCGTCTCCCTGTGGAACGAACCGGACTTACTAAAAACTATACTACTCCGCGACTAGGTACACTGCCTATTGTGTTGTAGCAAGGTTTTGGTATATCCATTTTGTAAATATTTAATTAAAACTTGTTAAATTTTGTAGCATTCCGTATTAAAAATATAGTATATTTCGTAACCCCACGCTACGACATCAAAATAATTACGCATTAATTTGATATATTAATATTATTATTATTAATATCCTTTTTAAACAAGATATCAATAATTAATATCATTATTATCAGTATTGTTATTATGAATAAAAAAAAATTGACAAATATTCTTAGAAAAGTAGTAAATCAATTTGTTTATTTTAAAAAATATATATATATAAAAAAATCCTTAAAATAAATGATTTTTTTAATAAAATAAATAAATAAATAAATAAATTACTTTTTAATTAAAAATTATAATGGAAAACTACTTTTATTATTTTATTTTGTGCATTATCCCATGACCTAACATTTAATACTTTTGAATTTTAAAATCCCATTAAAAATTAAAATATTTCTTTTTCTTTTAATTATTTTATTCTTTTTACCTAATTTTTTCAAGTATAAATACCCCTCATTTCTCATTCAAACTCACACCAAAATTTCTCTCATTCTCTCTTTGAAGAATTACTACTAGTTGATATCCAGATCACTTACTTGCTTTACTTTCCTTCTTGCGTGGAATACTTTAACTGCTATTTAATGTGAGTTCATCTGCTCCCTTTTTTATCTATATTTTTGGGCTGAGAATACATGCGCAACTTTTATAACTGTTTTACACGTATCAACTATTAAACTGTAATATGTTGGGCTATGACCAGCAAGTCCCCAACCGACAAGTATAAACGATAACTTGTTACGAGGCAAACTTGAAAGTCTAGTCTAAATACAAGTACCAACTATTAAACTGTGATATGTTGGGCTATGACCAGCAAGTCCCCAACCGAAAAGTATAAACGATAAATTGTTACGGGGCAAACCTGAAAGTCTAGTCTAAATATCAGTACCAACTGTTAAAACTATGCTATACCCGGCTATGTCCGACTAAGTCCCTACAGTGATATTTTTAATTACTGCGGCATTCTTAATTATTGGGGATATGCCTATCGGGAGTAACGTCCCCGATACATTTGACTAAGTCTTTGTATTACTTGATAATGAAATTAAAACGACAAGGACAGAACAACTTGTCACGGGGCAAACAACGTTTAGTCTAAATATCACGCACTGGCATAACTTTTTGATCCTGCGGGAGATCAACTTTACTGGATCTGAGTGATCTACTTATGAAAACAAATCTTGTGGTCTAACACTATTACTGAAATCATTAATTATGACAAACCTATGAACTCACTCAACCTCGTGTTGACTTTTTAAGCATGTTTATTCTCAGGTACTTAAATATTGCTTCCGCTGTATATCTACTGCTTTGATGATGATTGCTTGTTATGCTTGGAGTCTTCATTACATATCATATCAATTAAAGACATATTTATCTTCCGCTGCAAAACTCAACAAAACGTCTCATGTAGAGTCGTTCTCGTTTATACAACTGTGATTTGATATAATTAGACACAAATACCCCAGGCCCCATTTGGGGGTGTCACAAAATATGTGTTGAAGACTTTTGTGGTCGGTATATATAATACTTTTGACCCCATATAAGTAGTGCCTCCAAGTCTTTAATGCAAAAACAACCGCGCCTAATTCCAAATCATGCGTCGTATAATTTTTTTCGTGAATCTTCAATTGTCTAGACGCATAAGCAATCACCTTCGTTCGTTGCATTAATACACAACTGAGACCTTGCTTTGATGCGTCACAATAAATCACAAAATCATCATTCCTTTCAGGCAATGACAATATAGGTGCCGTAGTTAGCTTTTTCTTCAATAACTAAAACGCTTTCTCTTGTTCATCCTTCCATTCAAATTTCTTCCCTTTATGCGTTAATGCAGTCAAGGATTTTGCTATTCTGGAAAAGTCTTGGATGAACCTTCTGTAGTAACCAGCTAGTCCTAAAAACTGGCGTATGTGTTTCGGTGTTTTCGGGGTTTCCCACTTTTCAACGGTTTCGATCTTTGCCGGGTCCACCTAGATACCTTCTTTGTTCACTATGTGACCGAAGAATTGAACTTCTTCCAACCAAAATGCACACTTTGAAAACTTAGCGTACAGTTTTTCTTTCCTCAATACTTCTAGCACTTTTCTCAAATGTTCTTCGTGCTCTTGATCATTCTTTGAGTAAATAAGTATGTCATCGATGAAAACAATGACAAACATGTCAAGATATGGTCCACACACTCGGTTCATAAGGTCCATGAACACAGCTGGTGCGTTAGTCAATCCAAATGGCATAACTATAAACTCGTAATGACCATAACGCGTCCTAAAAGCAGTTTTTGGAATATCATCCTCCTTTACTCGCATTTGATGATATCCAGAACGTAAATCAATCTTCGAATAAACCGACATGCCTTGTAGTTGATCAAAAAAGTCGTCAATTCTCGGCAGTGGATAACGGTTTTTGATGGTAAGTTTGTTCAACTCTCTGTAGTCAATACACAACCTAAATGTACCATCTTTCTTCTTGACAAACAAAACAGGAGCTCCTCATGGTGATGTGCTTGGTCGAATGAAACCACGTTCTAATAGTTCTTGCAGTTGGCTTTGCAGTTCTTTAATCTCGCTGGGTGCGAGTCTGTAAGGAGCACGAGCTATTGGTGCAGCTCCTAGTACAAGATCTATTTGAAATTCAACAGATCGATGTGGAGGTAGTCCCGGTAATTCTTTCGGAAATACATCGGGAAATTCTTTTGCGACAAAAACATCATTGATACTCTTTTCTTCAGTTTGTACTTTCTCGACATGTGCTAGAACAACATAGCAACCTTTTCTTATTAGTTTTTGTGCCTTCAAATTACTAATAAGATGTAGCTTCGTGTTGCCCTTTTCTCCGTATACCATTAAGGGTTCTCCTTCTTCTCGTACAATGCGAATTGCATTTTTATAACATACGATCTCTGCTTTCACCTTCTTCAGCCAGTCCATGCCAACTATTACATCAAAACTCCCTAACTCTACTGGTATCAAATCAATCTTAAATATTTCGGTACCCAGTTTAATTTCTCGATTCCGGCATATATAATCTGCTGAAATTAATTTACCGTTTGCTAATTCGAGTAAAAATTTACTATCCAACGGCGTCAATGGATAACTTAATTTAGCACAAAAATCTCTACTCATATAGCTTCTATCCGCACCAGAATCAAATAAAACGTAAGCAGATTTATTGTCAATAAGAAACGTACCCTTAACAAGCTCCGGGTCTTCCTGTGCCTCTGCCGCATTAATATTGAAAACTCTTCCGCGGCCTTGTCCATTCGTGTTCTCCTGGTTCGGGCAATTTCTAATAATGTGGCCCGGTTTTTCACATTTATAACAAACTACATTGGCATAACTTGCTCCGACACTACTTGCTCCACCATTACTCATTCTGATACCATTTGTTCCTTTCGTTCTGTTAACCCCTGGTCCGTAGACCTCACACTTAGTCGCGCTATGACCATTTCTTTTACACTTGTTGCAAAATTTGGTGCAGAACCCCGAGTGATACTTTTCACACCTTTGGCATAGCTGCTTCTGATTATTGATGTTGTTGCGGTTGTTATTGTTGTTGGGATGATTGTTGTAGTTGCTGTTGTTGTTGTTGTTGTTGTTGTTGTTGGGCCGTTTGTTGTAGTTGCGATTGATGTTGCGATTGTTGGGATAGTTGTTGCGATTATTGTTGTAATTGTTGTTGTTGTTGTTGTTGTTGTTGTATTGGTGATTCTTATTGAAATGTCCCGTTCTTATTGATTAAAAACGTTCCATATTAATTGATTTCGTTGCGAGGTTTTGACCTCTATATGAGACGTTTTTCAAAGACTGCATTCATTTTAAAACAAACCATAACCTTTATTTCATCAATAAAGGTTTAAAAAGCTTTACGTAGATTATCAAATAATGATAATCTAAAATATCCTGTTTACACACGACCATTACATAATGGTTTACAATACAAATATGTTACAACAAAATAAGTTTCTTGAATGCAGTTTTTACACAATATCATACAAGCATGGACTCCAAATCTCGTCCTTATTTAAGTATGCGACATCGGAAGCTCTTAATAATCACCTGAGAATAAACATGCTTAAAACGTCAACAAAAATGTTGGTGAGTTATAGGTTTAACCTATATATATCAAATCATAATAATAGACCACAAGATTTCATATTTCAATACACATCCCATACATAGAGATAAAAAATCATTCATATGGTGAACACCTGGTAACCGACATTAACAAGATGCATATATAAGAATATCCCTATCATTCCGGGACACCCTTCGGATATGATATAAATTTCAAAGTACTAAAGCATCCGGTACTTTGGATGGGGTTTGTTAGGCCCAATATATCTATCTTTAGGATTCGCGTCAATTAGGGTGTCTGTTCCCTAATTCTTAGATTACCAGACTTAATAAAAAGGAGCATATTCGATTTCGATAATTCAACCATAGAATGTAGTTTCACGTACTTGTGTCTATTTTGTAAATCATTTATAAAACCTGCATGTATTCTCATCCCAAAAATATTAGATTTTAAAAGTGGGACTATAACTCACTTTCACAGATTTTTACTTCGTCGGAAAGTAAGACTTGGCCACTGGTTGATTCACGAACCTATAACAATATATACATATATATCAAAGTATGTTCAAAATATATTTACAATACTTTTAATACATTTTGATGTTTTAAGTTTATTAAGTCAGATGTCCTCGTTAGTAACCTACAACTAGTTGTCCACAGTTAGATGTACAGAAATAAATCGATAAATATTATCTTGAATCAATCTACGACCCAGTGTATACGTATCTCAGTATTCATCACAACTCAAACTATATATATATATTTTGGAATCAACCTCAACCCTGTATAGCTAACTCCAACATTCACATATAGAGTGTCTATGGTTGTTCCGCAATATATATATAGATGGGTCGACATGATAGGTCGAAACATTGTATACGTGTCTATGGTATCTCAAGATTACATAATATACAATATAAGTTGATTAGGTTATGGTTGGAATGGATTTATTACTAACTTTCACATAGGTAAAATGAGTAGTTTTTATCAATCTTGTTTTACTCGCCATTTCTTCGTTTCTAATCCGTTTTGAGTGATTCCAGTGGCCACGGTTTCATATTGAACTTAACTTTATGAATCTAAATAGAAAAAGTATAAGTTTATAGTCGGAAATACAAGTTACAAGTCATTTTTTAAAGAGGTAGTCATTTCCGTCGAAAGAACGACATCTTGATGACCATTTTGAAAAACATACTTTCACTTTGAGTTTAACCATGATTTTTGGATATAGTTTCATGTTCATAAGAAAATTCATTTTTCCAGAAGTATAGCTTTTAAATCAAAGTTCTTCTTAGCTTTTAATTATCCCAACCAAAACAGCCCCCGGTTTTACTACGACGGCGTATATCCAGTTTTATGGTGTTTATCGTGTTTCCGGGTTTTAAATTATTAAATTAGCATATCATATAGATATAGAACATGTGTTTAGTTGATTTTAAAAGTCTAGTTAGAAGGATTAACTTTATTTGCGAACAAGTTTAGAATTAACTAAACTATGTTCTAGTGATTACAAGTTTATAACGTTGAATAAGACAGCTTTTTATGTATGAATTGAATGATGTTATGAACATCATTACTACCTTAAGTTCCTTGGATAAACCTACTGGAAATGAGAAAAATTGATCTAGCTTCAAAGGATCCTTGGATGGCTTGAAAGTTCTTGAAGCAGAATCATGACACGAAAACAATTTCAAGTAAGATTTCCACTCGAAATAAGATTGTTATAGTTATAGAAATTGAATTAAAGTTTGAATATGATTATTACCTTGTATTAGAAAGATAACCTACTGTAAGTAACAAAGGTTTCTTGATCTTGGATGATTACTTGGAATGGATTTAGAAAACTTGGAAGTAAACTTGCAATCTTGGAAGTATTCTTGATTTTATGAAACTAGAACTTTTGGAATTTATGAAGAACACTTAGAACTTGAAGATAGAACTTGAGAGAGATCAATTAGATGAATAAAATTGAAGAATGAAAGTGTTTGTAGGTGTTTTTGGTCGTTGGTGTATGGATTAGATATAAAGGATATGTAATTTTGTTTTCATGTAAATAAGTCATGAATGATTACTCATATTTTTGTAATTTTATGAGATATTTCATGCTAGTTGCCAAATGATGGTTCCCACATGTGTTAGGTGACTCACATGGGCTACTAAGAGCTGATCATTGGAGTGTATATACTGAAATGTCCCGTTCTTATTGATTAAAAACGTTCCATATTAATTGATTTCGTTGCGAGGTTTTGACCTCTATATGAGACGTTTTTCAAAGACTGCATTCATTTTAAAACAAACCATAACCTTTATTTCATCAATAAAGGTTTAAAAAGCTTTACGTAGATTATCAAATAATGATAATCTAAAATATCCTGTTTACACACGACCATTACATAATGGTTTACAATACAAATATGTTACAACAAAATAAGTTTCTTGAATGCAGTTTTTACACAATATCATACAAGCATGGACTCCAAATCTCGTCCTTATTTAAGTATGCGACAGCGGAAGCTCTTAATAATCACCTGAGAATAAACATGCTTAAAACGTCAACAAAAATGTTGGTGAGTTATAGGTTTAACCTATATATATCAAATCATAATAATAGACCACAAGATTTCATATTTCAATACACACCCCATACATAGAGATAAAAATCATTCATATGGTGAACACCTGGTAACCGACATTAACAAGATGCATATATAAGAATATCCCCATCATTCCGGGACACCCTTCGGATATGATATAACTTTCGAAGTACTAAAGCATCCGGTACTTTGGATGGGGTTTGTTAGGCCCAATAGATCTATCTTTAGGATTCGCGTCAATTAGGGTGTCTGTTCCCTAATTCTTAGATTACCAGACTTAATAAAAAGGGGCATATTCGATTTCGATAATTCAACCATAGAATGTAGTTTCACGTACTTGTGTCTATTTTGTAAATCATTTATAAAACCTGCATGTATTCTCATCCCAAAAATATTAGATTTTAAAAGTGGGACTATAACTCACTTTCACAGATTTTTACTTCGTCGGGAAGTAAGACTTGGCCACTGGTTGATTCACGAACCTATAACAATATATACATATATATCAAAGTATGTTCAAAATATATTTACAACACTTTTAATATATTTTGATATTTTAAGTTTATTAAGTCAGCTGTCCTCGTTAGTAACCTACAACTAGTTGTCCACAGTTAGATGTACAGAAATAAATCGATAAATATTATCTTGAATCAATCCACGACCCAGTGTATACGTATCTCAGTATTGATCACAACTCAAACTATATATATTTTGGAATCAACCTCAACCCTGTATAGCTAACTCCAACATTCACATATAGAGTGTCTATGGTTGTTCCGAAATATATATAGATGTGTCGACATGATAGGTCGAAACATTGTATACGTGTCTATGGTATCTCAAGATTACATAATATACAATACAAGTTGATTAAGTTATGGTTGGAATAGATTTGTTACAAATTTTCACGTAGCTAAAATGAGAAAAATTATCCAATCTTGTTTTACCCATAACTTCTTCATTTTAAATCCGTTTTGAGTGAATCAAATTGCTATGGTTTCATATTGAACTCTATTTTATGAATCTAAACAGAAAAAGTATAGGTTTATAGTCGGAAAAATAAGTTACAAGTCGTTTTTGTAAAGGTAGTCATTTCAGTCGAAAGAACGACGTCTAGATGACCATTTTAGAAAACATACTTTCACTTTGAGTTTAACCATAATTTTTGGATATAGTTTCATGTTCATAATAAAAATCATTTTCTCAGAATAACAACTTTTAAATCAAAGTTTATCATAGTTTTTAATTAACTAACCCAAAACAGCCCGCGGTGTTACTACGACGGCGTAAATCCGGTTTTACGGTGTTTTTCGTGTCTCCAGGTTTTAAATCATTAAGTTAGCATATCATATCGATATAGAACATGTGTTTAGTTGATTTTAAAAGTCAAGTTAGAAGGATTAACTTTTGTTTGCGAACAAGTTTAGAATTAACTAAACTATGTTCTAGTGATTACAAGTTTAAACCTTCGAATAAGATAGCTTTATATGTATGAATTGAATGATGTTATGAACATCATTACTACCTTAAGTTCCTTGGATAAACCAACTGGAAAAGTGAAAAATGGATCTAGCTTCAACGGATCCTTGGATGGCTCGAAGTTCTTGAAGCAGGATCATGACACGAAAACAAGTTCAAGTAAGATCATCACTTGAAATAAGATTGTTATAGTTATAGAAATTGAACCAAAGTTTGAATATAATTATTAACTTGTATTAGAATGATAACCTACTGTAAGAAACAAAGATTTCTTGAGGTTGGATGATCACCTTACAAGATTGGAAGTGAGCTAGCAAACTTGAAAGTATTCTTGATTTTATGTAACTAGAACTTGTAGAATATATGAAGAACACTTAGAACTTGAAGATAGAACTTGAGAGAGATCAATTAGATGAAGAAAATTGAAGAATGAAAGTGTTTGTAGGTGTTTTTGGTCGTTGGTGTATGGATTAGATATAAAGGATATGTAATTTTGTTTTCATGTAAATAAGTCATGAATGATTACTCATATTTTTGTAATTTTATGAGATATTTCATGCTAGTTGCCAAATGATGGTTCCCACATGTGTTAGGTGACTCACATGGGCTGCTAAGAGCTGATCATTGGAGTGTATATACCAATAGTACATACATCTAAAAGCTGTGTATTGTACGAGTACGAATACGGGTGTATACGAGTAGAATTGTTGATGAAACTGAACGAGGATGTAATTGTAAGCATTTTTGTTAAGTAGAAGTATTTTGATAAGTGTATTGAAGTCTTTCAAAAGTGTATAAATACATATTAAAACACTACATGTATATACATTTTAACTGAGTCGTTAAGTCATCGTTAGTCGTTGCATGTAAGTGTTGTTTTGAAACCTTTAGGTTAACGATCTTGTTAAATGTTGTTAACCCAATGTTTATAATATCAAATGAGATTTTAAATTATTATATTATCATGATATTATCATGTATGAATATCTCTTAATATGATATATATACATTAAATGTCTTTACAACGATAATCGTTACATATATGTCTCGTTTAAAAATCATTAAGTTAGTAGTCTTGTTTTTACATATGTAGTTCATTGTTAATATACTTAATGATATGTTTACTTATCATAGTATTATGTTAACTATATATATATCCATATATATGTCATCATATAGTTTTTACAAGTTTTAACGTTCGTGAATCACCGGTCAACTTGGGTGGTCAATTGTCTATATGAAACATATTTCAATTAATCAAGTCTTAACAAGTTTGATTGCTTAACATGTTGGAAACATTTAATCATGTAAATATCAATCTCAATTAATATATATAAACATGGAAAAGTTCGGGTCACTACATATACCAATAGTACATACATCTAAAAGCTGTGTATTGTACGAGTACGAATACGGGTGCATACGAGTAGAATTGTTGATGAAACTGAACGAGGATGTAATTTTAAGAATTTTTGTTAAGTAGAAGTATTTTGATAAGTGTATTGAAGTCTTTCAAAAGTGTATAAATACATATTAAAACACTACATGTATATACATTTTAACTGAGTCGTTAAGTCATCGTTAGTCGTTACATGTAGTTGTTGTTTTGAAACCTTTAGGTTAACGATCTTGTTAAATGTTGTTAACCCGATGTTTATAATATCAAATGAGATTTTAAATTATTATATTATCATGATATTATCATGTATGAATATCTCTTAATATGATATATATACATTAAATGTCTTTACAACGATAATCGTTACATATATGTCTCGTTTAAAAATCATTAAGTTAGTAGTCTTGTTTTTACATATGTAGTTCATTGTTAATATACTTAATGATATGTTTACTTATCATAGTATCATGTTAACTATATATATATATATCCATATATATGTCATCATATAGTTTTTACAAGTTTTAACGTTCGTGAATCACCGGTCAACTTGGGTGGTCAATTGTCTATATGAAACCTATTTCAATTAATCAAGTCTTAACAAGTTTGATTACTTAACATGTTGGAAACACTTAATCATATAAATAACAATTTCATTTAATATATATATAAACATGGAAAAGTTCGGGTCACTACAGTACCTACCCGTTAAATAAATTTCGTCCCGAAATTTTAAGCAGTTGGAGGTGTTGACGTATCTTCTGGAAATAAATGCGGATATTTCTTCTTCATCTGATATTCTCGTTCCCAGGTGAACTCGGGTACTCTACGAGCATTCCATTAAACCTTAACAATTGGTATCTTGTTTTGCTTAAGTCTTTTAACCTCACGATCCATTATTTCGACGGGTTCTTCGATGAATTGAAGTTTTTCGTTGATTTGGATTTCATCTAACGGAATAGTGAGATCTTCTTTAGCAAAACATTTCTTCAAATTCGAGACGTGGAAATTGTTATGTACAGCCGCGAGTTGTTGAGATAATTCAAGTCGGTAAGCTACTGGTCCGACACGATCAATAATCTTGAATGGTCCAATATACCTTGGATTTAATTTCCCTCGTTTATCAAATCGAACAACGCCTTTCCAAGGTGCAACTTTAAGCATGACCATCTCTCCAATTTCAAATTCTATATCTTTTCTTTTAATCTCAGCGTAGCTCTTTTGTCGACTTTGGGCGGTTTTCAACAGTTGTTGAATTTGGATGATCTTCTCGGTAGTTTCTTGTATTATCTCCGGACCCGTAATCTGTCTATCCCCCACTTCACTCCAACAAATCGGAGACCTGCACTTTCTACCATAAAGTGCTTCAAACGGCGCCATCTCAATGCTTGAATGGTAGCTGTTGTTGTAGGAAAATTCTGCTAACGGTAGATGTCGATCCCAACTGTTTCGAAAATCAATAACACATGCTCGTAGCATGTCTTCAAGCGTTTGTATCGTCCTTTCACTCTGCCCATCAGTTTGTGGATGATAGGCAGTACTCATGTCTAGACGAGTTCCTAATGCTTGCTGTAAGGTCTGCCAGAATCTTGAAATAAATCTGCCATCCCTATCAGAGATAATAGAGATTGGTATTCCATGTCTGGAGACGACTTCCTTCAAATACAGTCGTGCTAACTTCTCCATCTTGTCATCTTCTCTTATTGGCAGGATTTGGTGAGACGATCAACTATTACCCAAATAGTATCAAAACCACTTGCAGTCCTTGGCAATTTAGTGATGAAATCCATGATAATGTTTTCCCATTTCCATTCCAGGATTTTGGGTTGTTGAAGTAGACCTGATGGTTTCTGATGCTCAGCTTTGACCTTAGAACACGTCAAACATTCTCCTACGTATTTAGCAACATCGACTTTCATACCCGGCCACCAAAAATGATTCTTGAGATCCTTGTACATCTTCCCCGTTCCAGGATGTATTGAGTATCTGGTTTTATGAGCTTCTCTAAGTACCATTTCTCTCATATCTCCAAATTTTGGTACCCAAATCCTTTCAGCCCTATACCGGGTTCCATCTTCCCGAATATTAAGATGCTTCTCCGATCCTTTGGGTATTTCATCCTTTAAATTTCCCTTTTTTAAAACTCCTTGTTGCGCCTCCTTTATTTGAGTAGTAAGGTTATTATGAATCATTATATTCATAGATTTTACTCGAATGAGTTCTCTGTCCTTCCTGCTCAAGGCATCGGCTACCACATTTGCCTTCCCCGGGTGGTAACGAATCTCAAAGTCGTAATCATTCAACAATTCAATCCACCTACGCTGCCTCATATTCAGTTGTTTCTGATTAAATATGTGTTGAAGACTTTTGTGGTCGGTATATATAATACTTTTGACCCCATATAAGTAGTGCCTCCAAGTCTTTAATGCAAAAACAACTGCGCCTAATTCCAAATCATGCGTCGTATAATTTTGTTCGTGAATCTTCAGTTGTCTAGACGCATAAGCAATCACCTTCGTTCGTTGCATTAATACACAACCGAGACCTTGCTTTGATGCGTCACAATAAATCACAAAATCATCATTCCCTTCAGGCAATGACAATATAGGTGCCGTAGTTAGCTTTTTCTTCAATAACTGAAACGCTTTCTCTTGTTCATCATTCCATTCAAATTTCTTCCCTTTATGCGTTAATGCAGTCAAGGGTTTTGCTATTCTAGAAAAGTCTTGGATGAACCTTCTGTAGTAACCAGCTAGTCCTAAAAACTGGCGTATGTGTTTCGGAGTTTTCGGGGTTTCCCACTTTTCAACAGTTTCTATCTTTGCCGGATCCACCTTAATACCTTCTTTGTTCACTATGTGACCGAGGAATTGAACTTCTTCCAACCAAAATGCACACTTTGAAAACTTAGCGTACAATTCTTCCTTCCTCAATACTTCTAACACCTTTCTCAAATGTTCACCGTGTTCTTGGTCATTCTTTGAGTAAATAAGTATGTCATCAATGAAAACAATGACAAACTTGTCAAGGTATGGTCCACACACTCGGTTCATAAGGTCCATGAACACAGCTGGTGCATTAGTTAAACCAAACGGCATGACCATAAACTCGTAATGACCGTAACGTGTTCTGAAAGCAGTCTTTGGAATATCATCTTCTTTCACCCGCATTTGATGATACCCGGAACGTAAGTCAATCTTTGAATAAACAGACGAGCCTTGTAGTTGATCAAATAAGTCGTCGATTCTCGGTAGTGGGTAGCGATTCTTGATGGTAAGTTTGTTCAACTCTCGGTAGTCGATACACAACCTGAATGTACCATCTTTCTTCTTGACAAACAAAACAGGAGCTCCCCACGGTGATGTGCTTGGTCGAATGAAACCACGCTCTAAAAGTTCTTATAATTGGCTTTGCAGTTCTTTCATCTCGCTGGGTGAGAGTCTGTAAGGAGCACGAGCTATTAGTGCAGCTCCTGGTACAAGATCTATTTGAAATTCAACGGATCGATGTGGGGGTAATCCCGGTAATTCTTTCGGAAATACATCGGGAAATTCTTTTGCGACGGGAACATCATTGATGCTCTTTTCTTCAGTTTGTACTTTCTCGACGTGTGCTAGAACAGCATAGCAACCTTTTCTTATTAGTTTTTGTGCCTTCAAATTACTAATAAGATGTAGCTTCGTGTTGCCCTTTTCTCCGTACACCATTAAGGGTTTTTCTTTTTCTCGTATAATGCGAATTGCATTTTTGTAACAAACAATCTCTGCTTTCTCTTCTTTCAACCAGTCCATACCGATTATCACATCAAAACTCCCTAACTCTACTGGTATCAAGTCAATCTTAAATGTTTCGCTAACCAGTTTAATTTCTCGATTCCGACATATATTATCTGCTGAAATTAATTTACCATTTGCTAATTCGAGTAAAAATTTACTATCCAAAGGCGTCATTGGACAACTTAATTTAGCACAAAAATCTCTACTCATATAGCTTCTATCCGCACCCGAATCAAATAAAACGTAAGCAGATTGAATGTCAATAAGAAACGTACCCGTAACAAGCTCCGGGTCTTCCTGTGCCTCTGCCGCATTAATATTGAAAACTCTTCCGCGGCCTTGTCCATTCTTGTTCTCCTGGTTCGGGAAATTTCTAATAATGTGGCCCGGTTTTCCACATTTATAACAAGCTACATTGGCATAACTTGCTCCGACACTACTTGCTCCGCCATTACTCGTTCCGACACCATTTGTTCCTTTCGTTCTGTTAACCCCTGGTCCGTAGACCTCACACTTCGCCGCGCTATGACCATTTCTTTTACACTTGTTGCAAAATTTGGTGCAGAACCCCGAGTGATACTTTTCACACCTTTGGCATAGCTGCTTCTGATTGTTGTTGTTGTTGCGGTTATTATTGTTGTTGGGATAATTGTTGTAGTTGCTGTTGTTGTTGTTGTTGTTGTTGTTGTTGTTGTTGGGCCGTTTGTTGTAGTTGCGATTGATGTTGCGATTGTTGGGATAATTGTTGCGATTATTGTTGTAATTGCTGTTGTTGTTGTATTGGTGATTCTTATCACCGTTTTCCTCCCACTTTCTTTTGACTTGCTTCACATTGGCTTCTTTAGCAGTCCGTCCTTTAATTCTTTCTTCAATCTGGTTCACTAGTTTGTGAGCCATTCTACATGCCTGTTGTATGGAGGCGGGCTCGTGTGAACTTATATCTTCTTGGATTCTTTCCGGTAATCCTTTCACAAACGCGTCGATCTTCTCTTCCTCATCTTCGAATGCTCCCGGACACAATAGGCACAATTCTGTGAATCGTCTTTCGTACGTGGTAATATCAAATCCTTGGCTTCGTAACCCTCTAAGTTCTGTCTTGAGCTTATTGACCTCGGTTCTGGGACGGTACTTCTCGTTCATCAAGTGCTTGAATGCTGACTAAGGTAGTGCGTACGCATCGTCTTGTCCCACTTGCTCTAGATAGGTATTCCACCATGTTAATGCAGAACCTGTGAAGGTATGCGTAGCGTACTTCACTTTGTCCTCTTCAGTACACTTACTTATGGCGAACACCGATTTGACCTTCTCGGTCCACCGTTTCAATCCGATCGGTCCTTCGGTTCCATCAAATTCCAAAGGTTTGCAGGCAGTGAATTCTTTGTAGGTGCATCCTACACGATTTCCTGTACTGCTAGATCCAAGGTTATTGTTGGTATGTAGCGCAGCCTGTACTGCGGCTATGTTTGAAGCTAGAAAAGTACGAAATTCCTCTTCATTCATATTCACGGTGTGTCGAGTAGTCGGTGCCATTTCCTTCAAAATAGTCAAATGGAACAAGTTAATCATATAGAATATTAAGAGTAGTTAATAGTATTTCGTAGCATAATATGAACTCATTTATAAAAGCTTTTTCTTCATATTAGCATTTTATAAGTTTAAATTCGGGTAGTACCTACCCGTTAAGTTCATACTTAGTAGCTAATATACAATTCAACTACTACAATTCTATATGAAAAACTGATTATAATAATATTTCGCGTTCAAACTTTTATACAATATTTTACAAACTTACAATACCGCTTATTTTACATAAAGCATGAAATATAGCACACAATAACTTTGATACAAGATAGTTGTGAAGATAATTCTAGCTAGTACACAAGTCGGTCAGCAAAGGCAATAAAGACACGTAATTCATACGTCCAGAAACAAGTCATGCATTCTGGTTTTACTAGGACTACTTCCCATCCTTGGTCTTGTGGAACATAACCGTTATGGCCATTGATAAGACAGTGTGTTGTAACGTCGTTAAAGGGACGAGGGTTACGTAATGTCCAACAGTCCCGTAACAATCTAAAAACCTCATTTCTTACCCCAATTACCGAATCCGTCACTTGTGGGAACGTTTTGTTTAATAGTTGTAGGCCGATGTTCTTGTTCTCACTTTGGTGAGAAGCGAACATTACTAATCCGTAAGCATAACATGCTTCTTTATGTTGCATGTTAGCCGCTTTTTCTAAATCACGAAGTCGAATATTCGGATATATTGAGTCAAAATAATTTCTTAACCCATTGCGTAAAATAGCATTTGGGTTCCCCGCAATATATGCGTCAAAGTAAACACATCGTAACTTATGGATTTTCCAATGTGATATCCCCCATCTTTCGAACGAAAGCCTTTTATAAACCAAGGCATTCTTGGAACGTTCTTCGAATGTCTTACAAACTGATCTCGCCTTAAATAGTTGTGCCGAAGAATTCTGACCGACTCTAGACATGATTTCATCAATCATGTCTCCGGGTAGGTCTCTTAAAATATTGGGTTGTCTATCCATTTTGTGTTTTTATACTGTAAAATAGACAAGAGTTAGATTCATAAAAAAAATACTTATTAATACAAGCAATTTTTACATATATCATAAAGCATAAGCACACTATATTACATATATTACACCACAAGAATACAGCTATCTTATTCCGACTCGCTAGTTTCTTCTTCTTCTTCGGTTTTGGTTCGTTTTGCCAAGTTTCTAGGGATATATGATGTTCCCCTAATACGAGCCGTCGTTATCCACATTGGTTTAGAAAAACCTGGTGGTTTAGAGGTTCCCGGGTCATTGTTACCACTTAAGGACTTCGGGGGTTGACGATACATATAAAGTTCATCGGGGTTGGAATTAGATTTCTCTATTTTTATGCCCTTTCCCTTATTATTTTCTTTTGCCTTTTTAAATTCAGTTGGGGTAATTTCTATAACATCATCGGAATTCTCGTCGGAATCCGATTCATCGGAGAATTGGTAATCCTCCCAATATTTTGCTTCCTTGGCGGAAACACCATTGACCATAATTAACCTTGGTCGGTTGGTTGAGGATTTTCTTTTACTTAACTGTTTTATAATTTCCCCCACCGGTTCTATTTCTTCATCCGGTTCCGATTCTTCTTCCGGTTCCGATTCTTCTTCTGGTTCCGACTCTTCTTCCGGTTCCTCTTCGGGAACTTGTGAATCAGTCCACGAATCATTCCAATTTACATTTGACTCTTCATTATTATTAGGTGAGTCAATGGGACTTGTTATAGAGGTAGACATCTATCACATAATATCAAACGCGTTAAGAGATTAATATATCACATAATATTCACATGTTAAAAATATATAGTTTCCAACAAAATTTGTTAAGCAATCATTTTTCAAGTAAACACGGTCGAAGTCCAGACTCACTAATGCATCCTAACAAACTCGATAAGACACACTAATGCAAAATTCTGGTTCTCTAAGACCAATGCTCGGATACCAACTGAAATGTCCCGTTCTTATTGATTAAAAACATTCCATATTAATTGATTTCGTTGCGAGGTTTTGACCTCTATATGAGACATTTTTCAAAGACTGCATTCATTTTAAAACAAACCATAACCTTTATTTCATCAATAAAGGTTTAAAAAGCTTTACGTAGATTATCAAATAATGATAATCTAAAATATCCTGTTTACACACGACCATTACATAATGGTTTACAATACAAATATGTTACAACAAAATAAGTTTCTTGAATGCAGTTTTTACACAATATCATACAAGCATGGACTCCAAATCTCGTCCTTATTTAAGTATGCGACAGCGGAAGCTCTTAATAATCACCTGAGAATAAACATGCTTAAAACGTCAACAAAAATGTTGGTGAGTTATAGGTTTAACCTATATATATCAAATCATAATAATAGACCACAAGATTTCATATTTCAATACACACCCCATACATAGAGATAAAAATCATTCATATGGTGAACACCTGGTAACCGACATTAACAAGATGCATATATAAGAATATCCCCATCATTCCGGGACACCCTTCGGATATGATATAACTTTCGAAGTACTAAAGCATCCGGTACTTTGGATGGGGTTTGTTAGACCCAATAGATCTATCTTTAGGATTCGCGTCAATTAGGGTGTCTGTTCCCTAATTCTTAGATTACCAGACTTAATAAAAAGGGGCATATTCGATTTCGATAATTCAACCATAGAATGTAGTTTCACGTACTTGTGTCTATTTTGTAAATCATTTATAAAACCTGCATGTACTCTCATCCCAAAAATATTAGATTTTAAAAGTGGGACTATAACTCACTTTCACAGATTTTTACTTCGTCGGGAAGTAAGACTTGGCCACTGGTTGATTCACGAACCTATAACAATATATACATATATATCAAAGTATGTTCAAAATATATTTACAACACTTTTAATATATTTTGATGTTTTAAGTTTATTAAGTCAGCTGTCCTCGTTAGTAACCTACAACTAGTTGTCCACAGTTAGATGTACAGAAATAAATCGATAAATATTTTCTTGAATCAATCCACGACCCAGTGTATACGTATCTCAGTATTGATCACAACTCAAACTATATATATTTTGGAATCAACCTCAACCCTGTATAGCTAACTCCAACATTCACATATAGAGTGTCTATGGTTGTTCCGAAATATATATAGATGTGTCGACATGATAGGTCGAAACATTGTATACGTGTCTATGGTATCTCAAGATTACATAATATACAATACAAGTTGATTAAGTTATGGTTGGAATAGATTTGTTACAAATTTTCACGTTGCTAAAATGAGAAAAATTATCCAATCTTGTTTTACCCATAACTTCTTCATTTTAAATCCGTTTTGAGTGAATCAAATTGCTATGGTTTCATATTGAACTCTATTTTATGAATATAAACAGAAAAAGTATAGGTTTATAGTCGGAAAAATAAGTTACAAGTCGTTTTTGTAAAGGTAGTCATTTCAGTCGAAAGAACGACGTCTAGATGACCATTTTAGAAAACATACTTCCACTTTGAGTTTAACCATAATTTTTGGATATAGTTTCATGTTCATAATAAAAATCATTTTCTCAGAATAACAACTTTTAAATCAAAGTTTATCATAGTTTTTAATTAACTAACCCAAAACAGCCCGCGGTGTTACTACGACGGCGTAAATCCGGTTTTACGGTGTTTTTCGTGTCTCCAGGTTTTAAATCATTAAGTTAGCATATCATATCGATATAGAACATGTGTTTAGTTGATTTTAAAAGTCAAGTTAGAAGGATTAACTTTTGTTTGCGAACAAGTTTAGAATTAACTAAACTATGTTCTAGTGATTACAAGTTTAAACCTTCGAATAAGATAGCTTTATATGTATGAATTGAATGATGTTATGAACATCATTACTACCTTAAGTTCCTTGGATAAACCTACTGGAAAAGTGAAAAATGGATCTAGCTTCAACGGATCCTTGGATGGCTCGAAGTTCTTGAAGCAGGATCATGACACGAAAACAAGTTCAAGTAAGATCATCACTTGAAATAAGATTGTTATAGTTATAGAAATTGAACCAAAGTTTGAATATGATTATTACCTTGTATTAGAATGATAACCTACTGTAAGAAACAAAGATTTCTTGAGGTTGGATGATCACCTTACAAGATTGGAAGTGAGCTAGCAAACTTGAAAGTATTCTTGATTTTATGTAACTAGAACTTGTAGAATATATGAAAAACACTTAGAACTTGAAGATAGAACTTGAGAGAGATCAATTAGATGAAGAAAATTGAAGAATGAAAGTGTTTGTAGGTGTTTTTGGTCGTTGGTGTATGGATTAGATATAAAGGATATGTAATTTTATTTTCTTGTAAATAAGTCATGAATGATTACTCATATTTTTGTAATTTTATGAGATATTTCATGCTAGTTGACAAATGATGGTTCCCACATGTGTTAGGTGACTCACATGGGCTGCTAAGAGCTGATCATTGGAGTGTATATACCAATAGTACATACATCTAAAAGCTGTGTATTGTACGAGTACGAATACGGGTGCATACGAGTAGAATTGTTGATGAAATTGAACGAGGATGTAATTGTAAGCATTTTTGTTAAGTAGAAGTATTTTGATAAGTGTATTGAATTCTTTCAAAAGTGTATAAATACATATTAAAACACTACATGTATATACATTTTAACTGAGTCGTTAAGTCATCGTTAGTCGTTACATGTAAGTGTTGTTTTGAAACCTTTAGGTTAACGATCTTGTTAAATGTTGTTAACCCAATGTTTATAATATCAAATGAGATTTTAAATTATTATATTATCTTGATATTATCATGTATGAATATCTCTTAATATGATATATATACATTAAATGTCTTTACAACGATAATCGTTACATATATGTCTCGTTTAAAAATCATTAAGTTAGTAGTCTTGTTTTTACATATGTAGTTCATTGTTAATATACTTAATGATATGTTTACTTATCATAGTATCATTTTAACTATATATATATCCATATATATGTCATCATATAGTTTTTACAAGTTTTAACGTTCGTGAATCACTGGTCAACTTGGGTGGTCAATTGTCTATATGAAACATATTTCAATTAATCAAGTCTTAACAAGTTTGATTGCTTAACATGTTGGAAACATTTAATCATGTAAATATAAATCTCAATTAATATATATAAACATGGAAAAGTTCGGGTCACTACATATACCAATAGTACATACATCTAAAAGTTGTGTATTGTACGAGTACGAATACGGGTGCATACGAGTAGAATTGTTGATGAAACTGAACGAGGATGTAATTGTAAGAATTTTTGTTAAGTAGAAGTATTTTGATAAGTGTATTGAAGTCTTTCAAAAGTGTATAAATACATATTAAAACACTACATGTATATACATTTTAACTGAGTCGTTAAGTCATCGTTAGTCGTTACATGTAAGTGTTGTTTTGAAACCTTTAGGTTAACGATCTTGTTAAATGTTGTTAACCCGATGTTTATAATATCAAATGAGATTTTAAATTATTATATTATCATGATATTATCATGTATGAATATCTCTTAATATGATATATATACATTAAATCTCTTTACAACGATAATCGTTACATATATGTCTCGTTTAAAAATCATTAAGTTAGTAGTCTTGTTTTTACATATGTAGTTCATTGTTAATATACTTAATGATATGTTTACTTATCATAGTATCATGTTAACTATATATATATATCCATATATATGTCATCATATAGTTTTTACAAGTTTTAACGTTCGTGAATCACCGGTCAACTTGGGTGGTCAATTGTCTATATGAAACCTATTTCAATTAATCAAGTCTTAATAAGTTTGATTACTTAACATGTTGGAAACACTTAATCATGTAAATAACAATTTCATTTAATATATATATAAACATGGAAAAGTTCGGGTCACTACAGTACCTACCCGTTAAATAAATTTCGTCCCGAAATTTTAAGCAGTTGGAGGTGTTGACGTATCTTCTGGAAATAAATGCGGATATTTCTTCTTCATCTGATATTCTCGTTCCCAGGTGAACTCGGGTCCTCTACGAGCATTCCATCGAACCTTAACAATTGGTATCTTGTTTTGCTTAAGTCTTTTAACCTCACGATCCATTATTTCTACGGGTTCTTCGATGAATTGAAGTTTTTCGTTGATTTGGATTTCATCTAATGGAATAGTGAGATCTTCTTTAGCAAAACATTTCTTCAAATTCGAGACGTGGAAAGTGTTATGTACAGCCGCGAGTTGTTGAGATAATTCAAGTCGGTAAGCTACTCCGACACGATCAATAATCTTGAATGGTCCAATATACCTTGGATTTAATTTCCCTCATTTATCAAATCGAACAACGCCTTTCCAAGGTAAAACTTTAAGCATGACCATCTCTCCAATTTCAAATTCTATATCTTTTCTTTTAATGTCAGCGTAGCTCTTTTGTCGACTTTGGGTGGTTTTCAACCGTTGTTGAATTTGGATGATCTTCTCGGTAGTTTCTTGTATTATCTCCGGACCCGTAATCTGTCTATCCCCCACTTCACTCCAACAAATCGGAGACCTGCACTTTCTACCATAAAGTGCTTCAAACGGCGCCATCTCAATGCTTGAATGGTAGCTGTTGTTGTAGGAAAATTCTGCTAACGGTAGATGTCGATCCCAACTGTTTCGAAAATCAATAACACATGCTCGTAGCATGTCTTCAAGCGTTTGTATCGTCCTTTCGCTCTGCCCATCAGTTTGTGGATGATAGGCAGTACTCATGTCTAGACGAGTTCCTAATGCTTGCTGTAATGTCTGCCAGAATCTTGAAATAAATCTGCCATCCCTATCAGAGATAATAGAGATTGGTATTCCATGTCTGGAGACGACTTCCTTCAAATACAGTCGTGCTAACTTCTCCATCTTGTCATCTTCTTTTATTGGCAGGAAGTGTGCTGATTTGGTGAGACGATCAACTATTACCCAAATAGTATCAAAACCACTTGCAGTCCTTGGCAATTTAGTGATGAAATCCATGATAATGTTTTCCCATTTCCATTCCAGGATTTTGGGTTGTTGAAGTAGACCTGATGGTTTCTGATGCTCAGCTTTGACCTTAGAACACGTCAAACATTCTCCTACGTATTTAGCAACATCGACTTTCATACCCGGCCACCAAAAATGTTTCTTGAGATCCTTGTACATCTTCCCCGTTCCAGGATGTATTGAGTATCTGGTTTTATGAGCTTCTCTAAGTACCATTTCTCTCATATCTCCAAATTTTGGTACCCAAATCCTTTCAGCCCTATACCGGGTTCCGTCTTCCCGAATATTAAGATGCTTCTCCGATCCTTTGGGTATTTCATCCTTTAAATTTCCCTCTTTTAAAACTCCTTGTTGCGCCTCCTTTATTTGAGTAGTAAGGTTATTATGAATCATTATATTCATAGATTTTACTCGAATGGGTTCTCTATCCTTCCTGCTCAAGGCATCGGCTACCACATTTGCCTTCCCCGGGTGGTAACGAATCTCAAAGTCGTAATCATTCAATAATTCAATCCACCTACGCTGCCTCATATTCAGTTGTTTCTGATTAAATATGTGTTGAAGACTTTTGTGGTCGGTATATATAATACTTTTGACCCCATATAAGTAGTGCCTCCAAGTCTTTAATGCAAAAACAACCGCGCCTAATTCCAAATCATGCGTCGTATAATTTTGTTCGTAAATCTTTAATTGTCTAGACGCATAAGCAATCACCTTCGTTCGTTGCATTAATACACAACTGAGACCTTGCTTTGATGCGTCACAATAAATCACAAAATCATCATTCCCTTCAGGCAATGACAATATAGGTGCCGTAGTTAGCTTTTTCTTCAATAATTGAAACGCTTTCTCTTATTCATCATTCCATTCAAATTTCTTCCATGTATGCGTTAATGCAGTCAAGGATTTTGCTATTCTGGAAAAGTCTTGGATGAACCTTCTGTAGTAACCAGCTAGTCCTAAAAACTGGCGTATGTGTTTCAGAGTTTTCGGGGTTTCCCACTTTTCAACAGTTTCTATCTTTGCCGGATCCACCTTAATACCTTCTTTGTTCACTATGTGACCGAGGAATTGAACTTCTTCCAACCAAAATGCACACTTTGAAAACTTAGCGTACAATTCTTCCTTCCTCAATACTTCTAACACCTTTCTCAAATGTTCACCGTGTTCTTGGTCATTCTTTGAGTAAATAAGTATGTCATCAATGAAAACAATGACAAACTTGTCAAGGTATGGTCCACACACTCGGTTTTTAAGGTCCATGAACACAGCTGGTGCATTAGTTAAACCAAACGGCATGACCATAAACTCATAATGACCGTAACGTGTTCTGAAAGCAGTCTTTGGAATATCATCTTCTTTCACCCGCATTTGATGATACCCGGAACGTAAGTCAATATTTGAATAAACAGACGAGCCTTGTAGTTGATCAAATATCGTCGATTCTCGGTAGTGGGTAGCGGTTCTTGATGGTAAGTTTGTTCAACTCTCGGTAGTCGATACACAACCTGAATGTACCATCTTTCTTCTTGACAAACAAAACAGGAGCTCCCCACGGTGATGTGCTTGGTCGAATGAAACCATGCTCTAAAAGTTCTTGTAATTGGCTTTGCAGTTGTTTCATCTCGCTGGGTGCGAGTCTGTAAGGAGCACGAGCTATTGGTGCAGCTCCTGGTACAAGATCTATTTGAAATTCAACGGATCGATGTGGGGGCAATCCCGGTAATTCTTTCGGAAATACATCGGGAAATTCTTTTGCAATGGGAACATCATTGATGCTCTTTTCTTCAGTTTGTACTTTCTCGACGTGTGCTAGAACAGCATAGCAACCTTTTCTTATTAGTTTTTGTGCCTTCAAATTACTAATAAGATGTAGCTTCGTGTTGCCCTTTTCTCCGTACACCATTAAGGGTTTTCCTTTTTCTCGTATAATGCGAATTGCATTTTTGTAACAAACGATCTCTGCTTTCACTTCTTTCAACCAGTCCATACCGATTATCACATCAAAACTCCCTAACTCTACTGGTATCAAATCAATCTTAAATGTTTCGCTAACCAGTTTAATTTCTCGATTCCGACATATGTTATCTGCTGAAATTAATTTACCATTTGCTAATTCGAGTAAAAATTTACTATCCAAAGGCGTCAATGGACAACTTAATTTAGCACAAAAATCTCTACTCATATAGCTTCTATCCGCACCCGAATCAAATAAAACGTAAGCAGATTGATTGTCAATAAGAAACGTACCCGTAACAAGCTCCGGGTCTTCCTGTGCCTCTGCCGCATTAATATTGAAAACTCTTTCGCGGCCTTGTCCATTTGTGTTCTCCTGGTTCGGGAAATTTCTAATAATGTGGCCCGATTTTCCACATTTATAACAAGCTACATTGGCATAACTTGCTCCGACACTACTTGCTCCACCATTACTCGTTCCGACACCATTTGTTCCTTTCGTTCTGTTAACCCCTGGTCCGTAGACCACACACTTCGCCGCACTATGACCATTTCTTTTACACTTGTTGCAAAATTTGGTGCAGAACCCCGAGTGATACTTTTCACACCTTTGACATAGCTGCTTCTGATTGTTGTTGTTGTTGCGGTTATTATTGTTGTTGGGATGATTGTTGTAGTTGCTGTTGCTGTTGTTGTTGTTGTTGGGCTGTTTGTTGTAGTTGCGATTGATGTTGCGATTGTTGGGATAATTGTTGCGATTATTGTTGTAATTGCTGTTGTTGTTGTATTGGTGATTCTTATCACCGTTTTCCTCCCACTTTCTTTTGACTTGCTTCACATTGGCTTCTTCAGCAGTCTGTCCTTTAATTCTTTCTTCAATCTGGTTCACTAGTTTGTGAGCCATTCTACATGCCTGTTGTATGGAGGTGGGCTCGTGTGAACTTATATCTTCTTGGATTCTTTCCGGTAATCCTTTCACAAACGCGTCGATCTTCTCTTCCTCATCTTCGAATGCTCCCGGACACAATAGGCACAATTCTGTGAATCGTCTTTCGTACGTGGTAATATCAAATCCTTTGGTTCGTAACCCTCTATGTTCTGTCTTGAGCTTATTGACCTCGGTTCTGGGACGGTACTTCTCGTTCATCAAGTGCTTGAATGCTGACTACGGTAGTGCGTACGCATCGTCTTGTCCCACTTGCTCTAGATAGGTATTCCACCATGTTAACGCAGAACCTGTGAAGGTATGCGTAGCGTACTTTACTTTATCCTCTTCAGTACACTTACTTATGGCAAACACCGATTCGACCTTCTCGGTCCACCGTTTCAATCCGATCGGTCCTTCGGTTCCATTAAATTCCAAAGGTTTGCAGGCAGTGAATTCTTTGTAGGTGCATCCTACACGATTTCCTGTACTGCTAGATCCAAGGTTATTGTTGGTATGTAGCACAGCCTGTACTGCGGCTATGTTTGAAGCTTGAAAAGTACGGAATTCCTCTTCATTCATATTCACGGTGTGTCGAGTAGTCGGTGCCATTTCCTTCAAAATAGTCAAATGGAACAAGTTAATCATACAGAATATTAAGAGTAGTTAATAGTATTTCGTAGCATAATATGAACTCATTTATAAAAGCTTTTTCTTCATATTAGCGTTTTATAAGTTTAAATTCGGGTAGTACCTACCCGTTAAGTTCATACTTAGTAGCTAATATACAATTCAACTACTACAATTCTATATGAAAAACTGATTATAATAATATTTCGCGTTCAAACTTTTACACAATATTTTACAAACTTACAATACCGCTTATTTTACATATAGCATGAAATATAGCACACAATAAATTTGATACAAGATGGTTGTGAAGATAATTCTAGCTAGTACACAAGTCGTTCAGCAAAGGCAATAAAGACACGTAATTCATACGTCCAGAAACAAGTCATGCATTCTGGTTTTACTAAGATTACTTCCCATCCTTGGTCTTGTGGAACATAACCGTTATGGCCGTTGATAAGACAGCGTGTTGTAACGTCGTCAAAGGGACGAGGGTTACGTAATATCCAACAGTCCCGTAACAATCTAAAAACCTCATTTCTTACCCCAATTACCGACTCCGTCACTTGTGGGAATGTTTTGTTTAATAGTTGTAGCCCGATGTTCTTGTTCTCACTTTGGTGAGAAGCGAACATTACTAATCCGTAAGCATAACATGCTTCTTTATGTTGCATGTTAGCCGCTTTTTCTAAATCACGAAGTCCAATATTCGGATATATTGAGTCAAAATAATTTCTTAACCCATTGCGTAAAATAGCATTTGGGTTCCCCGCAATATATGCGTCAAAGCAAACACATCGTAACTTATGGATTTCCCAATGTGATATCCCCCATCTTTTGAACGAAAGCCTTTTATAAACCAAAGCATTCTTGAAACGTTCTTCGAATATCTTACAAACTGATCTCGCCTTAAATAGTTGTGCCGAAGAATTCTGACCGACTCTAGACAAGATTTCATCAATCATGTCTCCGGGTAGGTCTCTTAAAATATTGGGTTGTCTATCCATTTTGTGTTTTTATACTGTAAAATAGACAAGAGTTAGATTCATAAAAAAAATACTCATTAATACAAGCAATTTTTACATATATCATAAAGCATAAGCACACTATATTACATATATTACACCACACGAATACAACTATCTTATTCCGACTCGCTTGTTTCTTCTTTTTCGGTTTTGGTTCGTTTTGCCAAGTTTCTAGGGATATATGATGTTCCCCTAATACGAGCCGTCGTTTTCCACATTGGTTTAGAAAAACCTGGTGGTTTAGAGGTTCCCGGGTCATTGTTACAACTTAAGGACTTCGGGGGTTGACGATACATATAAAGTTCATCGGGGTTGGAATTAGATTTCTCTATTTTTATGCCCTTTCCCTTATTATTTTCTTTTGCCTTTTTAAATTCAGTTGGGGTAATTTCTATAACATCATCGGAATTCTCGTCGGAATCCGATTCATCGGAGAGTTGGTAATCCTCCCAATATTTTGCTTCCTTGGCGGAAACACCATTGACCATAATTAACCTTGGTCGGTTGGTTCAGGATTTTCTTTTACTTAACCGTTTTATTATTTCCCCCACCGGTTCTATTTCTTCATCCGGTTCCGATTCTTCTTCCGATTCCGATTCTTCTTCCGGTTCCGACTCTTCTCCCGGTTCCTCTTCGGGAACTTGTGAATCAGTCCACGAATCATTCCAATTTACATTTGACTCTTCATTATTATTAGGTGAGTCAATGGGACTTGTTCTAGAGGTAGACATCAATAACATAATATCAAACGCGTTAAGAGATTAATATATCACATAATATTCACATGTTAAAAATATATAGTTTCTAACAAAATTTGTTAAGCAATCATTTTTCAAGTAAACACGGTCGAAGTCCAGACTCACTAATGCATCCTAACAAACTCGATAAGACACACTAATGCAAAATTCTGGTTCTCTAAGACCAACGCTCGGATACCAACTGAAATGTCCCGTTCTTATTGATTAAAAACGTTCCATATTAATTGATTTCGTTGCGAGGTTTTGACCTCTATATGAGACGTTTTTCAATGACTGCATTCATTTTTAAAACAAACCATAACCTTTATTTCATAAATAAAGGTTTAAAAAGCTTTACGTAGATTATCAAATAATGATAATCTAAAATATCCTGTTTACACACGACCATTACATAATGGTTTACAATACAAATATGTTACAACAAAATAAGTTTCTTGAATGCAGTTTTTACACAATATCATACAAGCATGGACTCCAAATCTCGTCCTTATTTAAGTATGCGACAGCGGAAGCTCTTAATAATCACCTGAGAATAAACATGCTTAAAACGTCAACAAAAATGTTGGTGAGTTATAGGTTTAACCTATATATATCAAATCATAATAATAGACCACAAGATTTCATATTTCAATACACATCCCATACATAGAGATAAAAAATCATTTATATGGTGAACACCTGGTAACCGACATTAACAAGATGCATATATAAGAATATCCCCATCATTCCGGGACACCCTTCGGATATGATATAAATTTCGAAGTACTAAAGCATCCGGTACTTTGGATGGGGTTTGTTAGGCCCAATAGATCTATCTTTAGGATTCGCGTCAATTAGGGTGTCTGTTCCCTAATTCTTAGATTACCAGACTTAATAAAAAGGGGCATATTCGATTTCGATAATTCAACCATAGAATGTAGTTTCACGTACTTGTGTCTATTTTGTAAATCATTTATAAAACCTGCATGTATTCTCATCCCAAAAATATTAGATTTTAAAAGTGAGACTATAACTCACTTTCACAGATTTTTACTTCGTCGGGAAGTAAGACTTGGCCACTGGTTGATTCATGAACCTATAACAATATATACATATATATCAAAGTATGTTCAAAATATATTTACAATACTTTTAATACATTTTGATGTTTTAAGTTTATTAAGTCAGCTGTCCTCGTTAGTAACCTACAACTAGTTGTCCACAGTTAGATGTACTGAAATAAATCGATAAATATTATCTTGAATCAATCCACGACCTAGTGTATACGTATCTCAGTATTGATCACAACTCAAACTATATATATATATTTTGAAATCAACCTCAACCCTGTATAGCTAACTCCAACATTCACATATAGAGTGTCTATGGTTGTTCCGCAATATATATATAGATGGGTCGACATGATAGGTCGAAACATTGTATACGTGTCTATGGTATCTCAAGATTACATAATATACAATATAATTTGATTAGGTTATGGTTGGAATAGATTTATTACTAACTTTCACGTAGGTAAAATGAGTAGTTTTTATCAATCTTGTTTTACTCGCCATTTCTTCGTTTCTAATCCATTTTGAGTGATTCCAGTGGCCACGGGTTCGTATTGAACTTAACTTAATGAATATAAATAGAAAAAGTATAAGTTTATAGTCGGAAATACAAGTTACAAGTCGTTTTTGAAAGAGGTAGTCATTTCCGTCGAAAGAACGACATCTTGATGACCATTTTGAAAAACATACTTTCACTTTGAGTTTAACCATGATTTTTGGATATAGTTTCATGTTCATAAGAAAATTCATTTTTCCAGAAGTATAGCTTTTAAATCAAAGTTCTTCTTAGCTTTTAATTATCCCAACCAAAACAGCCCCCGGTTTTACTACGACGGCGTATATCCAGTTTTATGGTGTTTATCATGTTTTCGGGTTTTAAATCATTAAATTAGCATATCATATAGATATAGAACATGTGTTTAGTTGATTTTAAAAGTCTAGTTAGAAGGATTAACTTTATTTGCGAACAAGTTTAGAATTAACTAAACTATGTTCTAGTGATTACAAGTTTATAACGTTGAATAAGACAGCTTTTTATGTATGAATTGAATGATGTTATGAACATCATTACTACCTTAAGTTCCTTGGATAAACCTACTGGAAATGAGAAAAATGGATCTAGCTTCAAAGGATCCTTGGATGGCTTGAAAGTTCTTGAAGCAGAATCATGACACGAAAACAATTTCAAGTAAGATTTCCACTCAAAATAAGATTGTTATAGTTATAGAAATTGAATTAAAGTTTGAATATGATTATTACCTTGTATTAGAAAGATAACCTACTGTAAGTAACAAAAGTTTCTTGATCTTGGATGATTACTTGGAATGGATTTAGAAAACTTGGAAGTAAACTTGCAATCTTGGAAATATTCTTGATTTTATGAAACTAGAACTTTTGGAATTTATGAAGAACACTTAGAACTTGAAGATAGAACTTGAGAGAGATCAATTAGATGAATAAAATTGAAGAATGAAAGTGTTTGTAGGTGTTTTTGGTCGTTGGTGTATGGATTAGATATAAAGGATATGTAATTTTGTTTTCATGTAAATAAGTCATGAATGATTACTCATATTTTTGTAATTTTATGAAATATTTCATGCTAGTTGCCAAATGATGGTTCCCAAATGTGTTAGGTGACTCACATGGGCTGCTAAAAGCTGATCATTGGAGTGTATATACCAATAGTACATACATCTAAAAGCTGTGTATTGTACGAGTACGAATACGGGTGCATACGAGTAGAATTGTTGATGAAATTGAACGAGGATGTAATTGTAAGCATTTTTATTAAGTAGAATTATTTTGATAAGTGTCTTGAAGTCTTTCAAAAGTGTATGAAAACATATTAAAACACTACATGTATATACATTTTAATGAGTCGTTAAGTCATCGTTAGTCGTTACATGTAAGTATTGTTTTGAAACCTTTAGGTTAACGATCTTGTTAAATGTTGTTAACCCAATGTTTATAATATCAAATGAGATTTTAAATTAGTATATTATCATGATATTATCATGTATGAATATCTCTTAATATGATATATATATACATTAAATGTCTTTACAACGATAATCGTTACATATATGTCTCGTTTAAAAATCATTAAGTTAGTAGTCTTGTTTTTACATATGTAGTTCATTGTTAATATACTTAATGATATGTTTACTTATCATAGTATCATGTTAACTATATATATATATCCATATATATGTCATCATATAGTTTTTACAAGTTTTAACGTTCGTGAATCACCGGTCAACTTGGGTGGTCAATTGTCTATATGAAACCTATTTCAATTAATCAAGTCTTAATAAGTTTGATTACTTAACATGTTGGAAACACTTAATCATGTAAATAACAATTTCATTTAATATATATATAAACATGGAAAAGTTCGGGTCACTACACTTATCACCGTTTTCCTCCCACTTTCTTTCGACTTGCTTCACATTGGCCTCTTCAGCCGCATGTTCTTTAATTCTTTCCTCAATTTAGTTCACTAGTTTGTGAGCCATTCTAAATGCCTGTTGTATGGAGGCGGGCTCGTGTGAACTTATATCTTCTTGGATTCTTTCCGGTAATCCTTTCACAAACGCGTCGATCTTCTCTTCCTCATCTTCGAACGCTCACGGACACAATAGGCACAATTCTGTGAATCGTCTTTCAAACGTGGTAATATCAAATCCTTGGGTTCGTAACCCTCTAAGTTTTGTCTTGAGCTTATTGACCTCGGTTCTGGGACATTACTTCTCATTCATCAAGTGCTTGAATGCTGACCACGGTAGTGCGTAAGCATCATCTTATTCCACTTGCTCTAGATAGGTATTCCACCATGTTAACGCAGTACCTGTGAAGGTATGCGTAGCGTACTTCACTTTGTCCTCTTCAGTACACTTACTTATGGCAAACACCGATTCAACCTTCTCGGTCTACCGTTTCAATCCGATCGGTCCTTCGGTTCCATCAAATTCCAAAGGTTTGCAGACAGTGAATTCTTTGTAGGTGCATCCTACACGATTTCTTGCGCCGTTAGCTGCATTGCTAGATTCGGAGTTATTGTTGGTATGTAGTGTAGTGACCCGAACTTTTCCATGTTTATATATATTAATTGAGATTGATATTTACATGATTAAATATTTCCAATATGTTAAGCAATCAAACTTGTTAAGACTTGATTAATTGAAATAGGTTTCATATAGACAATTGACCACCCAAGTTGACCGGTGATTCACGAACGTTAAAACTTGTAAAAACTATACGATGACATATATATGGTTATATATATAGTTAACATGAATTTATTATAAGTATGTATCTCATTAGGTATTTTAACAATGAGTTATATACATAAAAAATGAGACTATTAATTTAAGAAACTCGAAAACGATATATATAACGATTATCGTTTTAACAACGTCTTACTAGGTACATATGAATCATATTAAGATATTGATACACTTGGTTAATTATGTTAAATAATAAGTAAGTATATTATTAAGTGTATTAACAATGAAATACATATGTAAAAATAAGACTACTAACTTAATGATTTCGAAACGAGACATATATGTAACGATTATCGTTGTAACGACATTTAACTGTATATATATCATACTAAGATATATTATATATCATAATATCATGATAATATAACAATTTAACATCTCATTTATTATAATAAACAATGGGTTAACAACATTCAACAAGATCGTTAACCTAAAGGTTTCAAAACAACATTTACATGTAACGACTAACGATGACTTAACGACTCAGTTAAAATGTATATACATGTAGTGTTTTAATATGTATTCATACACTTTTGAAAGAGTTCAAGACACTTATCAAAATACTTCTACTTAACAAAAATGCTTACAATTACATCCTCGTTCAGTTTTATCAACAATTCTACTCGTATGCACCCGTATTCATACTCGTACAATACACAGCTTTTAGATGTATGTACTATTGGTATATACACTCCAATGATCAGCTCTTAGCAGCCCATGTGAGTCACCTAACACATGTGGGAACCATCATTTGGCAACTAGCATGAAATATCTCATAAAATTACAAAAATATGAGTAATCATTCATGACTTATTTACATGAAAACAAAATTACATATCCTTTATATCTAATCCATACACCAACGACCAAAAATACCTACACACACTTTCATTCTTCAATTTTCTTCATCTAATTGATCTCTCTCAAGTTCTATCTTCAAGTTCTAAGTATTCTTCATAAATTCTACAAGTTCTAGTTACATAAAATCAAGAATACTTTCAAGTTTGCTAGCTCACTTCCAATCTTGTAAGGTGATCATCCAACCTCAAGAAATCTTTGTTACTTACAGTAGGTTATCGTTCTAATACAAGGTAATAATCATATTCAAACTTTGATTTAATTTCTATAACTATAACAATCTTATTTCAAGTGATGATCTTACTTGAACTTGTTTTCGTGTCATGATTCTGCTTCAAGAACTTCGAGCCATCTAAGGATCCGTTGAAGCTAGATCCATTTTTCTCTTTTCCAGTAGGTTTATCCAAGGAACTTAAGGTAGTAATGATGTTCATAACATCATTCAATTCATACAAATAAAGCTATCTTATTCGAAGGTTTAAACTTGTAATCACTAGAACATAGTTTAGTTAATTCTAAACTTGTTCGCAAACAAAAGTTAATCCTTCTAAATTGACTTTTAAAATCAACTAAACACATGTTCTATATCGATATGATGTGCTAACTTAATGATTTAAAACCTGGAGACACGAAAAACACCGTAAAACCGGATTTACGCCGTCGTAGTAACACCGCGGGCTGTTTTGGGTTAGTTAATTAAAAACTATGATAAACTTTGATTTAAAAGTTGTTATTCTGAGAAAATGATTTTTATTATGAACATGAAACTATATCCAAAAATTATGGTTAAACTCAAAGTGGAAGTATGTTTTCTAAAATGGTCATCTAGACGTCGTTCTTTCGACTGAAATGACTACCTTTACAAAAATGACTTGTAACTTATTTTTCGACTATAAACCTATACTTTTTCTGTTTAGATTCATAAAATAGAGTTCAATATGAAACCATAGCAATTTGATTCACTCAAAACGGATTTAAAATGAAGAAGTTATGGGTAAAACAAGATTAGATAATTTTTCTCATTTTAGCTACGTGAAAATTGGTAACAAATCTATTCCAACCATAACTTAATCAACTTGTATTGTATATTATGTAATCTTGAGATACCATAGACACGTATACAATATTTCGACCTATCATGTCGACACATCTATATATATTTCGGAACAACCATAGACACTCTATATGTGAATGATGGAGTTAGCTATACAGAGTTGAGGTTGATTCCAAAATATATATAGTTTGAGTTGTAATCAATACTGAGATACGTATACACTGGGTCGTGGATTGATTCAAGATAATATTTATCGATTTATTTCTGTACATCTAACTGTGGACAACTAGTTGTAGGTTACTAACGAGGACAGCTGACTTAATAAACTTAAAACATCAAAATATATTAAAAGTGTTGTAAATATATTTTGAACATACTTTGATATATATGTATATATTGTTATAGGTTCGTGAATCAACCAGTGGCCAAGTCTTACTTCCCGACGAAGTAAAAATCTGTGAAAGTGAGTTATAGTCCCACTTTTAAAATCTAATATTTTTGGGATGAGAATACATGCAGGTTTTATAAATGATTTACAAAATAGACACAAGTACGTGAAACTACATTCTATGGTTGAATTATTGAAATCGAATATGCCCCTTTTTATTAAGTCTGGTAATCTAAGAATTAGGGAACAGACACCCTAATTGACGCGAATCCTAAAGATAGATCTATTGGGCCTAACAAACCCCATCCAAAGTACCGGATGCTTTAGTACTTTGAAATTTATATCATGTCCGAAGGAGGATCCCGGAATGATGGGGATATTCTTATATATGCATCTTGTTAATGTTGGTTACCAGGTGTTCACCATATGAATGATTTTTATCTCTATGTATGGGATGTGTATTGAAATATGAAATCTTGTGGTCTATTATTATGATTTGATATATATATATATAGGTTAAACCTATAACTCACCAACATTTTTGTTGACGTTTAAAGCATGTTTATTCTCAGGTGAATACTAAGAGCTTCTGCTGTTACATACTAAAATAAGGACAAGATTTGGAGTCCATGTTTGTATGATATTGTGTAAAACTGCATTCAAGAAACTGATTTCGATGTAACATATTTGTATTGTAAACCATTATGTAATGGTCGTGTGTAAACAGGATATTTTAGATTTTCATTATTTGATAATCTACGTAAAGCTTTTTAAACCTTTATTTATGAAATAAAGGTTATGGTTTGTTTTAAAAATGAATGCAGTCATTGAAAAACGTCTCATATAGAGGTCAAAACCTCGCAACGAAATCAATTAATATGGAACGTTTTTAATCAATAAGAACGGGACATTTCAGTTGGTATCCGAGCGTTGGTCTTAGAGAACCAGAATTTTGCATTAGTTTGTCTTATCGAGTTTGTTAGGATGCATTAGTGAGTCTGGACTTCGACCGTGTTTACTTGAAAAATGATTGCTTAACAAATTTTGTTGGAAACTATATATTTTTAACGTGTGAATATTATGTGATATATTAATCTCTTAACGCGTTTGATATTATGTTATAGATGTCTACCTCTAGAACAAGTCCCATTGACTCACCTAATAATAATGAAGAGTCAAATGTAAATTGGAATGATTCGTGGACTGATTCACAAGTTCCCGAAGAGGAACCGGAAGAAGAGTCGGAACCGGAAGAAGAATCGGAACCGGATGAAGAAATAGAACCGGTGGGGGAAATAATAAAACGGTTAAGTAAAAGAAAATCCTCAACCAACCGACCAAGGTTAATTATGGACAATGGTGTTTCCGCCAAGGAAACAAAATATTGGGAGGATTACCAATTCTCCGATGAATCGGATTCCGACGAGAATTCCGAAGATGTTATAGAAATTACCCCAACTGAATTTAAAAAGGCAAAAGAAAATAATAAGGGAAAGGGCATAAAAATAGAGAAATCTAATTCCAACCCCGATGAACTTTATATGTATCGTCAACCCCCGAAGTCCTTAAGTTGTAACAATGACCCGGGAACCTCTAAACCACCAGGTTTTTCTAAACCAATGTGGAAAACGACGGCTCGTATTAGGGGAACATCATATATCCCTAGAAACTTGGCAAAACGAACCAAAACCGAAGAAGAAGAAACAAGCGAGTCGGAATAAGATAGTTGTATTCTTGTGGTGTAATATATGTAATATAGTGTGCTTATGCTTTATGATATATGTAAAAATTGCTTGTATTAATATGTATTTTTTTTATGAATCTAACTCTTGTCTATTTTACAGTATAAAAACACAAAATGGATAGACAACCCAATATTTTAAGAGACCTACCCGGAGACATGATTGATAAAATCTTGTCTAGAGTCGGTCAGAATTCTTCGGCACAACTATTTACGGCGAAATCAGTTTGTAAGATATTCGAAGAACGTTCCAAGAATGTCTTGGTTTATAAGAGACTTTCGTTTGAAAGATGGGGGATATCACATTGGGAAATCCATAAGTTACGATGTGTTTACTTTGACGCATATATTGCGGGGAACCCAAATGCTATTTTACGCAACGGGTTAAGAAATTATTTTGACTCAATGTATCTGAATATAGGACTTCATGATTTAGAAAAAGCGGCAAACATGCAACATAAAGAAGCATGCTATGCTTACGGGTTAGTAATGTTCGCTTCTCACCAAAGTGAGAAAAAGAACATCGGGCTACAACTATTAAACAAAACGTTCCCACAAGTGACGGAGTCGGTAATTGGGGTAAGAAATGAGGTTTTTAGGTTATTACGAGACTGTTGGTCATTACGTAACCCTCGTCCCTTTGACGACGTTACAACACGCTGTCTTATCAACGGCCATAACGGTTATGTTCCACAAGACCAGGGATGGGAAGTAGTCCTAGTAAAACCAGAATGCATGACTTGTTTCTGGACGTATGAATTACGTGTCTTTATTGCCTTTGCTGAACGACTTGTGTACTAGCTAGAATTATCTTCACAACTATCTTGTATCAAATTTATTGTGTGCTATATTTCATGCTATATGTAAAATAAGCGGTATTGTAAGTTTGTAAAATATTGTGTAAAATTTTGAACGCGAAATATTATTATAATCAGTTTTTCATATAGAATTGTAGTAGTTGAATTGTATATTAGCTACTAAGTATGAACTTAACGGGTAGGTACTACCCGAATTTAAACTTATAAAACGCTAATAAGAAGAAAAAACTTTTATAAATGAGTTCATATTATGCTACGAAATACTATTAACTACTCTGTATGATTAACTTGTTCCATTTGACTATTTTGAAGGAAATGGCACCGACTACTCGACACATCGTGAATATGAATGAAGAGGAATTCCGTACTTTTCTAGCTTCAAACATAGCCGCATTACAGGCTGCGCTACATACCAACAGTAACCTTGGATCTAGCAGTACAGGAAATCGTGTAGGATGCACCTAAAAAGAATTCACTGCCTGCAAACCTTTGGAATTTGATGGAACCGAAGGACCGATCGGATTGAAACGGTGGACCGAGAAGGTCGAATCGGTGTTTGCCATAAGTAAGTGTACTGAAGAGGACAAAGTGAAGTACGCTACGCATACCTTTACAGGTTCTGCGTTAACATGGTGGAATACCTATCTAGAGCAAGTGGGACAAGACGATGCGTACGCACTACCGTGGTCAGCATTCAAGCACTTGATGAACGAGAAGTACCGTCCCAGAACCGAGGTCAATAAGCTCAAGACAGAACTTAGAGGGTTACGAACCCAAGGATTTGATATTACCACGTACGAAAGACGATTCACAGAATTGTGCCTATTGTGTCCGGGAGCGTTCGAAGATGAGGAAGAGAAGATCGACGCGTTTGTGAAAGGATTACCGGAAAGAATCCAAGAAGATATAAGTTCACACGAGCCCGCCTCCATACAACAGGCATGTAGAATGGCTCACAAACTAGTGAACCAGATTGAGGAAAGAATTAAAGAACAGATGGCTGAAGAGGCCAATGTGAAGCAAGTCAAAAGAAAGTGGGAGGAAAACGTTGATAAGAATCATCAATACAACAACAACAGCAATTACAACAATTATCGCAACAATTATCCCAACAATCGCAACATCAATCGCAACTACAACAAACGGCCCAACAACAACAACAACAACAACAACAACAACAACAACAACAGCAACTACAACAATCATCCCAACAACAATAACAACCTCAACAACAACAACAATCAGAAGCAGCTATGCCAAAGGTGTGAAAAGTATCACTCGGGGTTCTGCACCAAATTTTGCAACAAGTGTAAAAGAAATGGTCATAGCGCGGCGAAGTGTGAGGTCTACGGACCAGGGGTTAACAGAACGAAAGGAACAAATGGTGTCGGAACGAGTAATGGCGGAGCAAGTAGTGTCGGAGCAAGTTATGCCAATGTAGTTTGTTATAAATGTGGAAAACCGGGCCACATTATTAGAAATTGCCCGAACCAGGAGAACACGAATGGACAAGGCCGCGGAAGTATTTTCAATATTAATGCGGCAGAGGCACAGGAAGACCCGGAGCTTGTTACGGGTACGTTTCTTATTGATAATAAATCTGCTTACGTTTTATTTGATTCGGGTGCAGATAGAAGCTATATGAGTAGAGATTTTTGTGCTAAATTAAGTTGTCCATTGACGCCTTTGGATAGTAAATTTTTACTCGAATTAGCAAATGGTAAATTAATTTCAGCAGATAATATATGTCGGAATCGAGAAATTAAACTGGTTAGCGAAACATTTAAGATTGATTTGATACCAGTAGAGTTAGGGAGTTTTGATGTGATAATCGGTATGGACTGGTTGAAAGAAGTGAAAGCAGAGATCGTTTGTTACAAAAATGAAATTCGCATTATACGAGAAAAAGGAAAACCCTTAATGGTGTACGGAGAAAAGGGCAACACGAAGCTACATCTTATTAGTAATTTGAAGGCACAAAAACTAATAAGAAAAGGTTGCTATGCTGTTCTAGCACACGTCGAGAAAGTACAAACTGAAGAAAAGAGCATCAATGATGTTCCCATTGCAAAAGAATTTCCCGATGTATTTCCGAAAGAATTACCGGGATTACCCCCACATCGATCCGTTGAATTTCAAATAGATCTTGTACCAGGAGCTGCACCAATAGCTCGTGCTCCTTACAGACTCGCACCCAGCGAGATGAAAGAACTGCAAAGCCAATTACAAGAACTTTTAGAGCGTGGTTTCATTCGACCAAGCACATCACCGTGGGGAGCTCCTGTTTTGTTTGTCAAGAAGAAAGATGGTACATTCAGGTTGTGTGTCGACTACCGAGAGTTGAACAAACTTACCATCAAGAACCGCTACCCACTACCGAGAATCGATGACTTATTTGATCAACTACAAGGCTCGTCTGTTTATTCAAAGATTGACTTACGTTCCGGGTATCATCAAATGCGGGTGAAAGAAGATGATATTCCAAAGACTGCTTTCAGAACACGTTACGGTCATTACGAGTTTATGGTCATGCCGTTTGGTTTAACTAATGCACCAGCTCTGTTCATGGACCTTATGAACCGAGTGTGTGGACCATACCTTGACAAGTTTGTCATTGTTTTCATTGATGACATACTTATTTACTCAAAGAATGACCAAGAACACGGTGAACATTTGAGAAAGGTGTTAGAAGTATTGAGGAAGGAAGAATTGTACGCTAAGTTTTCAAAGTGTGCATTTTGGTTGGAAGAAGTTCAATTCCTCGGTCACATAGTGAACAAAGAAGGTATTAAGGTGGATCCGGCAAAGATAGAAACTGTTGAAAAGTGGGAAACCCCGAAAACTTCGAAACACATACGCCAGTTTTTAGGACTAGCTGGTTACTACAGAAGGTTCATCCAAGACTTTTCCAGAATAGCAAAATCCTTGACTGCATTAACGCATACATGGAAGAAATTTGAATGGAATGATGAATAAGAGAAAGCGTTTCAGTTATTGAAGAAAAAGCTAACTACGGCACCTATATTGTCATTGCCTGAAGGGAATGATGATTTTGTGATTTATTGTGACGCATCAAAGCAAGGTCTCGGTTGTGTATTAATGCAACGAACGAAGGTGATTGCTTATGCGTCTAGACAATTGAAGATTTACGAACAAAATTATACGACGCATGATTTGGAATTAGGCGCGGTTGTTTTTGCATTAAAGACTTGGAGGCACTACTTATATGGGGTCAAAAGTATTATATATACCTACCACAAAAGTCTTCAACACATATTTAATCAGAAACAACTGAATATGAGGCAGCGTAGGTGGATTGAATTATTGAATGATTACGACTTTGAGATTCGTTACCACTCGGGGAAGGCAAATGTGGTAGCCGATGCCTTGAGCAGGAAGGATAGAGAACCCATTCGAGTAAAATCTATGAATATAATGATTCATAATAACCTTACTACTCAAATAAAGGAGGCGCAACAAGGAGTTTTAAAAGAGGGAAATTTAAAGGATGAAATACCCAAAGGATCGGAGAAGCATCTTAATATTCGGGAAGACGGAACCCGGTATAGGGCTGAAAGGATTTGGGTACCAAAATTTGGAGATATGAGAGAAATGGTACTTAGAGAAGCTCATAAAACCAGATACTCAATACATCCTGGAACGGGGAAGATGTACAAGGATCTCAAGAAACATTTTTGGTGGCCGGGTATGAAAGCCGATGTTGCTAAATACGTAGGATAATGTTTGACGTGTTCTAAGGTCAAAGCTGAGCATCAGAAACCATCAGGTCTACTTCAACAACCCGAAATCCCGGAATGGAAATGGGAAACCATTACCATGGATTTCATCACTAAATTGCCAAGGACTGCAAGTGGTTTTGATACTATTTGGGTAATAGTTGATCGTCTCACCAAATCAGCACACTTCCTGCCAATAAGAGAAGATGACAAGATGAAGAAGTTAGCACGACTGTATTTGAAGGAAGTCGTCTCCAGACATGGAATACCAATCTCTATTATCTCTGATAGGGATGGCAGATTTATTTCAAGATTCTGGCAGACATTACAGCAAGCATTAGGAACTCGTCTAGACATGAGTACTGCCTATCATCCACAAACTGATGGGCAGAGCGAAAGGACGATACAAACGCTTGAAGACATGCTACGAGCATGTGTTATTGATTTTGGAAACAGTTGGGATCGACATCTACCGTTAGCAGAATTTTCCTACAACAACAGCTACCATTCAAGCATTGAGATGGCGCCGTTTGAAGCACTTTATGGTAGAAAGTGCAGGTCTCCGATTTGTTGGAGTGAAGTGGGGGATAGACAGATTACGGGTCCGGAGATTATACAAGAAACTACCGAGAAGATCATCCAAATTCAACAACGATTGAAAACCGCCCAAAGTCGACAAAAGAGCTACGCTGACATTAAAAGAAAAGATATAGAATTTGAAATTGGAGAGATGGTCATGCTTAAAGTTGCACCTTGGAAAGGCGTTGTTCGATTTGGTAAACGAGGGAAATTAAATCCAAGGTATATTGGACCATTCAAGATTATTGATCGTGTCGGACCAGTAGCTTACCGACTTGAGTTACCTCAACAACTCACGGCTGTACATAACACTTTCCACGTCTCGAATTTGAAGAAATGTTTTGCTAAAGAAGATCTCACTATTCCGTTAGATGAAATCCAAATCAACGAAAAACTTCAATTCGTCGAAGAACCCGTCGAAATAATGGATCGTGAGGTTAAAAGACTTAAGAAAAACAAGATACCAATTGTTAAGGTTCGATGGAATGCTCTTAGAGGACCCGAGTTCACCTGGGAGCGTGAAGATCAGATGAAGAAGAAATACCCGCATCTATTTTCAGAAGATTCGTCAACACCTTCAACAGCTTAAAATTTCGGGACGAAATTTATTTAACGGGTAGGTACTGTAGTGACCCGAACTTTTCCATGTTTATATATATTAATTGAGATTGATATTTACATGATTAAATATTTCCAATATGTTAAGCAATCAAACTTGTTAAGACTTGATTAATTGAAATAGGTTTCATATAGACAATTGACCACCCAAGTTGACCGGTGATTCACGAACGTTAAAACTTGTAAAAACTATACGATGACATATATATGGTTATATATATAGTTAACATGAATTTATTATAAGTATGTATCTCATTAGGTATTTTAACAATGAGTTATATACATAAAAAATGAGACTATTAATTTAAGAAACTCGAAAACGATATATATAACGATTATCGTTATAACAACGTCTTACTAGGTACATATGAATCATATTAAGATATTTATACACTTGGTTAATTATGTTAAATAATAAGTAAGTATATTATTAAGTGTATTAACAATGAAATACATATGTAAAAATAAGACTACTAACTTAATGATTTCGAAACGAGACATATATGTAACGATTATCGTTGTAACGACATTTAACTGTATATATATATCATACTAAGATATATTATATATCATAATATCATGATAATATAACAATTTAACATCTCATTTGTTATAATAAACAATGGGTTAACAACATTCAACAAGATCGTTAACCTAAAGGTTTCAAAACAACATTTACATGTAACGACTAACGATGACTTAACGACTCAGTTAAAATGTATATACATGTAGTGTTTTAATATGTATTTATACACTTTTGAAAGAGTTCAAGACACTTATCAAAATACTTCTACTTAACAAAAATTCTTACAATTACATCCTCGTTCAGTTTCATCAACAATTCTGCTCGTATGCACCCGTATTCGTACTCGTACAATACACAGCTTTTAGATGTATGTACTATTGGTATATACACTCTAATGATCAGCTCTTAGCAGCCCATTTGAGTCACCTAACACATGTGGGAACCATCATTTGGCAACTTGCATGAAATATCTCATAAAATTACAAAAATATGAGTAATCATTCATGACTTATTTACATGAAAACAAAATTACATATCCTTTATATCTAATCCATACACCAACGACCAAAAACACCTACAAACACTTTCATTCTTCAATTTTCTTCATCTAATTGATCTCTCTCAAGTTCTATCTTCAAGTTCTAAGTGTTCTTCATAAATTCTACAAGTTCTAGTTACATAAAATCAAGAATACTTTCAAGTTTGCTAGCTCACTTCCAATCTTGTAAGGTGATCATCCAACCTCAAGAAATCTTTGTTTCTTACAGTAGGTTATCATTCTAATACAAGGTAATAATCATATTCAAACTTTGATTCAATTTCTATAACTATAACAATCTTATTTCAAGTGATGATCTTACTTGAACTTGTTTTCGTGTCATGATTCTGCTTCAAGAACTTCGAGCCATCTAAGGATCCGTTGAAGCTAGATCCATTTTTCTCTTTTCCAGTAGGTTTATCTAAGGAACTTAAGGTAGTAATGATGTTCATAATATCATTCGATTCATACATATAAAGCTATCTTATTCGAAGGTTTAAACTTGTAATCACTAGAACATAGTTTAGTTAATTCTAAACTTGTTCGCAAACAAAAGTTAATCCTTCTAACTTGACTTTTAAAATCAACTAAACACATGTTATATATCTATATGATATGCTAACTTAATGATTTAAAACCTGGAAACACGAAAAACACCGTAAAACCGGATTTACGCCATCGTAGTAACACCGCAGGCTGTTTTGGGTTAGTTAATTAAAAACTATGATAAACTTTGATTTAAAAGTTGTTATTCTGAGAAAATGATTTTTATTATGAACATGAAACTATATCCAAAAATTATGGTTAAACTCAAAGTGGAAGTATGTTTTCTAAAATGGTCATCTAGACGTCGTTCTTTCGACTGAAATGACTACCTTTACAAAAATGACTTGTAACTTATTTTTTGACTATAAACCTATAATTTTTATGTTTAGATTCATAAAATAGAGTTCAATATGAAACCATAGCAATTTGATTCACTCAAAACGGATTTAAAATGAAGAAGTTATGGGTAAAACAAGATTAGATAATTTTTCTCATTTTAGCTACGTGAAAATTGGTAACAAATCTATTCCAACCATAACTTAATCAACTTGTATTGTATATTATGTAATCTTGAGATACCATAGACACGTATACAATGTTTCGACCTATCATGTCGACACATCTATATATATTTCGGAACAACCATAGACACTCTATATGTGAATGTTGGAGTTAGCTATACAGGGTTGAGGTTGATTCCAAAATATATATAGTTTGAGTTGTGATCAATACTGAGATACGTATACATTGGGTCGTGGATTGATTCAAGATAATATTTATCGATTTATTTCTGTACATCTAACTGTGGACAACTAGTTGTAGGTTACTAACTAGGACAGCTGACTTAATAAACTTAAAACATCAAAATATATTAAAAGTGTTGTAAATATATTTTGAACATACTTTGATATATATGTATATATTGTTATAGGTTCGTGAATCAACCAGTGGCCAAGTCTTACTTCCCGACGAAGTAAAAATCTGTGAAAGTGAGTTATAGTCCCACTTGTAAAATCTAATATTTTTGAGATGAGAATACATGCAGGTTTTATAAATGATTTACAAAATAGACACAAGTACGTGAAACTACATTCTATGGTTGAATTATCGAAATCGAATATGCCCCTTTTTATTAAGTCTGGTAATCTAAGAATTAGGAAACAGACACCCTAATTGACGCGAATCCTAAAGATAGATCTATTGGGCCTAACAAACCCCATCCAAAGTACCGGATGCTTTAGTACTTCGAAATTTATATCATGTCCGAAGGAGGATCCCGGAATGATGGGGATATTCTTATATATGCATCTTGTTAATGTCGGTTACCAGGTGTTCACCATATGAATGATTTTTATCTCTATGTATGGGATGTGTATTGAAATATGAAATCTTGTGGTCTATTGTTACGATTTGATATATATATAGGTTAAACCTATAACTCACCAACATTTTTGTTGACGTTTAAAGCATGTTTATTCTCAGGTGAATACTAAGAGCTTCCGCTGTTGCATACTAAAATAAGGACAAGATTTGGAGTCCATGTTTGTATGATATTGTGTAAAACTGTATTCAAGAAACTGATTTCGATGTAACATATTTGTATTGTAAACCATTATGTAATGGTCGTGTGTAAACAGGATATTTTAGATTATTGATAATGCTAAAAACGAACATATATTTCATAGCATTATTCCTCAAGAAAGACAAGCTTTTAGTTGCAATTGTTCTATTTAAAAGTGATATTCGTTTAAATAATAAAAGGTGAAGACAAAAGACAGATTCGACGAATTGAAGACGCAAACGACCAAAAAGCTCAAAAGTAAAAAAGACATTCAAAGAGGTTCCAATTATTGATAAGAAACGTCTCAAAATTATAAGAGTACAAGATTCAAAACGCAAAGTACAAGATATTAAATTGTACGCAAGGACGTTCGAAAATCCAAAACCGGGACCAGAGTCAACTCTCAACGCTCGACGCAACGGACTAAAAATTACAAGTCAACTATGCATATGAATATAATATAATATATAATTAATTCTTAAAATTAATATATATTATATTATATTTATAAAACGTCGGCACAAGGAAACAAGCAATATGTGAGCTCTCCCAGCTGGCCATGCGATCGCATGGCCAGGAAGAAGAAAGTCCATGCGATCGCATGGCATGAAAAGTCAGGCCACATCTCCTATAAATTCGCAGTTTGGTGAACGCAAAAAAATGATCCATCCATCTCTCTATCTATATCGTAAAATATATATTTTTAATTTATATTTTAATTTTAATTTTAATTATAATTCTAATAATAAGGGTATGTTAGCGAATATTGTAAGGGGGTAAGTCGAAATTCTGTCCGTGTAACGCTACGCTATTTTTAATCATTGTAAGTTATGTTCAACCTTTTTACATTAATGTCTCGTAGCTAAGTTATTATTATGCTTATTTAATCCGAAGTAATCATGATGTTGGGCTAATTACTAAAATTGGGTAATTGAGCTTTGTACCATAATTGGGGTTTGGACAAAAGAACGACACTTGTGGAAATTAGACTATGAGCTATTAATGGGCTTTATATTTGTTTAACTAAATGATAGTTTGTTAATGTTAATATAAAGATTTACAATTGGGCGTCCCTATAAATTACCATATACACTCAATCGGACACGATGGACGGGGTATTTATATGTACGAATAATCGTTCATTTAACCGGATACGGAACTGGATTAATAGTTAATAAACTTGTTGAAACAGGGGTGAATTACATTCAAGGGTATAATGACCCGCACTTTTTTTCGATCGTTCTATACTTATAAGATTAATATTTACATAAATTAAACCTTACCAACATGATAAGCAATCCAAATTGTTGAGACTTATGTTTTTGAAATGAGTTTTACACAACGTTTGACCGTCTAGTTTGACCGATGATATCACGAACTATATAACATATGATAATTATACGTTTGTGTATATATATGTATATATACATATTTAACATGATCTAAGGATGTTTTAATATCTCATTTTGTATTAATAACAATAAGTTATAAGTATATTTTGAAACTACTAACTTAAGTTTTCAAAACGATAACCATACGTAACGTTATTTGACATAAATACTTATAACATATAATGTTTATACATATATCGTATATGTAATGTATTTAATCACTTTTAAGGACTTAAATACATAAAACAATATAAGTATATTCACAAAAGATAGCTATATTTGAATTCTCATTCCATTTTTCACAAGATTTCTATACGTATATCTAGAGTACATGTACTCGTATCATACCTAACCTCTATACGTATTTACTATTGGTATATACACATCAAATCACCACCAACCAGCCTTTGTTCAATGCCTTATGTATAAGGTAACTACTTTTGTTATCTAGTATGACAATTTCACATGATTAAAAGATTTTTTCACAAAATTACAAACTTATACACCTACACCACCATTTATACTCCATTCCATTTTCATTTTACTACACATTTCTTTAACCAAAAACACACTCTTAAGAAACTCCATAACCATTCAGCTAGTATCCATGAAGATCTAGCCATAAAAACATCACTTAAACACCATAAGAAAAACCTTACAAAAACACTTCAAGAATCCTTTCAAGAACACAAGTTTACTTCCAATCTTTCATCCAATTCCATCACTCTTTTGGTTCTAGGTCTTTACTCCTCTTTTACAGCAACCTTGTCCAAGGAACTTGAGGTAGTAACTATGTTCATAACCTTATTCGATTCATATATATATAGCTATCTTATTTTGTGGTATAAAATTTTAACAACAAGAACATAGTTTGAATGTTTTCAAACTTGTTTGCAAACTAAATAGATCCTTCTAACTTAACTTTTAAAATACTTCAAGACCTGTAATATAACTTAAATATATGCTAATTTAACAAGGTATAACTTGGTTTTTCAAAGAACACCTTAAAAACTGTTTTTACGACATCGGAGTGCAACCGGGGGCTGTTTTGGGTTGGATAATTAAAAACCATCTTAAACTTTGAATTGGAGGTTTATTTTCTGGAAAAATGATTTTTACTATGAATATGATGAAATGTCCCGTTCTTATTGATTAAAAACGTTCCATATTAATTGATTTCGTTGCGAGGTTTTGACCTCTATATGAGACGTTTTTCAAAGACTGCATTCATTTTTAAAACAAACCATAACCTTTATTTCATAAATAAAGGTTTAAAAAGCTTTACGTAGATTATCAAATAATGATAATCTAAAATATCCTGTTTACACACGACCATTACATAATGGTTTACAATACAAATATGTTACATCGAATTCAGTTTCTTGATGCAGTTTTTACATAATATCATACAAACATGGACTCCAAATCTTGTCCTTATTTTAGTATGCAACAGCGGAAGCTCTTAATATTCACCTGAGAATAAACATGCTTTAAACGTCAACAATAATGTTGGTGAGTTATAGGTTTAACCTATATATATCAAATCGTAACAATAGACCACAAGATTTCATATTTCAATACACATCCCATACATAGAGATAAAAATCATTCATATGGTGAACACCTGGTAACCGACAATAACAAGATGCATATATAAGAATATCCCCATCATTCCGGGACACCCTTCGGATATGATATAAATTTCGAAGTACTAAAGCATCCGGTACTTTGGATGGGGTTTGTTAGGCCCAATAGATCTATCTTTAGGATTCGCGTCAATTAGGGTGTCTGTTCCCTAATTCTTAGATTACCAGACTTAATAAAAAGGGGCATATTCGATTTCGATAATTCAACCATAGAATGTAGTTTCACGTACTTGTGTCTATTTTGTAAATCATTTATAAAACCTGCATGTATTCTCATCCCAAAAATATTAGATTTTAAAAGTGGGACTATAACTCACTTTCACAGATTTTTACTTCGTCGGGAAGTAAAACTTGGCCACTGGTTGATTCACGAACCTATAACAATATATACATATATATCAAAGTATGTTCAAAAATATATTTACAACACTTTTAATATATTTTGATGTTTTAAGTTTATTAAGTCAGCTGTCCTCGTTAGTAACCTACAACTAGTTGTCCACAGTTAGATGTACAGAAATAAATCGATAAATATTATCTTGAATCAATCCACGACCCAGTGTATACGTATCTCAGTATTGATCACAACTCAAACTATATATATTTTGGAATCAACCTCAACCCTGTATAGCTAACTCCAACATTCACATATAGAGTATCTATGGTTGTTCCGAAATATATATAGATGTGTCGACATGATAGGTCGAAACATTGTATACGTGTCTATGGTATCTCAAGATTACATAATATACAATACAAGTTGATTAAGTTATGGTTGGAATAGATTTGTTACCAATTTTCACGTAGCTAAAATGAGAAAAATTATCCAATCTTGTTTTACCCATAACTTCTTCATTTTAAATCCGTTTTGAGTGAATCAAATTGCTATGGTTTCATATTGAACTCTATTTTATGAATCTAAACAGAAAAGTATAGGTTTATAGTCGGAAAAATAAGTTACAAGTCGTTTTTGTAAAGGTAGTCATTTCAGTCGAAAGAACGACGTCTAGATGACCATTTTAGAAAACATACTTCCACTTTGAGTTTAACCATAATTTTTGGATATAGTTTCATGTTCATAATAAAAATTATTTTCTCAGAATAACAACTTTTAAATCAAAGTTTATCATAGTTTTTAATTAACTAACCCAAAACAGCCCGCGGTGTTACTACGACGGCGTAAATCCGGTTTTACGGTGTTTTTCGTGTTTCCAGGTTTTAAATCATTAAGTTAGCATATCATATAGATATAGAACATGTGTTTAGTTGATTTTAAAAGTCAAGTTAGAAGGATTAACTTTTGTTTGCGAACAAGTTTAGAATTAACTAAACTATGTTCTAGTGATTACAAGTTTAAACCTTCGAATAAGATAGCTTTATATGTATGAATCGAATGATGTTATGAACATCATTACTACCTTAAGTTCCTTGGATAAACCTACTGGAAAAGATAAAAATGGATCTAGCTTCAATGGATCCTTGGATGGCTCGAAGTTCTTGAAGCAGAATCATGACACGAAAACAAGTTCAAGTAAGATCATCACTTGAAATAAGATTGTTATAGTTATAGAAATTGAACCAAAGTTTGAATATGATTATTACCTTGTATTAGAATGATAACCTACTGTAAGAAACAAAGATTTCTTGAGGTTGGATGATCACCTTACAAGATTGGAAGTGAGCTAGCAAACTTGAAAGTATTCTTGATTTTATGAAACTAGAACTTTTGGAATTTATGAAGAACACTTAGAACTTGAAGATAGAACTTGAGAGAGATCAATTAGATGAAGAAAATTAAAGAATGAAAGTGTTTGTAGGTGTTTTTGGTCGTTGGTGTATGGATTAGATATAAAGGATATGTAATTTTGTTTTCATGTAAATAAGTCATGAATGATTACTCATATTTTTGTAATTTTATGAGATATTTCATGCTAGTTGCCAAATGATGGTTCCCACATGTGTTAGGTGACTCACATGGGCTGCTAAGAGCTGATCATTGGAGTGTATATACCAATAGTACATACATCTAAAAGCTGTGTATTGTACGAGTACGAATACGGGTGCATACGAGTAGAATTGTTGATGAAACTGAACGAGGATGTAATTGTAAGCATTTTTGTTAAATAGAAGTATTTTGATAAGTGTATTGAAGTCTTTCAAAAGTGTATAAATACATATTAAAACACTACATGTATATACATTTTAACTGAGTCGTTAAGTCATCGTTAGTCGTTACATGTAAGTGTTGTTTTGAAACCTTTAGGTTAACGATCTTGTTAAATGTTGTTAACCCAATGTTTATAACATCAAATGAGATTTTAAATTATTATATTATCATGATATTATCATGTATGAATATCTCTTAATATGATATATATACATTAAATGTCTTTACAACGATAATCGTTACATATATGTCTCGTTTAAAAATCATTAAGTTAGTAGTCTTGTTTTTACATATGTAGTTCATTGTTAATATACTTAATGATATGTTTACTTATCATAGTATCATGTTAACTATATATATATCCATATATATGTCATCATATAGTTTTTACAAGTTTTAACGTTCGTGAATCACCGGTCAACTTGGGTGGTCAATTGTCTATATGAAACATATTTCAATTAATCAAGTCTTAACAAGTTTGATTGCTTAACATGTTGGAAACATTTAATCATGTAAATATCAATCTCAATTAATATATATAAACATGGAAAAGTTCGGGTCACTACATATGATAACACATAAAAATTTCATGATTTAACTCAAAGTATAAGTATTTTTAGAAAAATAATCATTTAAGGTTGTTTACATGATGGAAAATGATTAACTTCATAAGTTTCACTAAAGTTTGACCTATGACCTGTGATTTCGAATACAAACTAAGGTATTTACAGTTCATAGTCTTAAAGAGGGACTCGATCCAAGGAAGCAAGTTGAATCAACGAAAACGGAGTTGTAACGAAGAAACTATGACCAAAACGAGATCGGATATCTAAGACTAGTTTAGCTACGAAAATAATTGGAGAAAATTAAATAAATCACATCTTTTTAAAATAACATGATATTTTATATATATGTACTCATAATTTAATTTTATATGGTTCAGGATCACCCGTAAACAATACGAGAAGATTAATATTTTTAAAATAACATGATATTTTATATATATGTACTCATAATTTAATTTTATATGGTTCAGAATCACCCGTAAACAATACGAGAAGATTAATCATAAGATCCCATGATTGTATGCAACACGTCATTTGACAACACCGGTACTTTATGTACGCAACACGTCATTTGACAACACCGGTACCGTGGGTCAAGATTAATCTCGACCAATACATATACGATGGGGGTTTTTATTTATTTCATTGGGGGTTTATTAAACACCTAAAAATGAACCATTAAAATTGAATTACTAACATCGGACTGCTAACTACGGACTAATGAATTATTAAAAGTATTAAAAGTATTATAAGTATATATATGTGACGTTTGTTTAAAAAGAAAAGGTATTGATATATTATATATGGATAGGTTCGTGATATCAATCGGAGACCAAGTCAAAATTACATATCTTCAAGACGAAAGTGAGTATATAGTCCCACTTTTAAACTCTAAGTATTTCGGGATGAGAATACATGTATTTTATGTTTTACGTTATGGACACAAGTAACTGAAAAATATATTCTACGTTGAGTTGTACCACTGGCATACTTCCCTGTAGCTTGGTAACTGTTATTTACAGCGGTATTGTAAACGCGAATCCTGTTGATAGATCTATCGGGCCTGACAACCCCAACCGGACTGGACGACCAGTATTCAACGGTTGCACAGTACTTCGTTTTGTGACTACACTTGGTACGGTGTAGTAAGATTTCATAATAAAGGGAATATGCGACGTGATTAAATGTTAAGTATGGTTACCAAGTGCTCAACCACTTAGAATATTTTTATTAAAACGTTTATATATGAAATCTTGTGGTATATATATATATATTGCTGCCGGCATTAAACCTATATCTCACCAACTTTATGTTGACGTTTTAAGCATGTCTATTCTCAGGTGATAATTAGAAGCTTCCGCTGCAACATGTTGAATTTAAACAAGATCTTGAGTATGCATATTTGTGTCAAAAATAAAACTGCATATCGGAGGATTTGTAATGTAAAATATGCTAGAAATCGTATTGTTATTCATGTAAAGTTTGTAAGTCTAAGATTATCGCTAAACGATAATCATCTTTATTTTGTCTAAAGCTTGTATCAAAATAAGAATTATGGTTTGTAATGTAAAATATATGCAGTTGTTCTTTTAAAAATGTCGCATATAGAGGTCAATACCTCGCAATGAAATCATACGTTATCTAACACGTTCTTATGGTTAAGGATGGGTTATGACATGTGGTATCAGAGCGGTGGTCTTAGCGAACCAGGTTTGCATTAGTGTGTCTAACTGATAAGTCGTTAGGATACATTAGTAAGTCTGGACTTTGACCGGGTCTGATTTAAAAACCATTGCTTATCATTGTTGGTTAAAATTTATATGTAAATATTCTGTAGTACTAATGGGTTAGTTGTTGTGTGATAGATGTCGGGCTCAAAACTTGTCATCACATTCAGCGACTCCGAACCAGAATCTTCAGATGGTGTTCCAGTCATTAACCTATCCGATGACGAAAATAATATATTTGGGGAAGACTCACAAATTCCGGATGAACCAACTATAGAGAACCCGGAAAGTGAACCCGAGGAGGAAAGTGAACCCGAGGAGGAAAGTGAACCCGAGGAAGAAATACAGGAAATTACGAAAGACGAGTTCGAACTAGGAAAGAAACGAAAGGCTAATGAATTAGAAAATTCAAATCCCGAGTTTAGTAAGGATGATGTGGCACCAACTCCACTAGACACTACCACCCCTATTCCCGCTATTCCTATTCGTTCTATCCCGGCATCCAGTTCTTCAGTCCCACAGTCAAAATATAGGCAGACAGCCAGGATAAGCGTTAAGCGATTCTTTGAACCTAAACGTCCTAGAAAATAGACCAAACGATGCGCTGCCGTATTAAACCATGGGATCATATAATGTTTTGTATAATATTATTAGTGTGGTTTGCTTAATGTTCGATGTAAGATAAGCATATGTAAAATAGTGAAGTGTGAAATGCAATAATTTTCCATGGTTAAGTATTATTCAGATGGTAGTAATTGGTTCTGTACTAAGCTATTAAGTATGGACATTAACGGGTAGGTACTACCCTAGATATAATTATAAAACGCTAATAAGAAGAAAAGGCTTTTATAATAATACCTGGTTCATATTATTAATAAGCTATAATGTACTGTAAATATACACTACATCTATAATATTCCATGTGAATAATTATTTTCTTTTCATTTTTATAGAAGAATATGGCGCGATTGAACCGAATGATGGAACAAGAAATCCAGGAACTCATCAATCAGCGAGTGAACGACAGAATGTTTTGGGTCGAGGCTGCAAGAGGTGCTGCAGTTAACCCAAATCCTCGTGTGGGGTGCACTTACAAAACTTTTCAAGCTTGCAAGCCCTCATCATTCAGTGGAATAGAAGGACCGATCGGTTTAACCCGGTGGATAGAAAAGATGGAGACTGTGTTTAAAATAAGTGGTTGTGTTGAAAAGGACATGACCAAGTATGCATCGTGCACTTTACAAGATAGTGCACTCACGTGGTGGAAAAATTATGTGAAGGCTGTAGGAGGAGATGTAGCTTATGATACTCCTTGGGAAGAATTCAAAACAATGTTAATCAACGAGTATTGTCCAAGGAACGAGGTTAGGAAGTTGGAAGATGAATTACGAAGTCTGAAGGTTATTGGTACTGAAATCACCAACTACAATCAGCGATTCATAGAATTAGTTTTGCTATGTCCTGAATTGGTTCCAACCGAAGAACAGAAAATTGAAATGTACAAAGATGGTTTGCCCAAAAAGGTCAAGGCAAATGTTACAGCATCGAAACCTAAGACAATTCATGAAGCTATAACCATGGCAAACGAGCTAATGGATCAGGTCATCATGGATAAGAAAGTATCCAATACTGATGTGAAGGTATCAGGTAACAAAAGAAAGTGGAATGGAAATTATGATCGAGGTAACCAACAACAATCTTTTAAGAAACAAGAAATCACGCAAGGTGCGGGTAGTGGTTTAAGCTTTGGTTACAAAGGACAAAATCCTTTATGTAACCGATGCCACAAACATCACTCTGGTTACTGTAATGTGGTATGCAACAAATGTAATCGAAAGGGTCATCTTGCTGAAGATTGTAGGGCTCTCGTTACAAATACAAATGGTACCAAGACTCCTGCCACTAATGCAAATAGAACTGCTTTGGCTACTGTTACTTGTTATGGATGTGGGAAACAGGGTCATTATAAGAGCCAGTGCCCGAATCCAGAGAAGAATATCGGACCTGCACGAGGGAGAGCATTTGTTATTAATGCTAGAGAGGCGTGTGAAGACCCGGAGCTTGTTACGGGTACGTTTACCATTAATAACTTATCCGCATCTATTATATTTGATACTGGTGCTGATAGAAGTTACGTGTGTAGAGACTTTCACGCTAAATTGAATTGTTCATCATTACCTCTAGATGCTAAGTACATGATTGAGTTAGCTAATGGTAAACTAATTAAAGCCGATAAAATTTGCCGTGATTGTAAAATAAATTTAGCTGGAGAAACATTTAAGATTGATTTGATACCCGTAGAATTAGGAAGTTTTGATGTAATAGTCGGCATGGACTGGATGTCCAAAATAGGAGCTGAAGTTGTGTGCGCCAAGAAGGCAATTCGCATTCCTCGTAAGGATAAAACGCCAGTAATGATTTATGGAGAGAAGGGTAACTCAAAGCTAAAACTCATTAGTTATTTGAAAGCTCAAAAGTGCTTGAAGAAAGGGTGCTATGCTATCTTAGCACATGTTAATAAAGTCGAAAAGAAAGAAAAAGAGAAGTGCATCAATGACGTGCCTGTGGCAAGAGATTTTCCTGAAGTATTTCCGGAAGAGTTGCCGGGATTACCTCCATTTAGATCTGTAGAATTTCAAATAGATCTTGTACCAGGAGCTGCACCGGTGGCTCGTGCTCCATATAGACTTGCACCGTCCGAATTAAAAGAACTTCAAAGTCAGTTAAAAGAATTACTAGACCGTGGATTCATACGACCAAGCACTTCACCGTGGGGAGCTCCAATTTTGTTTGTTAAGAAGAAAGATGGATCTTTTAGGATGTGTATAGATTATCGTGAATTAAATAAGTTAACTATCAAGAATCGGTATCCACTACCGAGAATTGATGACTTATTTGATCAACTGCAAGGATCATGTGTTTATTCGAAAATCGACCTAAGATCGGGTTATCATCAATTACGTGTCAAAGAAGAGGACATTCCGAAAACTGCTTTTCGGACACGTTATGGTCATTACGAATTTTTGGTCATGCCGTTTGGATTGACGAATGCGCCAGCTGTATTCATGGACCTCATGAATCGAGTTTGTAGTCCATATTTAGATAAGTTTGTTATCGTTTTCATTGATGATATTCTTATCTACTCCAAGAGTGAGCAAGAGCATGAACAGCATTTAAGGTTGATATTAGAGTTGTTGAGAAAAGAACAGCTATATGCTAAATTTTCTAAATGTGCTTTCTGGTTGAAAGAAGTGCAATTTCTTGGCCACGTTGTTAGTAGCAAAGGAATTCAGGTTGATCCATCAAAAATTGAAGCCATTGAAAAATGGGAGACTCCTAAGACACCAACGCAGATACGCCAATTTTTGGGTTTAGCCGGTTATTATAGAAGGTTTATTCAAGATTTTTCCCGAATAGCTAAGCCGTTGACAGCGTTAACGCAAAAAGGGAAGAAATATGAATGGACCTCTGAGCAGGAGAGTGCATTTCAATTACTGAAGAAGAAGTTAACTACGGCGCCTATTTTATCGTTACCAGAAGGGAACGATGATTTTGAAATATATTGTGACGCTTCGCGACAAGGTTTTGGTTGCGTTCTTATGCAACGGAAGAAAGTTATTGCATACGCATCCCGACAATTGAAGATTCATGAGCGGAATTATACGACGCATGATCTAGAATTGGGAGCAGTCGTGTTTGCATTGAAGATGTGGAGACACTACTTGTATGGAGTTAAATGCACTGTGTTTACTGATCATAAAAGCCTTCAACATATTTTTGATCAGAAACAGCTGAACATGAGGCAACGTAGGTGGGTCGAGTTAATAAACGACTATGATTGTGAAATTCGTTATCATCCCGGGAAAGCGAATGTGGTGGCTGACGCATTAAGCAGAAAGGAACGAGAACCAATTCGAGTACGAGCGATGAACATAAAAATTCGCATGAATCTCAACTCACAAATCAAAGAAGTTCAACGAGAAGCACTTACTAAAGAAAATATAGGAAATGAAATAATGAAGAAGTATGAGAAGCAACTCGTTATGCGGGAAGATGGAATTCGATATTTTGCAAATCGTATTTGGGTACCAAAGTTGGGTGGATTAAGGAAGTTGATATTGAACGAGGCACATAAGACAAGATATTCGATACATCCTGGAGTTGGAAAGATGTACCAAGATCTTAAGACACATTATTGGTGGCCTAATTTAAAGACAGACGTTGCAACATATGTTGGGGAGTGTTTAACTTGTTCCAAAGTCAAAGCAGAACACCAGAAGCCGTCAGGGTTACTTCAACAACCAGAAATTCCAGAATGGAAATGGGACGGTATTACCATGGATTTCATCACGAAGTTACCAAAGACTGCCTGGGGATACGACACCATTTGGGTAATTGTTGATCGTCTTACCAAATCTGCACATTTCTTGCCTATAAAGGAAACAGATAGAATGGAGAAATTATTACGATTATATATAAAGGAAATAGTTTCAAGGCATGGAATACCTATTTCCATTATATCTGATCGTGATAGTAGATTTACCTCAAAGTTCTGGCAATCACTACAGGAGGCACTAGGAACTCGTTTGGATATGAGCACCGCATATCATCCGCAAACCGACGGGCAGAGTGAAAGAACAATTCAGACTCTTGAAGACATGCTCAGGGCATGTGTGATCGATTTTGGAAACGGATGGGATAAATATCTACCATTAGCAGAATTCTCGTATAATAATAGTTATCATGCGAGCATTAAAGCTGCGCCATTCGAAGCATTGTACGGAAGGAAGTGTAGATCTCCTATTTGTTGGAATGAAGTAGGAGATCGACAATTAACTGGTCCCGAGATCATACACGAAACGACTGAAAAGATAGTACAAATCAAGGAGAGATTGAAAACAGCCCGTAGTCGCCAAAAGAGCTACGCCGATGTTCGAAGGAAACCATTAGAGTTTCAGATCGGTGACATGGTTATGTTAAAGGTGTCACCTTGGAAAGGTGTAATACGTTTTGGAAAAAGGGGTAAACTAAACCCAAGGTATGTAGGCCCGTTCAAGATCATCGAACGCATTGGACCGGTAGCTTATCGACTCGAGTTACCGCAACAACTCGCCGGAGTACATAATACTTTTCACGTCTCAAACCTTAAGAAGTGTCTTGCAAAGGAAGACCTCACCATTCCTCTTGAAGAAATCCATGTCGACGAGAAACTACAATTCGTCGAAGAACCAATCGAAATCATGGACCGTGAAGTTAAACAGCTCAAGCAGAGCAACATACCGATCGTTAAGGTTCGTTGGAATGCTCGAAGGGGTCCCGAGTTTACTTGGGAATGAGAGGATCAGATGAAACAAAAGTATCCACACTTGTTTCTCGATGACGCAAAATAGGTACAATTTTAAAATTTAGGGACGAAATTTATTTAACGGGTAGGTACTGTAATGACCCGCACTTTTTTTCGATCGTTCTATACTTATAAGATTAATATTTACATAAATTAAACCTTACCAACATGATAAGCAATCCAAATTGTTGAGACTTATGTTTTTGAAATGAGTTTTACACAACGTTTGACCGTCTAGTTTGACCGATGATATCACGAACTATATAACATATGATAATTATACGTTTGTGTATATATATGTATATATACATATTTAACATGATCTAAGGATGTTTTAATATCTCATTTTGTATTAATAACAATAAGTTATAAGTATATTTTGAAACTACTAACTTAAGTTTTCAAAACGATAACCATACGTAACGTTATTTGACATAAATACTTATAACATATAATGTTTATACATATATCGTATATGTAATGTATTTAATCACTTTTAAGGACTTAAATACATAAAACAATATAAGTATATTCACAAAAGATAGCTATATTTGAATTCTCATTCCATTTTTCACAAGATTTCTATACGTATATCTAGAGTACATGTACTCGTATCATACCTAACCTCTATATGTATTTACTATTGGTATATACACATCAAATCACCACCAACCAGACCTTGTTCAATGCCTTATGTATAAGGTAACTACTTTTGTTATCTAGTATGACAATTTCACATGATTAAAAGATTTTTTCACAAAATTACAAACTTATACACCTTTTACACCACCATTTATACTCCATTCCATTTTCATTTTACTACACATTTCTTTAACCAAAAACACACTCTTAAGAAACTCCATAACCATTCAGCTAGTATCCATGAAGATCTAGCCATAAAAACATCACTTAAACACCATAAGAAAAACCTTACAAAAACACTTCAAGAATCCTTTCAAGAACACAAGTTTACTTCCAATCTTTCATCCAATTCCATCACTCTTTTGGTTCTAGGTCTTTACTCCTCTTTTACAGCAACCTTGTCCAAGGAACTTGAGGTAGTAACTATGTTCATAACCTTATTCGATTCATATATATATAGCTATCTTATTTTGTGGTATAAAATTTTAACAACAAGAACATAGTTTGAATGTTTTCAAACTTGTTTGCAAACTAAATAGATCCTTCTAACTTAACTTTTAAAATACTTCAAGACCTGTAATATAACTTAAATATATGCTAATTTAACAAGGTATAACTTGGTTTTTCAAAGAACACCTTAAAAACTGTTTTTACGACATCGGAGTGCAACCGGGGGCTGTTTTGGGTTGGATAATTAAAAACCATCTTAAACTTTGAATTGGAGGTTTATTTTCTAGAAAAATGATTTTTACTATGAATATGATAACACATAAAAATTTCATGATTTAACTCAAAGTATAAGTATTTTTAGAAAAATAATCATTTAAGGTTGTTTACATGATGGAAAATAATTAACTTCATAAGTTTCACTAAAGTTTGACCTATGACCTGTGATTTCGAATACAAACTAAGGTATTTACAGTTCATAGTCTTAAAGAGGGACTCGATCCAAGGAAGTGGCAAGTTGAATCAACGAAAACGGAGTTGTAACGAAGAAACTATGACCAAAACGAGATCGGATATCTAAGACTAGTTTAGCTACGAAAATAATTGGAGAAAATTAAATAAATCACATTTTTTTAAAATAACATGATATTTTATATATATGTACTCATAATTTAATTTTATATGGTTCAGGATCACCCGTAAACAATACGAGAAGATTAATCATAAGATCCCATGATTGTACGCAACACGTCATTTGACAACACCGGTACTTTATGTACGCAACACGTCATTTGACAACACCGGTACCGTGGGTCAAGATTAATCTCGACCAATACATATACGATGGGGGTTTTTATTTATTTCATTGGGGGTTTATCAAACACCTAAAAATGAACCATTAAAATTGAATTACTAACATCGGACTGCTAACTACGGACTAATGAATTATTAAAAGTATTAAAAGTATTATAAGTATATATATGTGACGTTTGTTTAAAAAGAAAAGGTATTGATATATTATATATGGATAGGTTCGTGATATCAATCGGAGACCAAGTCAAAATTACATATCTTCAAGACGAAAGTGAGTATATAGTCCCACTTTTAAACTCTAAGTATTTCGGGATGAGAATACATGTATTTTATGTTTTACGTTATGGACACAAGTAACTGAAAAATATATTCTACGTTGAGTTGTACCACTGGCATACTTCCCTGTAGCTTGGTAACTGTTATTTACAGCGGTATTGTAAACGCGAATCCTGTTGATAGATCTATCGGGCCTGACAACCCCAACCGGACTGGACGACCAGTATTCAACGGTTGCACAGTACTTCGTTTTGTGACTACACTTGGTACGGTGTAGTAAGATTTCATAATAAAGGGAATATGCGACGTGATTAAATGTTAAGTATGGTTACCAAGTGCTCAACCACTTAGAATATTTTTATTAAAACGTTTATATATGAAATCTTGTGGTCTATATATATATATTGCTGCCGGCATTAAACCTATATCTCACCAACTTTATGTTGACGTTTTAAGCATGTCTATTCTCAGGTGATAATTAGAAGCTTCCGCTGCAACATGTTGAATTTAAACAAGATCTTGAGTATGCATATTTGTGTCAAAAATAAAACTGTATATCGGAGGATTTGTAATGTAAAATATGCTAGAAATCGTATTGTTATCATCACATGTAAAGTTTGTAAGTCTAAGATTATCGCTAAACGATAATCGTCTTTATTTTGTCTAAAGCTTGTATCAAAATAAGAATTATGGTTTGTAATGTAAAATATATGCAGTTGTTCTTTTAAAAATGTCGCATATAGAGGTCAATACCTCGCAATGAAATCATACGTTATCTAACACGTTCTTATGGTTAAGGACGGGTTATGACAAAGGGTAATTGGTGTAATTGTTAACAAAGTAGTAAAAGCTTGGTTTACACGCAGTCGATAACCTGGTGTATTCATTAAACAAAGTATTAAAACCTTGTTACAATTCGAATCCCCAATTAGTTGGAATATTTAACTTCGGGTATAAGAATAATTTGACGAGGACACTCGCACTTTATATTTATGACTGATGGACTGTTATGGACAAAAACCAGACGGACATATTAAATAATCCAGGACAAAGGACAATTAACCCATGGGCATAAAACAAAAATCAACACGTCAAACATCATGATTACGGAAGTTTAAATAAGCATAATTCTTTTATTTCATATTTAATTTCCTTTATTTTATATTTAATTGCACTTCTAATTATCGCATTTTTATTATTATTGTATTTAATTGCACTTTTAATTATCGTACTTTTTAATTATCGCAAGTTTATTTTATCGTACTTTTATTATTCGCAATTTCATTATCGTTATTTACTTTATGCTTTAATTTAAGTCTTGTATTTATTTTTAATATTTTACATTTGGTTTTAACTGCGACTAAAGTTTTATAATCGACAAACCGGTCATTAAACGGTAAAAACCCCCCTTTATAATAATAATATTACTTATATATATATTTGTATTTTTATAAAAGTAAACTAATATAGCGTTAAGCTTTGTTTAAAAAGATTCCCCGTGGAACGAACCGGACTTACTAAAAACTACACTACTGTACGATTAGGTACACTGCCTATAAGTGTTGTAGCAAGGTTTAAGTATATCCATTCTATAAATAAATAAATATCTTGTGTAAAATTGTATCGTATTTAATAGTATTTTCTGTAAAAATATAAGCTATTTTCGTATACCACGCTGCAAACATCAAGTATTTTTGGCGCCGCTGCCGGGGATCGTCTTAAAAGCCTGAAGCGCAACGCTATAAAAAAAAGATTTTTACTTTTAGTACGCTTTTGTAAAAATACGTTTTAAATATTCAAAAATAAAAAAAAAAGAAAAACAAAAATATAAATATTTTTTCTTAGAGTTTGGTAAATATTTAAGTTTTATAAAGTTTCTTTATTTCTATTTTTTTTTATTTTGTAAAAATATAAGTTTTATTTAATTAATAAATATATTTTATATTTTACAGCAAAAACAGAAAAAAAAAAAAATTTAATCGGCCTGTACTGTAGCAGCCCAACTCTGGCCCGAAACCCTAGCCCATGCGATCGCATGGCTGGGTAACTTAGAACTCATGCGATCGCATGAGCGTATCTGACAAGCCATCATCGTACAGCAATTAATGCGATTAGGGTTTTAATTAATTATTAATTTTATTATTAACCCTAATTAAGTTTTATTATTTAATTAGTTATTAGTTTAAGTTTAATTTGTATTTTTAGTTTAATTAGTTTATTTAAATTGTAAAATTAATAGTTTTATAAAATAAATAATATAAAAATAATATTTTTATAAAAATTGTACTTTTTATAACTTTTTATATATTTTTATATATTTTTTCCTTTTTAATCGTTTTAGCGTAACTTTTGTATTTTTAGCTCATATTTAGTTTTAATTCATAGTTTTTGCCATAGTTATTTTTACTTCTAGATTTTTAGACTAAGATTTAGGTACTCTAGAATTTTGCGACGCCTTTTTAAGTTTTAGTTTCTTTTTAAGATATTTCCATTTGGGATTTAGTTTTTCCTGTAAGCTTTAATATTTTTAGACGACTTTTACCTATGTATCAATTATCATTCCAATTAGTAATTTCAATTTGCGATTATAATTTTAAGTTAGTTGTAGTAATAAGGTTAGGTTAGTCAAGTATTTTTAAGTTTTATAAGTTTCTTTTATTTTTCCGTCACCTTTTATTTTTCAACCATTTTTCTTTTTCGACCTTTTTCGACGAACTCTTTTTCTTTCTTATTTCTCGCTATTCTAGTTTTAGGACATAGATTTTTATTCTACTTCTTATCTAAATTTCTTAAAATTACGAAAATTTATTTTGAGTGGTTAAATTGATAGACATCAAAATTTTATGGTTCGTAGTAATAGTTGGATTTGTACGTGGACCGAGTTATTGGAGCCAAACAGTCCTCAATTATATTGAGACCAAACGAATCCTGCCCCTCTGCTGCATCTTTTGGCTATTCGAAACGTGGGCAAAATCAGAAAAGTCTATTAATTGGATAACTTATTATAATTTTTCTTTCCTTTTTAAAACTAATAGGATATTCAGTGAATGCACCGAGCAAGACGTTCACCACCTTTTGTACGTTCACCACCTGTAACTAGATCAAGACATTTAGCAAATATAACCGCCGTTGATTTCTCTTTAGAATCGTCATCCAGTCGACCAAGTACTTCAGTTCAAATTTCCGATAATCCATTTTTTGAACCCGACCACACAATTGAGAATCCGGAGAATATTCAGGAACGGTTCGTAGATCCTGAACCATTAAACTTTCCTCCGGAACCACCAATCATTCAAACAGAGATTGTTGAGGAACGAACCATTAAATCAGAATCCTCTAGTGATTCCGATTCAACAAATTCAATTATGGAGAATCTGGAACCTTTAAGTATGGAAGACCGAATGAGAGCTAAACGTACTGGCCAAGGTCACGCAATTACTCATCCAGACATTAATGCGCCAGATTATGAAATCAAAGGACAAATTCTACACATGGTGACTAATCAATGCCAATTTAGTGGTGCGCCGAAGGAAGATCCAAATGAACATCTACGTACCTTTAATAGGATCTGCACACTATTTAAAATCCGAGAAGTGGAGGATGAACAAATATATCTCATGTTATTTCCCTGGACTTTAAAGGGAGAAGCCAAAGATTGGTTGGAATCGTTACCTGAAGGGGCGATTGATACATGGGATGTTTTAGTTGACAAATTTCTTAAACAATTCTTTCCTGCATCTAAAGCCGTAAGACTTCAAGAAGAAATTGTTACGTTTACACAGAAGCCAAATGAAACTCTATATGAGGCATGGACAAGATATGGAAAGTTGTTAAGAGGATGTCCGCAACATGGTTTAGACACCTGTCAAATAGTACAAATATTCTACCAAGGATGCGACATCACTACAAGGAAAGACATAGATATAGCAGCTGGTGGTTCTATTATGAAGAAAACCGAAACTGATGCTTACAAAATTATTGATAACACTGCTTCCCACTCACATGAGTGGCACCAAGAAAAAGATATCATTAGATCATCTAAAGCAGCTAGAGCCGATTCTAGCCATGACTTAGATTCCATTTCCGCAAAGATAGATGCTGTGGAGAGACGAATGGAAAAGATGACTAAAGATATTCACTCAATACGAATTTGTTGTGAGCAGTGTGGAGGACCACATTTGACAAAAGATTGTCTCAGTATTGAATTAACAATGGAACAAAGAGAGAATATTTCATACATAAACCAAAGGCCTGGAAATAATTATCAGAATAATTATCAACCGCCAAGACCGATTTACAATCAAAACTAGAATTATAACAGAAATATTCCATACAACAACCAACAAGGTCCTAGCAATCAACAAGTATCCAATAATACTTACAATCAGCAAAGACCGAATTTTCAAAACAAACCACCACAACAAACCGATGATAAAAAGCCGAATTTAGAAGATATGATGACAAAGCTAGTTGAAACTCAAACACAGTTTTTCACATCTCAGAAACAAACCAATGAACAAAATGCTCAAGCATTTAGAAATCAACAAGCTTCTATTCAAAATCTGGAACAAGAAGTAAGTAACCTAGCAAGGTTAATAGGTGAAAGAAAACCGGGAAGTCTACCTAGTGATACAAATGCTAACCCCCGGAATGAAACAGCTAAAGCCATTACCACAAGAAGTGGTACAACACTTAAACCACCGGAAATACCTGTAACTTCTGATGAAACTATTCCTACTCCACAAGAACCACAACCTGATCAAGATAAGGAAAAAGAACCGGTAGTTGAAAAGGTTAATGAAGATAACACAGTTAAGGATAAACCTTATGTTAAACCATACCAACCACCACTTCCTTACCCGAGTAAAATGAAGAAAGAGAAACTTGAAGCCGAGCAATCCAAATTTTTGGATATGTTTAAACAGATAAATGTAAATCTTCCTTTCATTGATGTGATTTCAGGAATGCCTAGATATGCTAAATTCTTGAAAGATCTAATCTCAAATAGAAAGAAAATGGAAGAACTCTCGGCTGTTACTATGAATGCTAATTGTTCAGCGGTGCTGTTGAATAAGATACCAGAAAAATTATCTGATCCAGGAAGTTTCACAATTCCATGTTTTCTGGGTAGTCTTAGTTCAATAGAAGCATTGGCAGACTTAGGTGCTAGTATAAATCTAATGCCGTATTCACTATACGCTAAACTAGACCTTGGAGAATTGAAACCAACAAGAATAAGCATACAACTAGCCGATAGATCAATAAAATATCCTAGAGGGATAATGGAGAACATGCTAGTTAAAGTTGGTACTTTAGTATTTCCAGTAGATTTTGTTGTTCTGGACATGGAAGAAGATTCTCAAGTTCCTCTCATATTAGGAAGACCATTCTTAAACACGGCTAAAGCAATGATAGACGTGTTCGGTAAGAAATTGACCCTAAGTATAGAGGATGAGAGTGTTACCTTTTCAGTTGATAGAGCAATGCAACAACCACAATCTGCAGATGATACATGTTATTATATTCAAACTATAGATGCACATGCAGAATTATTAGAGGAATTTCCAGAATTACAAGGAACAGGAGAATGTTCTCTAGGAGAAGGTAATGAACCAATTGATGAAGCTGAAATGTTAGCTACACTTATAGCTAATGGATATGAACCAACAACAGAAGAAATTCAAATGCTAAAAGAAGAAGACAGATATCGATATAAATCATCGATAGAAGAACCTCCGAAATTAGAGTTAAAGCCACTTCCAAACCATTTGGAATACGCTTATTTACATGGTGAATTTGAATTACCTGTAATAATATCGTCTTCTCTTACTGAAAATGAGAAATCACAACTCATTTCTGTGTTGAAAGCTCATAAACCAGCCATTGCATGGAAGATTCATGATATTAAAGGAATAAGTCCTTCGTATTGCACACATAAAATCCTTATGGAAGAAGGTCATAAAACGTATGTGCAACGCCAACGAAGACTAAATCCTAATATGCAAGATGTAGTTAAGAAAGAGATTATTAAACTGCTAGATGCAGGTTTAATTTATCTAATTTCTGATAGTCCATGGGTAAGCCCAGTTCAATGCGTGCCTAAGAAGGGTGGCATGACTGTCATTACAAATGAGAAAAATGAGCTTATTCCTACTAGGACTGTAACAGGATGGCGTGTGTGTATTGATTATAGAAAATTAAATGACGCCACCAGAAAAGATCACTTTCCCTTACCTTTCATAGATCAAATGTTGGAAAGATTAGCCGGAAATAGTTACTATTGTTTTCTAGATGGATTTTCCGGATATTTTCAAATTCCAATAGCACCAGAAGATCAAGAGAAAACCACATTCACGTGCCCTTATGGTACTTTTGCTTACAAACGCATGCCATTTGGACTTTGTAACGCCCCTGCAACCTTTCAAAGGTGTATGATGGCGATTTTTCATGACATGATAGAAGAATGCATGGAAGTATTCATGGATGACTTTTTAGTCTTCGGTGATACATTTGAATCATGTCTAGTTAATCTTGAACGAATGCTTATTAGATGCGAACAATCAAATCTAGTACTTAATTGGGAGAAATGCCATTTCATGGTTAAAGAAGGCATCGTTCTTGGACATAAAATTTCAAAAGAAGGAATTGAAGTGGATAGAGCTAAAGTAGATGTAATTGCTAAACTTCCACATCCCACCAATGTTAGAGGAGTTAGGAGTTTTCTAGGGCATGCCGGTTTTTACCGACGTTTCATAAAAGATTTTTCTAAAATTGCCACTCCTATGAATAAACTCCTAGAAAAGGATGCTCCATTCATCTTTTCAGATGAGTGTATCAAATCTTTTAATATTCTTAAAGAAAAACTTACTAATGCGCCGATCATGATAACACCAAATTGGAATCTACCATTTGAACTAATGTGCGATGCAAGTGATTTTGCAATGGGAGCCGTTTTAGGACAAAGGATTGAAAAACGATTTCAACCTATATATTATGCTAGTAAGACGTTACAAGGAGCACAAACGAACTATACAACTACTGAAAAAGAACTCCTTGCTATTGTCTTTGCTTTTGACAAATTTCGATCATATCTCGTTCTAGCAAAAACGGTGGTCTATACCGACCATTCTGCTCTTAGATACCTATTTTCGAAACAAGATGCTAAACCAAGATTAATCCGTTGGATCTTACTATTACAAGAGTTTGATATTGAAATCCGAGATAAAAGAGGAGCAGAAAATCTCGCCGCTGATCATCTTTCTCGTCTTGAAAATCCCGAATTAGAAGTTCTAAATGAATCGGCCATACAAGACAACTTTCCTGATGAATATCTATTGAAGATAGATTATAAAGAAATCCCATAGTTTGCAGACTATGCAAACTACTTAGTTTGTGGATTCCTTGAAAAAGGATTATCGTACCAAAGACGAAAGAAATTCTTCAGTGATATAAAACACTATTTCTGGGAAGATCCACATCTGTTTAAAAGTTGTCCCGATGGAATAATACGCCGATGTGTATTTGGAGATGAAGCTAGTAAAATATTAAACCATTGTCACACAGGACCAACTGGAGGGCATTATGGGCCTCAACTAACAGCAAGAAAAGTTTATGATGCTGGATTCTATTGGCCTACAATTTACAAAGATGCACACCTTCTTTGCAAATCCTGTGATGCTTGTCAAAGGGCCGGAAAAATAAGTCAACGTGATGAAATGCCACAAAATGTCATCCAAGTATGTGAAGTATTTGACATTTAGGGTATTGACTTTATGGGTCCATTTCCAAAATCTCATGATAATCTATATATACTCGTAGCCATTGATTATGTATCTAAATGGGCGGAAGCACAAGCTCTCCCAACTAATAATGCACGAGTTGTAGTCAATTTTTTAAAACGTCTTTTTGCAAGGTTTGGAACACCGAAAGCTTTAATAAGTGATCGGGGTGCTCATTTCTGTAATAATCAACTTGAGAAAGTTCTTAAAAGATATGGAGTAACTCATAAAATCTCCACCGCATATCATCCACAAACAAGTGGTCAAGTTAAAAATACCAACCGAGCTTTAAAACGTATTCTAGAGAAAACCGTAGGATCAAATCCGAAGGAATGGTCCATTAAATTGGAGGATGCACTCTGGGCTTTTAGAACAGCCTACAAAACTCCAATTGGAACCACACCTTTTAGACTTGTTTATGGAAAAGCATGTCATCTTCCAGTAGAAATTGAACACAAAGCATTTTGGGCTTTGAAGACATGTAATCTTGATATACATGAAGCTGGACGTCTACGATTAAGTCAACTAAACGAATTAGAAGAATTAAGACATGAAGCATACGAAAATTTGTTAATCTATAAGGAAAGAACGAAGAAATGGCATGATAAAAGAATCAGAAGTTCAAAAGAATTTAAAGAAGGAGACAGAGTTCTTCTTTTCAATTCACGATTTAAGCTATTTCCTGGAAAATTGAAATCAAGATGGTCTGGACCATTCATAGTCAAAAGAGTTTTCCCATACGGAACGATAGAATTAATAGATTCAAATGGGATTGAATTTAAAGTTAATGGTCACAGAGTTAAACATTACATACATGGTCCGATGGAAGTCGACAACGAAGTTAATCACAATTTCGACACCACAGCTAACTAAGTGTGGGGAGAATCAAGTCTTTAAAGGATAATATGTATTTCTGTTAGAGTTAGATTGTCTGTTTTCGTGTAGTTCTCGAAAATGGAACCCGAATGGTCTTTCCCTAGCAGACCCTAAAGAACTAGTCTTCTCCCCCCATTCTGAATTTTTATTTTTTTTAGGTTTTTACGAAATAAAGACTGCCTGTGAACTAAACCATGGTCTAATGCTACACGCTTTGATCACTAAACATAATAATGACATACTACCGAGTGAATTAGTATCAGTAATCAGAGAAAGAATGGACGGAGTTAGAAAAGAATCCAGATGCGAAGATAATAAATTACAATTTGGTAAAGGAAAATCAAAATTCGCAGCGAAAAGAAGAGCACGACACCTAGAAAGATGTCACAAATGCGGAAAATGGTCACATGGAGGTAAATGTTCAAATAATCAAACCTATTCAAATACCGAATTTGTTACTTTATGCAGAGACGGACCGTTCATATGTTTAGAAGAAAAGACACTGAATGCTCGAGGTTACGCCTATGTAGCCATGGAAAACCAATTAAACCGACTATCTTATGAATGGGATAGATCATATAACTAAGAAATCTATTTCACAGGTATGTCTGTACAGTTTTTATTTTTATTTTTATTTTTAACCTTTTGATAATAAACGCTAATTTGTTCGCTAAAAAGTATTAAATTGGTATTGAATAAAATTAGGTTTGGCGACCGAAATTATTGATATCATTCAAAAATTTATTACATCACTGCGAAATTTAACGTTTATTCTTAAGGTATAAATATCTTTAATCAATCAACCCAAAATATTTCAAAAATTCGTCATGAGTTAAATTAGGTCTTGGAACCGAAATTACTTTACCGAAAAGAGGGGCGCATATTTTTGATAATATTTGATTGATTAAAGTGGGATAAAAAGCCAAAAAGATTTTTAATTTTATTTTTACCATGTTTTTAAAATTAATATTTAAATCTTAAATTAATATTGTAAACTTTGTAAAAACAATATTTTTAAAAATGTAAATATTTGAAAAATTAATATAAGTTTGGTGTGAATTTATAATGTGAATTTTTAAAATTAAGTTTGGTGTGAATTTTTAATTTTTAAAATATGAATTTTTAATTTTATGCATTTCAAATTTTAAGTTTGGTGTGAATTTTTAATATTAATTTTGAATTTTATATTTGAGTTGTGTGAATTTAAAAACAAAAATTTACTTTATCTCATTAAGTTAAAAATATGATTTTTAAAATTCTTCGTAAGTTGAAGACTAGGTCATTGAACCGAAATTGCTTTACCCGAGGAAGGGACGAGAACTTTTATTATCATTATTTTTAATCTTATTGAATTAAAGTATGCCAAAAACATTAAAAAAACCCAAAAAATCTTTACTTTCAAAAACCGCGCTTTGATTTGACAAATTTTAAAATTTTGTCGAGGGACAGACTAGGACAACGATCCGAAACGCCCTCGCTCCTAAAGGAAAACAAAATTTTTAAAATTTAATTAATTATAAGTTTTATAAAGCATAAGGTTTTAAAAAAAAAAAAAAAAAAAAACTGAAAACACTGTAGCCGGCACCCTATACGATCGCATGGGGTTTGCACTTGGAACCCATGCGATCGCATGGGGACCAAATGCAGGTCAGAAACAAATAACAGCAGCGGGTCTGTTCTTCACCACAACACACACACATTCACGAAACTCACCCAAAAATTCACCAATTTTCGCCATTTTTCCACCGTAATTCGTCATTTTTCTTGCTCTAATCATGCCTAGATTCTCATTCTTCAGCAAATTGGTAAAAATTACACCCCTAAACTCTATAAATTCCTAGTTTTTGTGATAATTACCAATTTTTTACCTAATGCAATTTTGTTAATTTCTAGTGTAATTAGTGATAAATTGTTAGTATTTTATGCATGTATAACCTAGATTGATGCTATTTAACATGATTTGAAGCCAAAAACTTCAAAATTTTTAAAAATCTAGGGTTTGTGTTCTTGAGCAATTTGGGGCTTTTTGATATAAACAGGTTATGGCCGATTTTTGTCATGAATTATTGCTAAATTGAGTAGTGTAACATGTTTAGATAGTTAAATGATCCAAACAATGATCCTAAACATGATTTTTGGAGATTAAAGTGGACTTTTTAAGTCCAAAATTCACGAACTTGATTAATTTGATATATTTGCCATTTGAGACTTGTTTAATTATTAGTAATGAATATTTTGACATGTTATTTGAGTTAAATGCTTATGAATTTTGTATACATTTTCATATGTGCTTATTTGAAAAATGTAGAATTGTGAAAAATTGTGAAATTGTGTATAAGTTTAATTTTGATTTAACATGTTATAGTGATTGTTTTAAGTTGTTATTTTGCTAACACTAATGCATATTTGGATGCACAATTTTTGTGTTTAATGTGTTTTACAGAGAGCCGATACTGGAGGTTCAGGAGCATCATCATCTAGACGACCAGCACCAGCACCAGAACCAGAACCAGAAATGCAACACGAACAAGAACCACAACAGGAACAACAACAGCCTGATCAGCACATACCTTATTATGATCCAGTACAGTTTGTTGATGAATTCATAGTATTCCCAATGAGGCCGCCAGTAGAATTCCCAACAATTCCTGAGCACACTCTACATCCTAATCTGAGATTTGATAGAAGATGGAGAGATTACGAGACATATCAAAGGAACAAATTCAAATTGGTAACAAAAAATGTAGAGGTGCCAAGGGTAATTGATTGGGCCCCTTTGGAAACGGTCCATCTAGCTGACCGTGTTAGACAGCTTTTAGTTCAAAGGTATGGCAGTTCTTCTTTTACATATTGGGAACATCTTTTCACCATTCGTAGACCTGTATATAAGGAATGGTGTGTTGAGTTGATGAGTACTGTATCACTTGATACAAATATAGTTAGGATAGATGATAGAAGATTTCTTAGGTTTATCCTTGGCGGTAGGATGTACAGAATGTCCATGCTGGACATGGCCAGGGCCTTACAGATATATACTCCTGGTGAGTTGCTATTACCCGATTGTACAAACTTGATTCATTATGGTGAACGGGTAGATAGTAACTTTGACGCTGACGCCATTTGGAGGCGTATGTCACATTTTGATGTTTTTACACTAGCAGGATGACACTCCTATACACATATTGACAGAGCCGAGCTTCGTATTATTCATAGATTTTTGGCTAACTCGATTACACAAAGAGGTCAAAATAAAGAAAAAATTACCTTATATGATTTATTCTACCTAAAGTGTATTCGGGATCCTAGAAGCTTTGTCAATATCCCTTACTGTGTTGCTTTTTATTTATCTAAAATGGTAGAGGGAATGCAGGACGGGAGTATAATAGGAGGAGGTATTTTTGTTACTCTCATTGGAGAGTATTTAGGTGTTGATAGGAACCAAGGGGGTCCATTACAGATTTGTAGAGAACAGGTTGAGCCCTTAGGATTGAAAGTTTATGTGGGTGCTAAGGTATTGAAAAGTAGACGTAACCAGGCAGTACCCTATGAGGGATCTCATCCTCAGGTAGAGAGAGGCTCAGACGAGGAAATGGAGGAGGCGGAAGACATTAGGGATGTCTTTCGAGATGCTATTCTTGACGTCCACGTTCGTATAGATGAGGAAGCAATGACGAACGCGGCAAGACATAGTATGTATGAGCAGTGGAACTCCGAGCGAGTATACGAGGATTATAGGCGACGCCAACACGATAGCTGGTTAGTTCATCAGCACCAAATCATGAGCCAGCTATCATATCAGGTACCAAATAACTATGTACCTACTCGACCTGCTCATTTTCCGCCACATAGCCCCGATATCCGACCACCCTTTAACCGGTATGACTATAACCAAGCCTATCAGAACACCTATAACCAACAATGGAACCCACCCGATGAGATGAACTGGAACCCCTATCCAGACTGATTTAGTTCCATTTGGTTATTTTTATGATTATTATGTTTTTATCTTTTGACTTTTTCATGTTTAAACTTATGTTATTGGATAAATTTGTGTAATTTTTATTATTTTATTATTATTGTGTACTAATATTTCATATTTAGAATTTGAAAGTGGGATATTAAGTCCCATTTCAAATTGCCATGCATGATTATACTTGTATGTATGTATATTGTCGATTGTTCAAAACAGGGTAAAACAGCGCATTTTCAAAGACTGACATTAAGTTCAGCAAAAGCTACTAATTTTGACGACAAGATGACAAATAAATGTGATGTAACAACAGACGAAATGAACAAATGCTATGCACCATTTATCATTCAGCAAACAAACGCCAATATATTTGGAAACTTTGGTAAAATTTAATCATTTCTACGCTAATCACCCTCAATAATTTAAATTGTACTGATTTCTTGTAAATGAGGGCATTGCAAGATCTTAAGTGTGGGAAGGGGTTAAATTCTTTCGGATTTTTAAAATTTTTTTTATACACTTGGTTACCATTAAAAATACTAGTAACGTAGTAGTTGTATTAGAATCTAGTGCTCTCTGATAATAAAGAACAGCCCTAGTCTTATATACTGACTACCCAATTCTAGTAAAAATTTTCAAAATTTTCAATTAAATGAACTCAAAATCATGTTTATACATATTTATGAACGATAAAACTAGGTGTTAACACTGAAATTATTGTAACCTCGGAAAGGACATAAATTGAGAAACAAACCAAAATGTTGAAATTCATTTAAAATGGAATAGAGGACGATAAAAAGGAAAATAAAAGCCAAGTGTGGGAAAATTTACCAAGTTATCTTAAACATATGTCACATATAACTGAAAATACTTTTGCTTTGGACTAAACTAAACCATTTTACCCGATGAAAGAAAAAAAGAGATGGATCTATACGATGAATCAATTCCATCATTAAAAGGAAGTAAAGTCTTCCGAAAAAGACACGCGCTTCTTGATTTAGGTCAAGAAGTTGTCGTCTAGACCAGCTGTAGGTTGACGAAAAATCTAGAAAAGTCATCTCTAAAATCAGCAAGAAATCCACGGACCTCAGCATCAAACAGGGTCGCCAAGTGGTCAGATTTATCCTAACCATGAGAAGGATTTATCTCGTACAATGGGGGGCACCGTGCAAATTAGCTTGATAAGACTAATGAATCAGATCTCCAGAAAGGATAATCTCCTTAAAAGATCAAAAATCAGCTTTTAAGACTGATATTACTCAATCCTTGAGATTGACTTTAAAGATTGAGAATTACAAACTCATGGAATTCGATGATATCTAAACTCGAGCTTGAACGAGAAAATATTTTGATCAAATTAAAATCGATTTGTTTTATGAAAACCCATTTTCAATGCGTTCATTACCATTGAACGTAAAATCCTAGGAATTCACCTGGAATTCATTAGGTCACCTGAACCAAATCGGGTGTCAACCGTAAGAACGGTGGTTGCATAGTGGTCAAAGACAGGACCTTGTGCCAGACCGAAAAATCATAAGGGTGAGCTTTACTATTGCTCCTACCAAGGATAGTAATTGCATCCGACACGTTATAGACCATAATTAAAAGCATGTCAGGGGACATTGCCTTAACAGTTGCTTGTTCAACGCTTTCATTTACAACCGGACGGTAGTTTATCGAAAGGTAATATACGGGACAAGTAAACTGGACGTGTTGATTTCCAAATACAAGGTTAGCAAGTGGGTGACACAAAACCGCAAGTTTTGAGCTAAAATTTTCAAATCTGAAACCCACCAAACCCACAAAAATATTTTGCAACACCGGTGAAGGGTTATTCCGGAAAACTTATCTAGGGTAAAAACTAGATTTAATTTTCAAAAGATCAAATGTTTTCATAAAGATCCAATTTCCTTAATGGATCTAAATTTTTATAGTCATGTGGGACTGTAAACCATATCGTTACTACCATTGTTTATACCGCCGTATAGAAAATCACTGATGTACAAAGTGTGAAGAATAAAGAAGTGATTCTAGTATTTCAAGACGATATTGCTTGAGGACAAGCAACGCTCAAGTGTGGGAATATTTGATAATGCTAAAAACGAACATATATTTCATAGCATTATTCCTCAAGAAAGACAAGCTTTTAGTTGCAATTGTTCTATTTAAAAGTGATATTCGTTTAAATAATAAAAGGTGAAGACAAAAGACAGATTCAACGAATTGAAGACGCAAACGACCAAAAAGCTCAAAAGTAAAAAAGACAATCAAAGAGGTTCCAATTATTGATAAGAAATGTCTCAAAATTACAAGAGTACAAGATTCAAAACGCAAAGTACAAGATATTAAATTGTACGCAAGGACGTTCGAAAATCCGGAACCGGGACCAGAGTCAACTCTCAACGCTCGACGCAACGGACTAAAAATTACAAGTCAACTATGCATATGAATATAATATAATATATAATTAATTCTTAAAATTAATATATATATTATATTATATTTATAAAACGTCGGCACAAGGAAACAAGCAACATGTGAGCTCTCCCAGCTGGCCATGCGATCGCATGGCCAGGAAGAAGAAAGTTCATGCGATCGCATGGCATGAAAAGTCAGGCCACATCTCCTATAAATTCGCAGTTTGGTGAACGCAAAAAAATGATCCATCCATCTCTCTATCTATATCGTAAAATATATATTTATAATTTATATTTTAATTTTAATTTTAATTATAATTCTAATAATAAGGGTATGTTAGCGAATATTGTAAGGGTGTAAGTCGAAATTCTGTCCGTGTAACGCTACGCTATTTTTAATCATTGTAAGTTATGTTTAACCTTTTTACATTAATGTCTCGTAGCTAAGTTATTATTATGCTTATTTAATCCGAAGTAATCATGATGTTGGGCTAATTACTAAAATTGGGTAATTGGGCTTTGTACCATAATTGGGGTTTGGACAAAAGAACGACACTTGTGGAAATTAGACTATGAGCTATTAATGGGCTTTATATTTGTTTAACTAAATGATAGTTTGTTAATGTTAATATAAAGATTTACAATTGGGCGTCCCTATAAATTACCATATACACTCAATCGGACACGATGGGCGGGGTATTTATATGTACGAATAATCGTTCATTTAACCGGATACGGAACTGGATTAGTAGTTAATAAACTTGTTGAAACAGGGGTGAATTACATTCAAGGGTAATTGGTGTAATTGTTAACAAAGTAGTAAAACCTTGGTTTACACGCAGTCGATAACCTGGTGTATTCATTAAACAAAGTATTAAAACCTTGTTACAATTCGAATCCCCAATTAGTTAGAATATTTAACTTCGGGTATAAGAATAATTTGACGAGGACACTCTCACTTTATATTTATGACTGATGGACTGTTATGGACAAAAACCAGACGGACATATTAAATAATCCAGGACAAAGGACAATTAACCCATGGGCATAAAACTAAAATCAACACGTCAAACATCATGATTACGGAAGTTTAAATAAGCATAATTCTTTTATTTCATATTTAATTTCCTTTATTTTATATTTAATTGCACTTCTAATTATCGCATTTTTATTATTATTGTATTTAATTGCACTTTTAATTATCGTACTTTTTAATTATCGCAAGTTTATTTTATCGTACTTTTATTATTCGCAATTTCATTATCGTTATTTACTTTATGCTTTAATTTAAGTCTTGTATTTATTTTTAATGTTTTACATTTGGTTTTAACTGCGACTAAAGTTTTAAAATCGACAAACCGGTCATTAAACGGTAAAAAACCCCCTTTATAATAATAATATTACTTATATATATATATTTGTATTTTTATAAAAGTAAACTAATATAGCGTTAAGCTTTGTTTAAAAAGATTCCCCGTGGAACGAACCGGACTTACTAAAAACTACACTACTGTACGATTAGGTACACTGCCTATAAGTGTTGTAGCAAGGTTTAAGTATATCCATTCTATAAATAAATAAATATCTTGTGTAAAATTGTATCGTATTTAATAGTATTTTCTGTAAAAATATAAGCTATTTTCGTATACCACGCTGCAAACATCAATTATCATTATTTGATAATCTACGTAAAGCTTTTTAAACCTTTATTTATGAAATATATGTTATGGTTTGTTTTAAAAATGAATGCAGTCTTTGAAAAACGTCTCATATAGAGGTCAAAACCTCGCAACGAAATCAATTAATATGGAACGTTTTTAATCAATAAGAACGGGACATTTCATGTAGCGCAGCCTGTACTGCGGCTATGTTTGAAGCAAGAAAGGCACGAAATTCCTCTTCGCTCATATTCAAGGTGTGTCGAGTAGTCGGTGCCATTTCCTTCAAAATAGTCAAATGAAACGAGTTAATCATATAGAATATCAAGAGTAGTCAATAGTATTTCGTAGCGTAATATGAACTTATTTATAAAAGCTCTTTCTTCATATTAGCGTTTTATACTCTTTAATTCGGGTAGTACCTACCCGTTAAGTTCATACTTAGTAGCTAACATACCATTTCAACTACTACAATTCTATATGAAAAACTAATCACAAAAAAAAAAAAAAAAAATTATCATATTCAAACCTTTATACAATAACTTGCAAACTTACAATACCGCTTTTTTTTTTACATATAGCATGAAATATAGCACATACAACTTTGATACAAAGTAGTTGCGAAGATAATTCTAGTTAATAAATAAGGCGTTCAGCAAAGGCAATAAAGACACGTAATTCATACGTCCAGAAACAAGTCATGCATTCTGGTTTTACTAATACCACTTCTCATCCTTGGTTTTGTGGAACATAACCGTTGTGACCGATAGTAAGACAATGTGTTGTAACGTTGTCAAAAGGATGAAGGTTACGTAATGACCAACAGTCTCGTAATAACCTAAAAACCTCATTTCTTACCCCAATTACCGACTCCGTCACTTGTGGAAACGTTTTGTTTAATAGTTGTAGCCCGATGTTCTTGTTCTCACTTTGGTGAGAAGCGAACATTACTAACCCGTAAGCATAACATGCTTCTTTATGTTGCATGTTAACCGCTTTTTCTAAATCACGAAGTCCTATATTCGGATATATTGAGTCAAAATAATTTCTTAACCCGTTGCGTAAAATAGCATTTGGGTTCCCCGCAATATATGCGTCAAAGTAAACACATCGTAACTTATGGATTTCCCAATGTGATATCCCCCATCTTTCGAACGAAAGCCTTTTATAAATCAAGACATTCTTGGAACGTTCTTCGAATGTCTTTGAAACTGATCTCGCCTTAAATAGTTGTGCCGAGGAATTCTGACCGACTCTAGACAAGATTTCATCAATCATGTCTCCGGGTAGGTCTCTTAAAATATTGGGTTGTCTATCCATTTTGTTTGTTTATACTGTAAAATAGATAAGAGTTAGATTCATAAAAAAAATACTTATTAATACAAGCAATTTTTACATATATCATAAAGCATAAGCACACTATATTACATATATTACACCACACGAATACAACTATCTTATTCCGACTCGCTCGTTTCTTCTTCTTCGGTTTTGGTTCGTTTTGCCAAGTTTCTAGGGATGTATGATGTTCCCCTAATACGAGCCGTCGTTTTCCACATTGGTTTAGAAAAACCTGGTGGTTTAGAGGTTCCCGGGTTATTGTCACAACTTAAGAAATACGGGTGTTGATGATACATATAAAGTTCATCGGGTTTGGAATCAAATTTCTCTATTTTTATGCCCTTTCCCTTATTGTTCTCTTTTGCCTTATTAAATTGTGTTGGGGTAATTTCTATAACATCATCGGAATCCTTGTCGGGATCCGATTCATCGAAGAATTGGTAATCCTCCCAATACTTTGCTTCCTTGGCGGAAACACCATTGACCATAATTAACTTTGGTCGGTTGGTTGAGGATTTTCTTCTACTTAACCGTTTTATTATTTCCCACACATTTAAGTATTCTTGATTTTATGAAACTAGAACTTGTAGAATTTATGAAGAACACTTAGAACTTGAAGATAGAACTTGAGAGAGATCAATTAGATGAAGAAAATTGAAGAATGAAAGTGTTTGTAGGTATTTTTGGTCGTCGGTTTATGGATTAAATATAAAGGATATGTAATTTTGTTTTCATGTAAATAAGTCATGAATGATTACTCATATTTTTGTAATTTTATGAGATATTTCATGCTAGTTGCCAAATGATGGTTCCCACATGTGTTAGGTGACTCACATGGACTGCTAAGAGCTGATCATTGGAGTGTATATACCAATAGTACATACATCTAAAAGCTATGTATTGTACGAGTACGAATACGGGTGCATACGAGTAGAATTGTTGATGAAACTGAACGAGGATGTAATTGTAAGCATTTTTGTTAAGTAGAATTATTTTGATAAGTGTCTTGAAGTCTTTCAAAAGTGTATGAATACATATTAAAACACTACATGTATATACATTTTAACTGAGTTGTTAAGTCATCGTTAGTCGTTACATGTAAGTGTTGTTTTGAAACCTTTAGCTTAACGATCTTGTTAAATGTTGTTAACCCAATGTTTATAATATCAAATGAGATTTTAAATTATTATATTATCATGATATTATGATGTACGAATATCTCTTAGTATGATATATACATTAAATGTCGTTACAACGATAATCGTTACATATATGTCTCGTTTCAAAATCATTTAGTTAGTAGTCTTGTTTTTACATATGTAGTTCATTATTAATATACTTAATGATATGTTTACTGATCATAATATCATGTTAACTATATATATAACCATATATATGTCATCGTATAGTTTTTACAAGTTTTAACGTTCGTGAATCACCGGTTAACTTGGGTGGTCAATTGTCTATATGAAACCTATTTCAATTAATCAAGTCTTAACAAGTTTGATTGCTTAATATGTTGGAAACACTTAATCATGTAAATAACAATTTCATTTAATATATATATAAACATGGAAAAGTTCGGGTCACTACATCGATCAACGATTGACCGGCTTCCTCGGACGACAAACGCAAGGCCGCATCGGATGACGTCGAACTCCTTTGATTCTTGGTACTTGCTTGACCCTGTGGACGACGTAGAGGTTCTTCTCGGAATAAACTCTGAAACTGACGCAGATCCACACCTTGACCCGGTCCACTCGGAACGGACCGCGGTACCCCTATCGGTTCCTTTCTCTTGTTCACGACACCCTCGAATGTTAAAAATTTAGGACACTCTTTAAGCAATTTATGTACTTCCTCGTAAATAAAGGTACGACCCATTTATTCCTTAAATGTGTGTCGCGCATTTGAGATGATATCTGAGTCGTTTTGCCCACTTGGCCAATATTTTTCAAGCTTTGTGTAATGTCCGATAAAAAATCTTGACATCTTTCGACATTTTGCTCCATTTTACCGAGATTTGATTGGCTCGATGTTTTTCCCGAACTTGCGAATTGTATGTTTCTCGGATATGACCCCAAAATGAATCTTTTGTTTGACTAGTTCCTGTATTTTTGGAGGATTGCATTCATACTCTAGCCAAAAGTGCACTTTCCTCATCCGACCATGCCACTTTTTTGCATCTCATTTTTTCCCTTTTCCTTTCGGGTCACTTTCAACTACTTCTTCAAATTCTTTGGGTTGAGTTTCATGAACGGATTCTACTTCTTCATCATTGGATTCGGTACCAGTTGTAATTTGTGTGGGAATTCGATTTGGTGTTTGTTGAAAAATAGGTTGTCGAATTATTGGTTGAGAGTGTTGTTGAGGGAATTGTTGGTGAGGATATTGTTGTTGAGGATGAAGGAATTGTTGATATGATTGATTAACGAATTGTCGTTGAGGAGGAAAATTGGTGTATTGTTGAGTCGGAGTAAAACCGGAAGATCGTGATGCGTACGCGGCAAACCCCATGCCTTGATTTGGGTTCGAAGATGACCCGAAAGGTGAGTTGTACATTTGGTTTTCAAGTAGTGATTGAAAAAAATCATTACTTCGTTGTGTATCGAGAAGTTCGTTTTGTTTGTTTTGATTATTATTTTTTATGATGATTTGTTAGGCATTTTAAAAAGGTGGATGAGTGTTTAGAGTTTTTAAAATGATAAAAGTATTGGGAGTGTTGGAAGTGTTTTGATTTATGTTGGTTTGGAAATTAAATATATATAGAGAGTTAAAAGTGAGAAAATTAAATATTTATCCGTTGCATTTTATCAAACGGTAATATTACTGTTGCTTTTTCGTTCCTTTTTGTCCATTTCCCCCAAAACTGTCGTCCTCACATATATTATAGGATGAAAAATTGTTGGGCGAAGTGTTACATGCTATGGAGGGCGGCTCATAGCATATACAATTCCATCGGCGCCCTCCCAAGCATAACCGAGGGCGGCTCCAAAGCACAATCGTTGGAAATGGTCTAAGCATGCAAATAAAAAGGAGAACTTTTCTCAAATAAAATATTGACATTCGTTTAACATTTTTGATATAATACTCCGTAAAGTATATCACTAATTAAGCTAATTAAGCTACCAATAATGCTCACGACGAATTTCAAACTCTCAGCCTTTTGGTTAAAAGGGCTGTTCTTAAAAAATGTTTTTTAAAAGCAAACATAATTTTATTAGAATTATAGTGAAACATAATACAGGAGAGAGCTACTAGCTATATGTACATGATATCTTGAATACCAGTTCTAAATAGTATTAGAGGAAATAAGATACAGAATACCCCAAACTCATGGGAGTTGCAAAAACTCGAAGCTGGTTATAATTTTTGAAGACGTACGAGGATCACACCAGCTCTCTTTCAAACAATTCCTTCTTTTGGGGGGATTTTTGGGTTTGATAACCATTTGAGCCATTCAAAGTTGCCTTTTTCCTACGACACGATATCCATTCAAAACTTTTGGACTGAATTTCGGATATTAGGTGAAGGATGCTAGCATGATCATTTCCAAAGACATAATTATTCAAATTTTTTCGAAAATGTGTATCCCGTAACTCAAACGACCGCTTGCCAAATGGAAGACCTTTGTATATTGTTATATCCGGGTTTTTGTCGTTGAAGGTACTTGAGATATCAGAAATGTTGATTTGATTTAGATTCCACCATTGCGTTAAAAATGTTTATTATGTGTACTTATAAGAAAAAATGTAACAACCCAACCCAATATCCAACCGAAACAGTAAACAAAAATTTTTTTTTTATTTTTTTTACAAAGGGGTGCGCGGCGCGCAACACCCCTTGTGCGCGGCGCGCACAAGCCGCATCAGCTTCTGTCCGGTTTTGCAATTTTTCAAATAAAGATCTCCCACTTCCCGACACATTTAGACGAAACGCTTTTCACAACATGTTATAATATGTAAAACTAACACATTCCAATAATAAAAGAAGTTTTACGACACCGGGCCCACGTATGCCCAAATTACGAGTTTCGTACAAATTACAAGGTCCAACCGAATTAGTTTAAATTCCAAACGACACTAAAGCATGATGTTTGGGGGTTAAACTACCCAAGTCTCGGTCAAACTTCAAAAAGCTAAACATCCAAAAGCTTCTCCTATCATAACGAAGCGGGATCACTAATCCAAACGAACGCTCTTACCCTTGTCCACGCCGGAGCCTATAAAAAGGTAAACAACGAGAGGGTAAGCAAAACGCTTAGTGAATGTAATAATTATACACGTACATATATAACCTACTTACTTGCAATCACTTACACCAATACCTCATACACGCTAGCATTTAAATTAGCATACCATTTCAAAGTACAACGCTAAATTCCCAAAATCACGAGCTAGCACAAACGATAACATATAACACGAACAATATATTATGCTATATCACTACACATAATCATGGTTAACCAAAATACAAAGGGAACGATTCTCGCGAATGAACCGTTAGCCACGCAGACGCCACTAGTATGCATCACTAGTCCCTTGGGTGGTATCGACGCCCGAACTTAAAACCCACCCGTCACGTGAAATGTGGTATCGAACGCCCGAACTTTAAAATCACACTTCACGCCCGCACACATACATATGATATGGTATCGAACGCCCAAACTTTAAACCCATATCACATGCCACACATGCGAATGAGGTATCGAACGCCCGAACTTTAAACCCTCATCCCATGCTAACACGATGTGGTATCGCATGCCCGAACTTAAACCCACATCGCATTTCACACAAGTAAATACATTACATACACACATGTATAATTGTTTCACTCACCTTATTGCCTTTTGGTGAATGCTAAATCGAGCTCGCAACCTTCAACGTAACGCACCTATTAGATTATACACAATATTAATCACACATTCAAGTTGGTGAACCAACTTACTCGCCACCCAAGTGTCATTTTGACCCATCTCAAGGTTAGCACACCCATTTTGGGTCATCAACACACCCAAATAACACCCACTTACTTAATATCAAAGTGTGCTAGTAATTAACTAACCAATTAAGACTCATAAACACCAATTAACACTTTGAAACCCTAGGTTAGTTATTATTGAGTCTTCATGACTCAATCTTACCCAAGAACCCTCAAAATCATCAATATTAGGTTTTATGTTCATCACTAACCCAAACCCTAACCCTTAAACAAATTAAAATAAGAAAATCAAGATTAGAGCATACCACCACACTCAAAACGTAGCTAGTGATTAGATGAACAACTTTAACATACGCGCTTTGGCCCGAAATCAACTTCCTCCTCCTTGATTTGAGCTTTCTCTCACTAAATGGGTTTCTCACTCTAGATTGAATGGAAGAGATGATAAGGTTGGTGGATGTGAATTAAAGACTCCACCCAGCCTTTTAGTGGCTTTAAATCCTGCCTCAAGTGAAAAGATCAAAATGCCCCACGTTCAATTTAAATTAGAAACAGAAATCTGTCAACAGGAATAGTGCGCCACGCGCACACTTAATAATGCGCGGCGCGCACCTGTGGTCTGAACAGGTTCTGCCTCTGTTTAATCACCCACTGTCATCCACACTTTAAGTACCCTATTTACACCTCTGTACAATAAATATTCGGGTCTTACAAAAAATAACAAGAGGTACTAATTAATTACATTTTTTCAACAAATTTAACTAGACGTTGGAACAAGGCATGATAAAAATGTTGGAACTAATCGGTTCATGTCTCCTATAGGAAGTTGACAAAACATTATGTATGCATATAAGCACTTGAGAACCATCCTCTATTACCAGGTGGCACGGTGTAATCACTGTAGCAGTGGCAGTTTAAATCGGGGTGATTGTGTACGTGACTAGGGGAAGAGGCCCGATATTTGAAAAAAGTCCAGATGTAAATGAACGGGTGTGATTGTAGGAGCTAATCGGTTTGTGTGTCGCATATAGAAAGTTTAAAGAACTTCTCTCCAACCCTAAAAACGATCCAACAAAAAATAGGTTTATAAAATCGAAATTGGACTACACAGTTTTCTAGTCCGTATTTTTTTTTAAACGGCGCAAATATATTAAGCCATAAAGGCATACAAAAACACTTATACTCCGTATGTTTTTTTTAGCTAAATTGAAGATTCATACTCTAGTACAAGTGTAGTTAATGTGGCGTAGAGGTCTAGAAAGGTAATGGGATCATGGGTGGGGTTTATCTTTACTTCCCTTCTAAATTAAGAAAGAATGAGTGAATTTTAGTTAAAGTCGCATAGGATCCATGTTTATGCTTTCAAAGATTGCATGTATCCCTATATGATTAATTCTTAAGATTCATAGGTTAGAAGCTGTTTTAAATAATTCTTCTTAATTCCGTAAAAGCTATGTTAAAAAGTTTTCAACACCACCAATTTTCTGTTTCGTGATGCGATATATTTATAAATAAGATGTAAACAATTGTTCTTCTTGTCGAAAGTGAATAAAGTCATTCGTAAAATCTTGATCTCTGCAGGAAAAGAAATCCTTGTAGTCTTCATTAAAAAGTAAAAAGAGTGCTTACATGTGAATGTATTAATCGCAAGTATGCAGAATTTTTTTTAAAAAAAATGACGTCTCCAAGTGGTAATATCTACTATGAGAACAAACCACTACTATGATGTCATAACTAAGGCCCCATTTGGTTAGAATATGTGAATCAAACGGATCGATCTAAAGAATTCAATTTCGATTATGTCAAATTCTTTTGAAATTTCGTAAGCCAAATGAGCCTAAATTTTAATTACCATATAACGTCATATATTTGGATTAAAGTATACTACACCGTAACTATCTTCTGCCCACACATTTTGAATTTTGTTTGTTGACGTGCACATTGAATTACATTGCTTTTAGAATCGGTCTATTTTTTAAACTAGATATAGTAAGTATTTGTTTTATAATGAGACAGAGGTCAAGGTTAACTGATAAATAGCTTAGTTGGTTAACTAACTTAACTGATTTAAATGACAAAATTGCATGGATGGTCCATGAACTTTGCAACAAAAAGCAAGGTAAACCGTTATCTTTTTTTTCGACTCAGATGACCCTAAACTATCAACATATAGCACCGATGGCCCATAACCCAAACTATGTTACTTTTGATCCCGTTAAATTACCTCACATGCCAAGCACGTGAGGGCATTTTAGTCTAGTCACCTTTTATTATTTGAAGACAAAGCACAGACTGGGCAAAACTTCAAAACAAGAATAGTACTGAATCTAAAAAAAACACCTCACTACATTAAAACAAAGTCTCAAATTCATTCATCTTTCACTTCATAAACACAAAATCACAATTATTAACATAAAACAATTAATCTCATCTTTCATAAACAGAGTCAGATCCAAAGCTCGTCATATCGTTCATCATCATCCTTATACGCTAACCTACATCGATCTAGGCATTCACCATTTTGAAGTTAAATCACCAAATTAAGACCTAATTTGTGTTCCTAAACATAAACCTAACCTTCTTCGATCATCAAATCCGATTAACAGTTTCACATTGATAGATTTTCAGATCGTGTTCGTCGCTAACCGAAAAGACGAACGACGTAGGTGCACAGAACAATCCAGAACGTTTTCACGAAAAGTAAAATCGTAGTTTGATTCTTAACTATATCGTGAACTTTTCTACAAATTTTTAGGTTGAAATTCTTTTTTTCAATCTTTAATTTTTGAGTCAAATTTGAAAAACCGAAAAGTCAAACTGATTTCTATCAATTGAATTATAATTTTTTTAGATTGTTTTGGATCCAAGTTCTTATTTTTGAGTGTTATTAACATGATTTAGAATCACTTTTATGTAATAAGTTTTGTTTAATTCGAAACATGGATTGAGTTTATAAGAAAACTCATGCTACTGGTAGTGACCCGGAAAATTTCGACTAATTTTAAACCAAACTCTTGATACAATTTAATATCTTTGATACGATAAGCAAAGTCTGTTAGGTTGAGTCTCAAAGATTTTGAACTATTTTCATGAATGTAATTATCCTTCTACTGTTCTCGACGATTCACGAACAACTAAATGTAAATAGATATATATATTTAAAAATATAAATATATATTTTAATTTGAAATATAAATTGAGATATTATATTATTTAGTTATTAGAAATAAATTGTGCAAAGTAAAATAATATATGATATAATAAAAATTATTAGTAAAATAAACATATGTACATATATGTAAATTATATCGAATATAGATATAATGTTTCGAATTTAATAGTAAAGGATAATAACGCACGTCCATTATTTCAATTGATATTAATTAAGTTGCGAGCTTGTGAGTATAATCAAATAAATAATAGACGGGCTTACTCGATCATGTTTTGCATATTTTATGACTAAAATAAATACATGAATTTAATTTAAAAATTTGGGATTTTTCCGAATACTTCTATCCGCCACTGATCAACGACGGAGTACGAAATTCAGCCCGTGATAGGTGACGAATAACAATTTACACGTTTATATTTTAATTTATATTATAATTATTATTATTCGATATGTTTTACAGTTGTGTGACACTATCTTTATTTCCATTCTTGATCCGTGAATTTGAATGCCAGTTCTTAATTATTGATAGTTGATTGAATTGTGATTTTTAATATATTATTAATATTAGTTATTATTATTATATTATTTAGTTTACTGTGTTTAGTTTGAATATTGACACACTTCTTTTAATTATATACGGAGTAAAATATGAAAGGAAGACCACCATTTATATTTTATTAACTATGTCTCCTTCCTTGTGAGCTACCATCACCGAAACCATCACCACTCGAACTTGTTACTGACTCTATCAACATTAAGAACCACCACCGTCCCTGTTGTTCACCTCGTCACCACCTGAACCAGCGTATATGATGCGATTGTTTTTTATTAAAAACCATCATATTCTCTCTCCTCTCTCTCTCTAAAAACCTGCTCACTGATCACCGCCACCATTCCATCTCCTTAAACCACCATTTCCTTATGACTGCGGACAACACACGCACACCATCACAAACTACATCATTGAAAACCGTTAGAACCATCATCACGTTTGCTACTGTTGTGATACTGTTTTCTTCCTATTCGAGCACCATCATCAATATAATAAAACCTGCTACAGTTACTTATTCATTTTTTTTTTCTCTTTCTTTACCTTCGAAAATCTGCTGCCATGTTTTTTTTTATACGAAGGTGCAGCTACAAATGTTGCTACTACCTCAGCCGGAAGTATCTGTTGCTGCTCGGAAATGATGGAGATCACGGTAAAGATGATGATTCGACAATGATGAAGATTATGAGATGATGATGGTGACAAGGTGAGTTAACGATGATAATTAAGGGTGATCGTTCATGATGAGTATAATAGCGAAGATAAGTAATATTGATGATGATAAGCATGATTATAATGATGATGATTTGATGATTATAATGATGATGATGATTTGATGATTAAAATGATGATCATGTTTAAATGTTAAAAATGATGAATAGTCCTGGGTCTTGGTTTGAAGAAGAAAGAATAAAAAGAAAGACAGAAACAGGTTATATAGGTAATAGGTTCGTATTATTACAGAAAAATAGAAACGGATCAGCGGTTTGGAGTCTGGGTGTTGAACAGTAGGTCGCGGGTTCGAAACTAGGCGTGACTGTATAATTTTTTATATAAAAACTGGTTGGGTTGCTGTGAAAGACTGGGTCTGTGGGCTGTAATTGGACCGAGGCCCAACCGATTTTTTCAGTGGGCTGAAACAAGAGCAAAGTAGTATGTTAAAACCGATTTCGGGGTAAATATATTAAGCTAGCTGTACAAATCAGAAAAATAGTAATAGAGGGATGGTGTGAAGTGTTTGCGGGTGAGTTGGAGGTCATGGGTTCGAGCCTGGGCAAGAGTGTTTATTGTTTTTTTAAAGCTCCTTTTATTAAGGTAGTACTTTTATTAATATTATTATTATTATCATTATTACTATTATTGTTATTATTACTATTATTATTATAATTATTATTAGTATTACAAATATAAGTATTAGTTGCTATTTATTATTATTATAAAATTATAATTGCAATTATGATTGTTATTATTATTATTATTATTATTGTACAATTATGATAATGATTATTAATAAGTATTATTCGTTTATGAACTAAACTTGGAAATTATGGAAAACTCTTATGATCTTGAATAAGATAAGTATTTAGATAAATATAAAATTTATATTGATTGAGATATAACTATGATCATGCATATTGTAAACAAAATAGCTATACATATGTAAGTATAGATATAACACTGTTAAGTTCTTAAGATAGTAATAAGTATTATTATTAATAGTTAATAATATTATTATTATGATCACTACTAATATTTTATTATTATTATTATTTTTACAAAAATTATTAATTTATTATCATTAAAACTAACATTATTTATATTAACAAGTAATATCTAGGTCATTTATTAAAATAATACTGATTATGAAAATAAAGGTTTTAATGACATTAATAAGGTTATAAGTAAAGATTATATATATATAAATGTAATTAATACACATAACTTAACTATAGTAACAATTACATATATAAAATGAAAATATATAAATAATGAAACCTATAAATTATTAAATATATAAATTAAATCACTAATAATAATATATATTTATTCGATTACGACTATATGTTTTAATATACATACAAATGATATAGGTTCGTGAATCCGAGGCCAACCCTGCATTGTTTAATGTCGTCATATGTATTTTTACTACAAAATACATTAGGTGAGTTCATTTTCCCTTTTTACTCTTTACGTTTTGGGACTGAGAATACATGCGCTGCTTTTATAAATGTTTTACGAAATAGACACAAGTAATCGAAACTGCATTATATGGTTGGATTATCGAATCAAATATCACCCTATTTAGTCTGGTAATCTAAGAATTAGGGAACAGAAACCCTAATTGACGCGAATCCTAAAGATAGATCTATCGGGCTCAACAAGCCCCATCCAAAGTACCGGATGTTTTAGTACTTCGAAATTTATATCATGTCCGATGGAGGATCCCGGAATGATGGGGATATTCTTATATGCATATTGTTAATGTCGGTTACCAGGTGTTCAATCCATATGAATGATATTTTGTCTCTATGCATGGGATGTATGTTTATGAGAAATGGAAATATGAAACCTTGTGGTCTATTAAAATTATGAAATGATTATTTATGTTAAACTAATGAACTCACCAACCTTTTGGTTGACACTTTAAAGCATGTTTATTCTCAGGTACGAAAGAAATCTTCCGCTGTGCATTTACTCATATTAGAGATATTACTTGGAGTCATTCATGACATATTTCAAAAGATGTTGCATTCGAGTCGTTGAGTTCATCAAGATTATTATTAAGTCAATTATATTTGGATATATTATGAAATGCTTTACATGCCTGTCAACTGTCGATGTAACGAAAGTTTGTCTTTTAAAAACGAATGCAATGTTTGTAAAATTTATCATATAGAGGTCAATTACCTCGCGATGTAATCAACTGTTGTGAATCGTTTGTAATCGATATGGACTTCGTCCGGATGGATTAGGACGGGTCATTTCAGTTGGTATCAGAGCGGTGGTCTTAGCGAACCAGGTCTTACATTAGTGTGTCTAACTGATAGTCGTTAGGATGCATTAGTGAGTCTGGACTTCGACCGTGTCTGCATGTCAAAAGTTTTGCTTATCATTTCTAGTCGGAAATCATCTGCTTATCATCCTTAGGAAATTACCTGCTTATCATTCTTAGTCTAGACATGTCTTACTGCCTCTATTGCATAGACAGTGTATAGATAAATTCATATCTTAGCGTATCTGTTATTGTTACCCTTGCCTGACAGTTTCCGTAGATTCCTCCGTAATTTATGGGATTTTAGTATTAAATATGCATATGTAAAATTATATATTGCAGGGTACTAATCTACATCCTATTCTTTTTCTTATCAAAAATCCTTCATCTGATCATACGAGATGAATCCCTCAACCAGTTCGAGTCCTTTAGATTCCGATAGCTATTCCGATAGTTATTCCGACAGCTATTCCGACATAGATGTTCACCTAAGCTCCGAAAACGGCGTCATCGGCATGAATCAACCAATCAGCCATTTTCAATTCATCTGATGGGTTCGTAGTCGACTTAATTAATGGAAACGCGCAGAAGGCAATCCCTTCCACCAACCGAATTCACCTCTTGACAATGAACCTGAAGCGTTTACCGGCGAACATGTTCGAGACACCATTTTCAGTCTCATTTCCGGGGTAACTTGACAAGATTATATTCTATCCACAATTCTGAACCTTATTCATCCGCTCGTTCCGACCGATAATCATCCTGGAGTAATAAGTCAACAAACTTCACGCTTGAATAATCAATTCGGAGAATATGGTGCAAAATGTACCAGCTTCAGCAACATCACCGGCACCAACAGTAAAATCAATAACAGCACCAGTACCATCAACAATCCATGCTTCAATATCATCATCTGTACTTTGAGTATGATCTTCGTTCGACATGTCGAATATGTAATCTCTAAAGTTTTAAAGATTATTTATTCTAGTTCCAACCGAAAAACAAATGAGTTTAATATTATATTAACTCATTAAATCCATGAATACATCTGAAGAAAATATATATGTATATATGTTTTCATAAAGATTATAATTAAAAATTCTCTTGTACAAACTGTTAATGGTGAAAATATTTTAACGGGTAGGTAATACCCGAGGACTATTTAAATTTCACATTAATAAGTTACATTGTACGTTCTTCGAATCTGTTTCAACAGTCATATACTATCCTACTTACATCCACCGATATACAAATCCGTTCACCACAGAATAACCATATTCATCCAAATACATATTTGGATTTTGACCTATCAGAATCCAACAAGTGGCATAATGAAGAAATAATGGACACAATAAAAAATTGATTAGAAACAGATTAATTAACAATATGAAATTCTATTAAGAATCCACGCTAACAAAATCCTAGCTAACTGTTAATTCCGTATTACCATTTAATTATCGCAATTTATTTATCGCAGTTTATTTATCGCAATTTATATCCTCGCAATTTTATTTATCGTCATTTAATTTCTGTTATTTACTTTACGCACTTTATATATCATCATTTAATTTCTGTTATTTATTTTTACGCACTTTAAATATCGGGACATGTATACAAGGTTTTGACATATCATATCGACGCATCTATATATATTATTTGGAATCACCATAGACACTCTATATGCAGTAATGATCGAGTTCTCTATACAGGGTTGAGGTTGATTCTCAAATAATATATATACTTTGAGTTGTGATCGAGTCTGAGACATGTACACGGGTCACGATATTTATTAATCAATTCGAATATTATATATTAAACTATATATGAATTACTGGACTGTTACTGTGGAATATCAACTGTGGACTACCAACACTGGATAATTAAAATGAATTAAAATATTGATTATAACATATGAAACTAAACAATTCTTCAAGTTTGCCACTTGATTTCATTTTAAACCCCATTCATATCATCACAATTACAATCTGCGTTCAAACCTTTCATGATTCTTGAAAACACCTCAATCGGGAGGATGAACTAACCGCACTTCATCTACGGAAGGAAAGATTTATGCATATAGTTATGCACTTGAGAAACTCTCGGAAACTGAGTAAAAGTTTAGTATGTAGCCGCGTCAGATCCTTTGGCATTTATTAGCAAAAATAACTTTACGATCCCTTTTCAAGGTAGCCAATTTTGTCACAGCTCCAGCAGGTCAACTTCGACTTTTCATTCGAAGTAGCCTTACTATAATCCGGATATATACGATTACCCTTTTTGATACCGGAGAATTCTTTTATATTCTACCATATTACCAACAGACATACCAGCAACCTCGTTACTTCTTGGATTAAATCTCTCTGACAAATCATTATATTTATTCATTGAAACCCTATCATATACTCATCCGCATCTTGTAACGAGAACTGCCATACCAATTACAGGGAATCTGCAATCAGTACTTTGAAAACTCACAGCATATCTACATCAACAGTTATATGTATGACATTTATCTCTTAGAATTATGATCTCTTCTTCTGGAATTCTGAAAAGCACTCAGTCACAAATCAATACTCTGAATGTTGAAAAATCCGAATGAAGCAGCAGAAACTGTAGATAACCGTAAACGACCATAATCATCGAAAGTTTGATGATAAAGAATAGTATGTTGGAAAAGCTCAGAAAAGTTGGAACTGGAAAACGGATTGAGCTAACCATGAAGAAGACCAAGGACAAATACAAGGACCAAACTCTATATTCAAAGAATCCAGGTAATTCTGGATCCGATGAAATCTTTAGAGAATATCCTGCTCCAAAGTCATGTTAAGATCTTGCGGAAAAATTTTTCCTCATCAACCATCGAACTTAGAAATTCCAAAATATCATCATCAATATCTTCGATATTTCTGAGGATATTTTCATAAATATTCTCGTCCGAAATTATATACCTCCTCGTGCTTCCTGTGTATCATTATATTGGAAACATTCAATAGAAAATTTAGTACCGAAAAGCTGATTATGTGAAACTATGAAGAAAGCCGTGGACAAATCACAAAGAATAAGTTTGACTACAAAGAATCCAAATGATTCAATGTCTGCTAAAGTCTTTAATGAATATCTTGCTCCTTACTCTAAACCCTTGCAGATAATAGCTTCTATCCTCCTCTGATCTTAAATATTCAAGGATATTATTGTATCTTTCATTATAAATATCCTCGATATTTTTGAATATATTTTCATAACTAATCTTATCTGAAATCATTTATCTCTTTGAGATATCAGTGTTATATCATATAGAAACTGTTAGTTTCTATATTCTGTAAACTTTCGAATTTAAAATATGAATGTTTTTGAAGTAGTGTTGGGAACTGATGCATGAGTGAGTATAATATAATGACACTTGATCACCGTGATTATATTACAGTAAGTCATGCTGAGTTTCTAATGAAATGTGATGATTCACAGATCATAACGTCATCATGTGCCATGTTACACGACTCGTTCATTCTACTTCACCTCCGAACATATCAAGAAAATATATTCTTGATAGTTCTATTCTCAGTGATTCTGGTAATTTGACAAATCAAACCGTGCTATCACATTCCTTCCTGCTTCGAACATTATAATCATTCGAGACTCTATATCTACAAATTCTGGACCATTATTCGCTTGACTTGAAGTCGGGAAGAGGAAACAAAAGCATAAAGCTTTGAAATATAAGGGAGAATATAAAGCCCGATAACAACACATAAATTACAAACCGTGTATATCAATGTTTATCGCAACATAAAAACACGGGAGAATTAAAAACATTATAAACCCAAGGGCGAAGTAGAAGAAAGCAGATTCCTCTGGTGGAAGTTGGAAAAGGAGAATGATCATTGTGATAGTTAGAATAAGAACAAGGATCAGAACTGGATTAAGCATTTTCACAAACTTTTGGATATATGAACTAAGAAAGAAAGTATAGAAATGGTGAAAGTAATAGAACGGAAGAAGTACATTTATAGTGAAAATACCAGACAAAGAAATCAAGGAAGATTTCCGCATTAATTATAGCGATCTTAATTTCCTTATTCGCCGAAGAATCAAATCTCTTAGATTTCGAAGATTTTCTTTAAATCCCTTGAATTCCGGAATTCAATCGCGACTACGTCAAAAGTTATGGAAAATCTCCATTTCTTCATCTCGATCTTTTGTGATAACTTCATTCATACGCTTCGATTAATCGAATCATTTAATCCATATTACTCAATAATGATAAAACTCTAACTCATATTCGTCATGAAAACATTTTTATTGTTAGCCATGACGACCTCACTCAAATTTCGGGACGAAATTTCTTTAACGGGTAGGTACTGTAGTGACCCGGAAAATTTCGACTAATTTTAAACCAAACTCTTGATACAATTTAATATCTTTGATACGATAAGCAAAGTCTGTTAGGTTGAGTCTCAAAGATTTTGAACTATTTTCATGAATGTAATTATCCTTCTACTGTTCTCGACGATTCACGAACAACTAAATGTAAATAGATATATATATTTAAAAATATAAATATATATTTTAATTTGAAATATAAATTGAGATATTATATTATTTAGTTATTAGAAATAAATTGTGCAAAGTAAAATAATATATGATATAATAAAAATTATTAGTAAAATAAACATATGTACATATATGTAAATTATATCGAATATAGATATAATGTTTCGAATTTAATAGTAAAGGATAATAACGCACGTCCATTATTTCAATTGATATTAATTAAGTTGCGAGCTTGTGAGTATAATCAAATAAATAATAGACGGGCTTACTCGATCATGTTTTGCATATTTTATGACTAAAATAAATACATGAATTTAATTTAAAAATTTGGGATTTTTCCGAATACTTCTATCCGCCACTGATCAACGACGGAGTACGAAATTCAGCCCGTGATAGGTGACGAATAACAATTTACACGTTTATATTTTAATTTATATTATAATTATTATTATTCGATATGTTTTACAGTTGTGTGACACTATCTTTATTTCCATTCTTGATCCGTGAATTTGAATGCCAGTTCTTAATTATTGATAGTTGATTGAATTGTGATTTTTAATATATTATTAATATTAGTTATTATTATTATATTATTTAGTTTACTGTGTTTAGTTTGAATATTGACACACTTCTTTTAATTATATACGGAGTAAAATATGAAAGGAAGACCACCATTTATATTTTATTAACTATGTCTCCTTCCTTGTGAGCTACCATCACCGAAACCATCACCACTCGAACTTGTTACTGACTCTATCAACATTAAGAACCACCACCGTCCCTGTTGTTCACCTCGTCACCACCTGAACCAGCGTATATGATGCGATTGTTTTTTATTAAAAACCATCATATTCTCTCTCCTCTCTCTCTAAAAACCTGCTCACTGATCACCGCCACCATTCCATCTCCTTAAACCACCATTTCCTTATGACTGCGGACAACACACGCACACCATCACAAACTACATCATTGAAAACCGTTAGAACCATCATCACGTTTGCTACTGTTGTGATACTGTTTTCTTCCTATTCGAGCACCATCATCAATATAATAAAACCTGCTACAGTTACTTATTCATTTTTTTTTCTCTTTCTTTACCTTCGAAAATCTGCTGCCATGTTTTTTTTTATACGAAGGTGCAGCTACAAATGTTGCTACTACCTCAGCCGAAAGTATCTGTTGCTGCTCGGAAATGATGGAGATCACGGTAAAGATGATGATTCGACAATGATGAAGATTATGAGATGATGATGGTGACGAGGTGAGTTAACGATGATAATTAAGGGTGATCGTTCATGATGAGTATAATAGCGAAGATAAGTAATATTGATGATGATAAGCATGATTATAATGATGATGATGATTTGATGATTATAATGATGATGATGATTTGATGATTAAAATGATGATCATGTTTAAATGTTAAAAATGATGAATAGTCATGGGTCTTGGTTTGAAGAAGAAAGAATAAAAAGAAAGACAGAAACAGGTTATATAGGTAATAGGTTCGTATTATTACAGAAAAATAGAAACGGATCAGCGGTTTGGAGTCTGGGTGTTGAACAGTAGGTCGCGGGTTCGAAACTAGGCGTGACTGTATAATTTTTTATATAAAAACTGGTTGGGTTGCTGTGAAAGACTGGGTCTGTGGGCTGTAATTGGACCGAGGCCCAACCGATTTTTTCAGTGGGCTGAAACAAGAGCAAAGTAGTATGTTAAAACCGATTTCGGGGTAAATATATTAAGCTAGCTGTACAAATCAGAAAAATAGTAATAGAGGGATGGTGTGAAGTGTTTGCGGGTGAGTTGGAGGTCATGGGTTCGAGCCTGGGCAAGAGTGTTTATTGTTTTTTTAAAGCTCCTTTTATTAAGGTAGTACTTTTATTAATATTATTATTATTATCATTATTACTATTATTGTTATTATTATTATTATTATTATAATTATTATTAGTATTACAAATATAAGTATTAGTTGCTATTTATTATTATTATAAAATTATAATTGCAATTATGATTGTTATTATTATTATTATTATTATTGTACAATTATGATAATGATTATTAATAAGTATTATTCGTTTATGAACTAAACTTGGAAATTATGGAAAACTCTTATGATCTTGAATAAGATAAGTATTTAGATAAATATAAAATTTATATTGATTGAGATATAACTATGATCATGCATATTGTAAACAAAATAGCTATACATATGTAAGTATAGATATAACACTGTTAAGTTCTTAAGATAGTAATAAGTATTATTATTAATAGTTAATAATATTATTATTATGATCACTACTAATATTTTATTATTATTATTATTTTTACAAAAATTATTAATTTATTATCATTAAAACTAACATTATTTATATTAACAAGTAATATCTAGGTCATTTATTAAAATAATACTGATTATGAAAATAAAGGTTTTAATGACATTAATAAGGTTATAAGTAAAGATTATATATATATAAATGTAATTAATACACATAACTTAACTATAGTAACAATTACATATATAAAATGAAAATATATAAATAATGAAACCTATAAATTATTAAATATATAAATTACATCACTAATAATAATATATATTTATTCGATTACGACTATATGTTTTAATATACATACAAATGATATAGGTTCGTGAATCCGAGGCCAACCCTGCATTGTTTAATGTCGTCATATGTATTTTTACTACAAAATACATTAGGTGAGTTCATTTTCCCTTTTTACTCTTTACGTTTTGGGACTGAGAATACATGCGCTGCTTTTATAAATGTTTTACGAAATAGACACAAGTAATCGAAACTGCATTATATGGTTGGATTATCGAATCGAATATCACCCTATTTAGTCTGGTAATCTAAGAATTAGGGAACAGAAACCCTAATTGACGCGAATCCTAAAGATAGATCTATCGGGCTCAACAAGCCCCATCCAAAGTACCGGATGTTTTAGTACTTCGAAATTTATATCATGTCCGATGGAGGATCCCGGAATGATGGGGATATTCTTATATGCATATTGTTAATGTCGGTTACTAGGTGTTCAATCCATATGAATGATATTTTGTCTCTATGCATGGGATGTATGTTTATGAGAAATGGAAATATGAAACCTTGTGGTCTATTAAAATTATAAAATGATTATTTATGTTAAACTAATGAACTCACCAACCTTTTGGTTGACACTTTAAAGCATGTTTATTCTCAGGTACGAAAGAAATCTTCCGCTGTGCATTTACTCATATTAGAGATATTACTTGGAGTCATTCATGACATATTTCAAAAGATGTTGCATTCGAGTCGTTGAGTTCATCAAGATTATTATTAAGTCAATTATATTTGGATATATTATGAAATGCTTTACATGCCTGTCAACTGTCGATGTAACGAAAGTTTGTCTTTTAAAAACGAATGCAATGTTTGTAAAATTTATCATATAGAGGTCAATTACCTCGCGATGTAATCAACTGTTGTGAATCGTTTGTAATCGATATGGACTTCGTCCGGATGGATTAGGACGGGTCATTTCACTACTGTTCTTCACAAAATTAGGATGATTTAAGTTGTTAAGATTTTGAATTCATGCTCCGAGCATTTGTTTTTAATCCAAGAACAAGTTTCAAGTTGGTTAAATCAATTAAAAACATCTATTAAATTGATATATGATTTGTTTCAACTTACACTACCTGCTGTTGTTCTTCATCTATTAATCTGATTCGGTTACGATTTTGTGAGTTTAATTGTTTGAACAAGGTTGCTGCAACATCAGGGAGTGATTTCCAACATATGAACGATGATGAACGATGAGCTTTTTGGTTAATGAAACAGTTTTGAAGAGGCTAAAGACAATGGATTAAACTCAAAGAAGGAAAAAAGGACTGGACAATTATGCCCTCACATGTTGCACACGTGATAAGATTTAATGAGATAAAACAAATAGAAGTTACACTCAGGGTCATCCGTGCCTTAAAATAAAAGATGAAGGTCAATGAGGTTGAAAAAAAAAGAAAAAGGTCACCTAAGCTATTTGGTACAAAGATAAGGGACCAACGGTGCAATTTTGTCGATTTAAATTGTAACTTGAGAGTTGAGACATATGAAAACGAAGGTTACTACTCCCCGGTTCTAACTTTTTAAATAACTTCACTCCATGGTTATTTTTGTGTAGATAACTTTTATATATATATATATATATATATATATATATATATATATATATATATATATATATATATATATATATGCGAGTTTAAAAACTAATGATAAATAATAGAAAAAATTACGCCGTTGGTACATGTGGTTTGTTCACTTTTTCATCACAACGCCTGAACTAATTTTTTTTTTTTTTATTGCGTAGTTACCCGTGGTTTCATTTAATTTCCTGGTTGATACCTGAAGATAACTGCTGTTAACATTTAACCCTTAACTCCTCACATGTGCCACATATGTGAGGGTAATATGGTCCGTTCACTTAATTTACCTCATTAATGGCATGGACATTAAGGAAGAACAAAATTAGGATCTTGTGAGCAATACAATAACTTTTACAATTACGTATTCACAATGTATCACCATGGCTTAAACTTTACTTTATTATCCTCTTGGTCCTTCTTTTGCTTTGCAAAGAGGCACTCTTATCAGAGTACACAATGTCTGATCATCTTGACAAGATCATACTGTATAGAAATTTCAGATAATTTAAAGAAATTTTCTAATGACAACCCTAAGGGTTGTCAATAAGAGATTCACGCATGCTAATTTAATTTGTACATTCAAAGTAACTATCTTTTTTCTGGAAATAACCACCACTAAGTCAATAAATGTACCACCACACCATTCATGCATCAAATTTTTTCTTAAAGACAACCCTAAGAGTTGTCATTAGAAAATTTCTAATTTAAAAGCAAACAGTATCGTAAAAAAATCTAATTTCAACAAAACCAAAACAACCAACGCATTTTTTTATTATGAATTCTTCTAATGAGAACTAAAAAATATCAAAAGAAAACTGACAAAAAAAAGTCATAAATTCGTATAAGAGCATCAAAATAAAAAGCCATGTTCTTCTATCAAGTTAACAACAGAAAGAAAAGACTCCTAACAACATAACAAAATCAAATGGAAGATTCGGTTAAAAAGACATAAAAACAAATTACTATTATACCTTACATCTAAAAGGCATAGCTCAAATGAATAGTAACCTGAAAAGTTTCACAAACCGCTCCCACTCTTTCACTTACTTACATTTTAGCCCCAAAAAAAATATATAATAGTTAACTTTTTGTTTTTTACAAACTTATCACAAACTTTTAACATTTTATTGTGGTTTTTACAAACTTATCACAAACTTTTAACATTTTATACTTTAACTATTAAACTTCTCATTCATTATAAATCGACTACATAGCTCAAATGAATCGTAACCTCAAAAGTTTCACAAACCACCCCCACTCTTTTACTTACTTACATTTTAGCCCCAAAAAAAATATATAATAGTTAACTTTTTGTTTTTTACAAACTTATCACAAACTTTTAACATTTTATTATGGTTTTTACAAACTTATCACAAACTTTTAACATTTTATACTTTAACCATTAAACTTCTCATTCATTATAAATCGACTACATACTTTATATACTACCTAATAGACAAAAACGATTAATAGTCACCAGGGGTGCTTTCGTTCTTTCACCTTTTTCCCCCCTTTTCCACCTTTTTAAAAAAAAAAAAAAAAACCCATAGTTTGTTCAAATATTAAAATCGACCCCCCAAACAAGGGGTAAAGTGTCAAATACTCATTTTCATAAAAAAAATTTAAAAAAACTACACCCAAATATTCAACGGGCCATATCTTCTCGCTCGCACCGAGTTAAATTTTTCTGAAACCATCGTTAAACTCGAAACAATTTTAGGAGCACACTGTCACTAACTATACGCAAATCGGACGCTTTATAAAAAAACGCTAAATATTTGAGGTACTTTTCATACACGTCGATTTTGCGTTAAATTTTTAAAAGTCGACAATTTCATAGTGAAACGCGGAGATGTACATACATTGTTAATTTAAAATAACATTTAAATCTTTCACGGATTATACCTTTTAGTTCGACTCGAGTTGCGCTTCAACGATATCATCGGTAGCCACAAAATAATTTTACAAACTAAACGCAATATAATACATTGAAAACCGAACCCCGACGCGAAGCGAGGGTTCGAACGCTAGTTACTAATATAAGACAAAATTTGTCTTATTAGTTATGAATAGTACTATTTACTATTTCATTTTTCACACACTCAACCCCTAACTTACATTAAAATACAAATCGAACCCCTCCATTTTATAGTACTATTTAATATTTCATTTTTCACACACCCAACCCTCTAACTTTCATTAAAATAAAAATCGAACCCCCCATTTTATACCTATATTCTAAAATATTATTTATCCCATCACTAACACTCTCACCACGCTACTAATGTGCTACTTTTTTTTTGTCTCAAACGATAAAAAAAAAACTTTCATAAAAGGAACAACCCTTCAATGCTACCAAAAGATGTCGAAAAATATTCTTTTTTTACAAAATAGATCAACTAACTTTTAAAAAAAAAATCCGAACGCTAAAAGAAGCAACTTTCACAAAAGAACAACCCTTCAATGTTAGATGTCGAATTTTTTTTTTTTTTTTTACAAAATAGATCAACATTTTTTTTTAACTCGCATTCAAAACGGAGCCCCAGGCGAGGGCTCCACAACTAGTTAAATAAGAAAAGGAATGAAAAAGAGGGCTTGTAAATAGCAATCGGCGATTGCGGTTGAGATTATATCCGCAACTAATGAGGGGAGAATTTGTGCGTTCTTAACAAAATTCAAAGATTCCTAAAACTTTAAAAACTAAACATTATCGGGAAAAGCCCTAATTTCCACAATATAAAAAACAAAAAACTATAGTTTTCGAGAATTTTAACATAAGAAAGAACACCCTAATCTCTATGATATAACTTAACAAAGTAAAAAAAAACCCTTATAAACAAGAAAGTACAAAATTAAAAAGACTAAAAATTTAAAGAAACTCAATTTTGTAACAAAATCAGATGAAGAACTTTCATATAAATATAAAGAAAAGAAAAAGAACAACCTTGTTATTAAACACCACCACACAATGATTTGGCCGAAAAGATAAGAGCAGTCAAAGACTTCCACCGGTTCCGGAGTTTAAGTCACTTTCCAATTACATACGTCCAGCCTTTTTACATGCTTTATATAGATTAAAATAATGAAAAAGACGATTATACCTGGCACATGTGAGGTGGGAACTGTTTAAGTGTAAACGGACGTTTGGAGTGGTACTTACCACGAAAGTCACGGAAGATTTAGGTACCAACGACGCAAAATTTAAACTTTAGGTGTTTTGATGAGAATAGTTACAAACCACAAGTAACAACGACCTAATTTTTTCTAAATAATACTAAATAGAAGTATAAATAAAACGACATTGTTCTAATATACTTTTCAAGTTTCAACATTGTACATTAATTTAACTTCCGAGGGATAAAACATAAATATCAATCATCACATTTTCTTCAAAGTTTTTGGTTGTGAAATTACGAAAATACTTGTACAATAACTGAGGAATCTCAATTCTCAAATATGGCTACTGCTTCTGAATGATCCAAGAGCTTTGACTGCTCCAGCTCTCAATATAAATTGGTGGTAAAACGCTGCTATTGCTGCTCCAACGAATGGTCCCACCCAAAATATCCACTGCCATACCAAAATTAAACGATTTCAGACCAAAGTACAATTGTTACTTCATAACTTACAACTCATTTCTCTTCATTTAACTATTTATCATCTATCTTTCATCCATCTTACATCACTGTACAACTCATAGTGCATGTACTCCGTATTTGATAGCATTCTACCCCGAGTGTTTTACCTGGGGTAAAAATTACCAATATATACCGGAGTATATAACAACATTATCTGTTCCTTTCGCACTTAAACAATTTAACTTTTTCGAAAAATATACTTTCACAACATTTCAGTGTCGGGAGCTTTTTATTTTTATTTTATTCAACTATAAACAAATTAAAGATATAAAGAATCTTAAATTGCTTTCAGTTTTCTTTCTATTTGTTAAATTATCTAAAAGTAATATTTAAGACAAGGATGCTAATTATATTTTATACTCTAATTAATTCAAACATGGTAAGTGAATTTTATTCAATTTTTTAGGCACAAATTTTAAAAAATTAATAATCAAATATTTATATTTATGAAGTTTATGTACCTGATCATCCCAAGCTTTGTCGCTGTTGATGATAACTGCAGCTCCAAGACTCCTAGCCGGGTTAATACCGGTTCCGGTGATCGGAATAGTAGCAAGGTGAACCATAAACACGGCGAACCCAATAGGAAGTGGCGCCAAAACCTACACAAACAAATAAAAAAATTAAGTCTCTCACCGTTTTTCGACACGTTAAAAATACTATATTGCACCTATTCTACAACATAAAAATACATGGTTATTAGTAGAAAGTGGTAACCGTACGGGAACGTGAGAGTCACGTGCACTCCTTTTGGGGTCAGTAGCGGAGAAAACGGTGTAAACGAGAACAAAAGTTCCGATGATCTCAGCACCGAGGCCGGTGCCTTTGTTGTAGCCGTCGGCAAGTGTGTTGGCTCCTCCGCCGTAATGGTTGTAAAGATCTTTGTTCAAAGCTTTGACTAAACCCACACCACAAATGGCTCCTAAACACTGAGCCACCATGTACATAAACGCTCGGATTAATGATACTTTTCGAGCCAGAAACAAACCAAATGTCACTGCTGGGTTAATATGACCTCCTGCACATTTTTAAACAATTAATTATTTACCAACAGTAAAATATAGTAATAACTTTTTTTTTACTATTATGTGAAAAATATAAAAAAAATGTATATTTATGGTCATCTTGGTAAAAAAAAAAAAAAAAAAAGCCTTACCGGAGATACCGGCGGTGCAGTAAACAAGAACAAAGATCATGCCACCAAAAGCCCAAGCAATACCAAGAATACCAACACCGCCACACTGGTCTTTATTCAGGACAGGGTCAGTAGTACTTTTGTAGCCAATAACAGTTAAAACAGTTATATAAAGGAACAAAAGTGTTGCAATAAACTCAGCAATAATAGCTCTATAAAATGACCACTTGGTTAACTCATCCGGGTCAATCAACGGCGCCGGTGGTGGATCATGGTAGTCCTTGGCGGAGAACGAACCTTGCTCCGGCACATCTTTCGTCATGCTTTTTTCGTACTAATAAAATAAGAAGAATAGGATTAAAATTTGTGGTGGAGTGAGATGGTGGAGTGATGAGGTGTGGGTGTGTATATAAAGGGGACGATGATAAGAAGGGGGTAGAATGAATAACGGCTATTTTAAGAGTACGTGGATTGTAATAATAAAAGAGTGGAAAAATAATGCCGTCCAAACTCCAAAGGACACTAAGTTTTGTAAATTTCGTTTTCACCGACCCATTTTGATGTTGTCCTACCAACTTAATACTTACCACACAAATATTTCTGTAAATTTGTAAACCTTTTGTTGATTCTTGATCTATTAATTTGAAACCATGTGACACATGAGTGAATCTTTTAATAACGATGTTTATGTTTATGTTTATATTTATATTTATTTATTTATTTATTTATTTATTTATTTATTTATTTCGTTTTCTAAATATGGCAAATTATGTCAATAGAAAAAAAAATAAACAATTAGCTTATTCATTCAGGATAAATTTATTATTTAGTACTATTATTTGAATTGAATATTTGAATTATATTTTTAAAAAACTTAAAATACCAAATAAGGCAATTCTATTTTAGATCATTTGTGTTCTTCAACATACCCACTTTGTCCTTCATTTTGAAAAAAGATAATATTTTATCAATACACAAACAAATCATACAATAGAGCGAGAGGCAAATCACTTGCTTATATTACCCACGTACTAATAAGAGCCGAAATCTACGCCTTCCCATTGGTCCAAGTGTGTTACTGCTCACGATTTGCACCATTTTTCGACCGGCCAAATATGCGAACCGGGAGGGTAGTGCTGAACGGTCCAAGCCGGAAATATTATTTAAAAAAGAGAAAACAAGGGGTTGCTTCATCATCTATACAAACAAGTATTGTTGCCCCATACTCTCCATACCTTGGATACCTCGGCCTTAAATGAGTAGCATGCTTCTTTGTTTACAACTCTATTTTCTTCTCCAATTCGAACTCTGATTCCAGTTTTCCTATCGCAAGGCAAGCTCTATTTTCTCTCTTCGGTTTACCAGCACATGTATTTGGTATTCTATTTCATGTTGATAATAGGTTCAATTTGTATGATTCGAATGCACATGATTTACAACCTCTTCAACTTGCTATGTTTATGTTAATTGTTTTGAACCTTTTGAATCACGGTGTGTGAAATAGTTTGTTGTACTTAACTCTCATTGATCCTCTTTTTGGTGATCATGTTTGTGTTTTTTTAACTTCCATCACATGATTTACAACCTCTTCAACTTGCTATGCTTATGTTAATTTTTTTGAACCTTTAGAATTATGGTGTGTGAAATAGTTTGTTGTGCTTAACTCCCATTGATCCTTTTTTTGGTGATCATGTTTGTGTTTTTTTAACTTCCATTGCAGAAATCGTAACCTGTTTTTGGTCAGCATGTTTGTGTTTTTTAACTTCCATTGCAGAAATCCTGAACAACATCACTTAAAAATAACACCATTATATTATGGTGTGTGAAATAGTTTGTTGTACTTAACTCCTATTGATCCTTTTTTGGTGATCATGTTTGTGTTTTTTTAACTTCCATTGCAGAATCCTAACCTGTTTTTGGTCAGCATGTTAACTTCCATTGCAGAAATCCTGAACAACATCAGTTAAAAATAGCACCATTTTGTGCAAATTAGTATGAATAGTTAACATAAATTTGTTATTTAGTTAATATAAAATTATTATTTAGCCCTTCCTGCACTTTAGTTTGCAAACAACATATTATGTACATATTGGTGGAAATAGTTAGCATAAATTTGTTATTGATAGGGTTTATTAATTCATATTAACATCTTTAAAAATGATTGTCTTAAATTCAGGCTCGTGCATTTGTAGATCATCGTTTCATGTAATTTCTTTGGTTTTTTTGTTATTAAATATGTTGTTACCTTGGTCTATGTTGTTCCTTCGATAGTATGTGCTGCCGTTCGTTGATGCAATGCTTCGTCTCTATAGTGCTGTTAATTTTTTTTGTCTTCATAATTGTGTTGCTGATTATAATGGTGAGAGCTGCGCGAAAAAGAAAAAAAAATGGATGACAAAACAGATGCACCCGATGATGTAGTCTCCGTACACCAAACGACAAGGCGGGCATTCTTGCGTAGGTGTAATTTGGAAGCATCGTCATCGGCAACTTATAATACTACTTTAGGTATGTTTGGGAGTGTTATAAATTTGGGTTCTCTTTTTGCTGTGACTGTTGCCTGTTTTTAGGTCTTATTTGTAATTTTGTAAATTTCCTTTTTTACCAGGCGTCGTTGATTCCGGGCAGACCCCACAGTTAGCTGCTCCATTACTTCAGCACGGAGTTACACCCATATATAGTTTGTCTGCGTCTTTCGATTCTTCAGGTGTTGTATGTTCCTAAATGTATTCATTGGTATTTTTTTGTGTATCTCTAGAAGTTCTCTAACAAGTACTTTTATGCACACTTTGCCAACATTGTTGTATCTTTGCTATTCTTACCCTGTTGTTTCTTCCTTTTTTTTGGTATATTTAAAGCCATATTGCGGTCGTTGTATTTGTTGTCTTAATTGTTTTTTCACTTTTTTCAGCTTTCTCTCCTCTGTATCGTGACTGCGGTGATTGCACATACGTCTGTAGCCATTGTGGAGCCCTATTTTGGCATGACGAACGTATAAAAAAAACCTTCAAGGACAAAAAAGTCCACTATCACTGTTGCTGTGAAAATGGGCGTGTCCGGTTACCGGCTTATGAAGAACCTCCTGGCGCTTTGAAGGAGCTTTTAGATACGCGCGGTTTCATGGATAACATCCGTGCCTACAATCAGATGTTCAGTATGACCTCTTTCGGCGCGCATTGATGAGACCATAAATGACCGCCGGTCTCCGTATGTTTTCAAAGTTTCGGGGCAGATTTACCACTGGATTGGTTCCCTATGCCCTCAACCGAGAACACATCCACGGTTCCTGCAGCTTTACATCTACGATACGGACAGTGAAGTTGAGAACAGAATGTCCCATTTTGGTGGCGGGAATTCAGATCGCATCTGTGAAGATATTGTTCGCAGACTTATTCTGTTGCTCGATTCGCATAATGAACTTGTAAGGCTGTTTCGGACGGCCAGAGATAAATGTAATGCTGCTGAGATACCAACTTTCAACATTCGGTTGTTCAGTGTCGCCGGATCAAAACAACATAGCCTTCCTACTTCTGATGCAATAGGGGCTATTGTCTTTGATACTGGTCCGCAGGCACTTTCGGATTACGATGTAATAATCCACCCAAGGTCTGAGTACCCAAAGCGAGTTAACAAACTTCATCCGTCGTGTATGTCGCTACAATTCCCATTGATGTTCTTTTTTGGCGAACCAGGCTTCCATCCTGATTTAAAGTTGGTTGATGCTCCAGGTTCCACTGGTAGCCGGGTTAGATAAATGACGATGAATATGTTCTATTGCTACCAACTTCATGATAGGCTAAATTCTTACAGTCTCATGATGAGGCTCGGGCAACTCTTTCAGTAGTACGTTGTCACGGTGTATTGCAGTATTGAATTAGATCGGATGGATTACATTAGGAAGAAACAGAAACACATCAGGAAAGATTACCTCTTGGGTTTGTACGACGCCATTAGCAGGGGTGATCAGACCGGTTCAGACGTGGGCAGTAGAACTATCCTCCCAGCTTCTTTCACCGGTGGTCCCCGTTATATGTACAGCCACTATCTTGACGCCCTGGCGATTTGTCGTGTTTTTGGGAATCCACAGTTCTTTGTCACTTTTACTTGCAACGTTAGGTGGCCAGAAATAGCTCGATATCTGCAGCCTTTTCCTCTGCTTACTTCATCAGACCGTGCTGATATTGTCGCGAGAGTATTCCGCTTCAAAGTCAAACAATTTGTTGCTTTTTTAAAAGACGGGAAACCACTGGGTGACTTTGGAGGAGGTAATTCTACAACATGATTTCCCCTTACTTTTGTATTAAGTTTACTCTGCTGTTTATTACCGAAAATAACATTGCAATTCCTTTTCAAAGTAGCCAGTTTTGTCACAGTTCCAGCAAGTCAACTTCGACTTTTCAGTCGGACTAGTCATATTATAACCTCGATATATACGTTGCCCATTCATCATCGTTACCGGAGAACCGTTTATGTTCCACCACATTAGCAGTAAACTTACCAGCAACTTCATTACTCATTGGCTTAAGTCTCTCTGAAAAACCATTATATCTGTTCATTAAAACCCTATCATATACTCATCCGTATCTTATAATGAGTAATGCCATACCAATTATCGAGAATTAGCAATCTGTATTTTGAATCTCGCAACGTTTCTACATGAACAGTTATATGTATGCATATAACATTTATCTCTTAGAATTATGATCTTCCATTCTGAAATTCTGAAAAACACCTAGTCTACGAATCAATACTTCAAAGTTTGAAAAAGCTGAATGAAGCAGCAGAAACTGCAGACAATCGTAAAAGGTTTGATGATAAAGAACAATATGTTGGTAAAGCTCAGAAAAGTTGGAACTGGAAAACGGATTGAGCAAACCATAAAAGAGTCTGTGGACGAATCACAAAGTCTAAACCTGCCTTCAAAGAATCCAAATGATTCAGTATCTGTTGGAGTCATTAAAGAATACATTGCTTCTGACTCTACACTTTTACGGACAAATCTTATTCATCATCCATCGATATTAGAAATTCTAAGATATCATTGTATCTTTCATTTTAAATATCCTCAATATTTCTGAAGATATCTTCATAAATATTCTCGTCCGATATTAATTATCTCTCCGCGCTATCTGTGTTATATCATAAAAGAAAACTGTTTTAGTTTCTAAATCTCTGAAAACTTAGAGTTTGAATTATGAATGATTTTGAAGTAGTGTTGGAAATTGATGCATGAGTTAGTATAATATAATGACACTTGATCAACGTGATTATATTACAGTAAGTCATGCTGAGTTTCTAATAAAACGTGATGATTCACAGACCATAACGTCATCATGTGCCATGTTACACGACTCTTACATTCTATCTAATCTATGAACACATCAAAAATATATTTTCTTGACAGTTCTATCTTTTCCTTTGAATTCTGGTAATTTAACCAATCAAGATCGTGCTATTACAATCTCTCTCTTAGAACATTAGTCATGTTCATTCGAAACTTCGTATCTACGAATTCTGGACCATTATTCGCTTGACGTAAAGTTGGGAAGAGAAAACAAAAGTATGGAACCCCAAAATTAAAGGAATTGAAGGGAATGGATTTATAGTAAAATATCCGACAGAGAAATCGAAACAGATTATTGCATTTGACCAAAGAAGATCCTAATTTCCTTAATTACCAAAGAACCAAATCTTATTACGAAGATTTTCTCTAAATTTCTTGAATTTCGGAAATCAACCGTGACTACATCACCGGTTAAGTCGAACCTGCATTTACTCATTTCACTCTTTTGTGATAGCTTCACTCGTACTCTTCACAAAAATCAAATTGTTTTATCCATATTACTAACAGATGATAAAACTCTAATTTCCAACTCATGAGTCATGAAAACATACTTATTGTCAGCCATGACCATCCCAATCAAATTTCAGGACGAAATTTCTTTAACGGGTAGGTACTGTGACGACCCGGAAATTTCTGACCAAATTTAAACTTAATCTTTATATGATTTCGACACGATAAGCAAAGTCTTTAATGTTGAGTCTCAAAAAGTTTTGGAACTATATTCATGTAATCAATTACCCTTTGACTGTTCTCGACGATTCACGAACCATTATTTGTAAATAAATGTGTATACATATAAAAATAAATATAAATATATGTATAGTGTATATTAAAAATAATTATTTAATGATTGTAACACTCGTTGGACGTTTCGATTATTATTTAGAGAAGTTTAATTCGAACTTATATGATTTTAAAATAAATAGTGATCCGAAAATGAGTTCTATAAATTATAGGCTTATTAAAAATGTATTTAGGAACTATTTGTTGAATTTTAAAACTTTTTATATTTTACATGGGGTTGTGAGTGAATAATTAATGTAATTTTTATTTAATAGTTAATGACTGAATTTTATACCATAATGACCAAAATAAATAAAGATAATTAATGTAAAAATTTGGAATTTTTCCGAAGACTTTTATACACCACCGATTAACGACGGAACACGATGTAATATCCCTAATAAAATCATCGGTAGAAAATTTCAATTATGAGGCTGCTAACTTTTCTTTTCACACGTTTATATTTATTAGTATATTATTATTTAAAATTCAATTATCACCCACTAGTTAGTTAATACCCATATTATATGCAAGGTGCGTTGAATGATAAACATCACACTACCAACTTGTGATTTACTTTGTTTCCTTGCTAAACTTTATTACTAAAAACATATACCTTCTATATGAATTGCATCTCATTTATATTATGTTGTAAGGACCCAAACCCCGACACCAAGCCACCACCGGCACCACTCTCACTTCCACCATGAACCGGCACCATCATCGAATCACCCTAACACCTATCAACGGCTACAACCACAACCCACCACTATAACCCATCCAAGAACATCATCATGAACCGCCATCTTAAACTCTATCACCACCATTATCCAACCTTCACCACCTTCCCATATTTTTCTCCTTCTCCTCCCTCCCCCTCTCTCTCTCACCACTGTTAATAAACGGTGAGATGTAACAGCGAGCTTATTAATGATGAAAACAAAGAAGAATAATTAAATGATGATGATGTTTAGATTATGATGATAATGTTATGATGATAAGGTTTTGATGATGATGACGATGGTGTACGATATAAATGATGATGATGTCTAGGATGAACGATGATGTTGATAAAGTAAATTAATTTTGATAATGATGAATAGTTTTGGGTTTAGATTGTGAAGAAGAAGAAGAACAGGAAAGCGGGGGTTATATAGTTTAAATTCGGTATTCAAATCAGATATGGTATAACAGAGAGACGGTTTGGGAGTGGGTTAGGGGAACGAGAGGTCGTGAGTTCGAATCTAGGCGACTGCAAATATTTTTTTACCAAAAATTAAAAATGCAATTTGGGCCAGTTAATTAGTTCTGGATCGGGTTTCTGTTGGGCTGTTTAGGATTTAAGTGGAATTGCTATAATTGGGCCGAGTATGATATGATTCCAAGTTGGGCCGTTTATAACTGTTGATGATAATATTATGAAAAAGAAATAGGATACGGGATATATATAAATATTTCCTGACTTAAATCAGAAAAATCGGATAGTTTGGGTGGTTAAGGGTGTTTGTGCTTTAGCGTGAGGTCGCCGGTTCGAGCCCGAGCTGTGGCGTTTTTTTAGCTTATTCCTTTAAAGGTAGCATTCTAATTTTTATTATTTGTATTATTATTATTATTATTATTATTATTATTATTATTATTATTATTATTATTATTATTATTATTATTATTCTTGTTGTTGTTGTTGTTGCTATTATTTTAGATTACTTATTATTATTATTATTACTAAGACTAATAACATGATTATTATTATTATTATCATAATTATAAATTATATTATTATCACCATTATTATTAATAAGTATTATTATTATTATATTAATATTATCATTATTAGGAATATGAATATTATCATGATTGTTAAAATTATTTTTATTTATTTATTTATTTTTTTTAGTAAAATTATTATTAACATTATTATTATTAATTTTTATCATTATTATTATCATTATCATTTTTTTATTAACATTATTATTAATATTATGATTATAGATACAAATATTATTATAAAAATGATTAAGTCATAAATTAAATAAAATTATTAATATTATTATTATTACTATCATTACTATATTATTATTATAATAACAAACAAATATTTTTTATATATAAATAACTACATTTAATACATGTAACATAACTATATTAATGTTTTTACTAATCATTTATCTAAAGTAACGAAATAGATATATTTAATTATATTATTAATGAAACCTATAAAACAATTATATCACTAATAATAACATCTAAATTTGTTCGATTACCATTATATGTGTTAATATATATACTTGATATAGGTTCGTGAATCCGAGGTCAATCCTGCATTGTTCAGTTCCGTCGTATGCATATTTTTACTACAAAATATCATATTGTGAGTTTCATTTGCTCCCTTTTTAAATGCTTTTGCAATATATATTTTTGGAACTGAGAATACATGCGCCGATTTTATAAATGCTTTACGAAATAGACACAAGTGATCGAAACTACATTCTATGGTTGGATTATCAAACTGAATATGCACCTTTCTAGCTTGGTAGCCTAAGAATTGGTGTTTATTATAATTGCCACCAATTGACGCGAATCCTAAAGATAGATATATGGGCACTAACAAGCCCTAGTCAGAGAATTTGAACTACTTTAGTACTTTGATTTATCATGTCCGATGTGAGTCCGGAAATGATGGGGATATTCTATATGTATCCTATTAAGGTCGGTTACCAGGTGTTCAATCCATATGAATGAATTTTAATTCGCGAGTTACGCGTGACAATATATGAAATCGTGTGGTCTATTAAAATGATGAAAATGAATGTTTATGATAAATTAATGAACTCACCAACCTTTTGGTTGACACTTGAAAGCATGTTTATTCTCAGGTATGAAAGAAATCTTCCGCTGTGCATTTTCTCATATTAGAGATATTACTTGGAGTCATTCATGACATATTTCAAAAGATGTTGCATTCGAGTCGTTGAGTTCATCAAGATTATTATTAAGTCAATTATAGTTGGATATATTATGAAATGGTATGCATGCCGTCAACTTTCGATGTAATGAAAGATTGTCTTTTCAAAAACGAATGCAATGTTTGTAAAATGTATCATATAGAGGTCAAGTACCTCGCGATGTAACCAAATGTAATGTATTCGTCCAGATGGATTAGGACGGGTCATTAGAGTTGGTATCAGAGCGGTGGTCTTAGCGAACCAGGTCTGCATTAGTATGTCTAACTGATAGTCGTTAGGATACATTAGTGAGTCTGGACTTCGACCTTAGTTGCATGTCAAAATTTTGCTTATCATTTTCTGTCGGAAATTACATGTTCATCATTCTTAGTCTAGACACATCTTATTGCAATTATTGCATAGACGTTGTACAGACAAATTTATATCTCATCACATTAAACCTTGTCTGACACGTTTCCTTAATTTCCTCCGTAATCTACGGGATCTCCTGTACCATATATAGATATTCTATATAATCAGAATATCATTCGATATTCGAAAATCATTTCATATCAAAATCCTTTAACTGATCGTGAGAAATGGATCCTACACCTAGCTTGGATTCCATTAGTTCCGGAAGCAATTTTGAAATGTATATTGAAGTAGACTCCATAGTCAATGAACCTGAAGTGTCTTCACCGTTTAGCTATTTTTCTTTCTGGAGGAAATGGGGGTGGGTCCGAGACTTACTCACTCGATGGAGGAATGAAGAAGGCGAACCCTACCTTGAACCAAACTTACCTCCTAAAATCGGGGAAAACGATGCACTCACGGTAAACCTGTACGCAACACTGTTTTCACCCTTCTTGCCAAAATTTTCCATCTCGAAGGACGCATTACTGCAATCTCAGCAAATATTCAACCTCTACTTTCGAATACCAATCGAAGGGGAATATTAGAAGAAGTTAGGGAACTTCGAATTGATAATCAAGATTTATCAAATCAGATGAGTGGGTGGATAGAAATGATAGAGGGTAGAATAGAAACTCTGACAAGAATGGTGCATGATTTACAAGCTATAATTATTACACCAACATCATCACCAACCTCAGCACCAGCAGCACTTGTACCACTGACAGCAACATCCACATCACCAGCCTCGACATCACCATCTGTACCGCGAGCGTAATCTTCGTTCTACCTATCGTTCCATCTACTTTATCTTGTTTTACATATCAATCTACATTGATTATCTTCGTTCTACATGACGATTATGTAATCTCTAAAGTCTTAAAGATTATAGATTCTCGTTCTAACGGTAAATCAAATAAGATTAATATCTTATTGACTCATTAAATCCATGATTACATCTGAAGAAAATATATATGTATATATATTTTCATAAAAATTGTAATTAAAAATTCTTTCGTACGAACTGTTAATGGTGAAAATATTTTAACGGGTAGGTAATACCCGAGAAATATTTAGATTTCACATTAATAAGTTACACTGTACATTCTTCAAATCTGATTCAACATTCATTTACTATCCTACTTACATCTACAGAGATACGAATCCGTTCACCGCAGAATAACCATTTCCATTCAATTTCATATTTGGATTTTGATCTATCAGAATCCAACAAGTGGCATAATGAAGAAAATATTAGACAAAATAAAATTTGTTAGAAACAAACAAATTAACTATGAGAAAAATTTTGTTAAGAATTCACGCTAACTGTTTCCAGCTAACTGTTCCTAGCTAACTGATTAAATTTATTTATCGCAATTTTAATTCTCGTAATTTTATTTATCGTCATTTAATTTCTGTTATTTATTTTACGCACTTTATTTATCGTCATTTAAATACTTTTATTTACGCATTTTAAATATCGGGACACGTATACAAAGTTTTGACATATCATATCGACGCATCTATATATATTATTTGGAATAACCATAGACACTCTATATGCAGTAATGTTCGAGTTAGCTATACAGGGTTGAGGTTAATTCTAAAATAATATATATATACTTTGAGTTGTGATCGAGTCTGAGACATGTATACAATGGGTCACGATACGTATTAATTAATTCGAATATTATATATGAATTATTGAATTACTAACTGTGGACTACTACTGTGGACTATCAACATTGGACAATTAAAAATGAATTAAAATATTAATTATAACATATGAAACTAAACAATTATTCAAGTTTGCCACTTGATTTCATCTTAAACCTCATTTGTATCTTGACAATTACAATCTGCGATCAAACCTTTCATGATTCTTGAAAACACCTTAATCGAGAGAATGAATCAACCGCACTTCATCTACGGAAGAAAGGATTGATGCATATATCCATGCACCTGAAAACACTCAAAACCTGAGTAAACGTTTAACATGTATCGGTTCTAGCTCCTATGGCATTGTTATTACCGAAAATAACATTGCAATTCCTTTTCAAAGTAGCCAGTTTTATCACAGTTCCAGCAAGTTAACTTCGACTTTTCAGTCGGACAAGTCATATTATAACCTCGATATATACGTTGCCCTTTCATCATCGTTACAGGAGAACCATTTATGTTCCACCACATTAGCAGTAAACTTACCAGCAACTTCATTACTCATTGGCTTAAGTCTCTCTGAAAAACCATTATATCTGTTCATTAAAACCCTATCATATACTCATCCGTATCTTATAATGAGTAATGCCATACCAATTATCGGGAATTATCAATCACTATTTTAAATCTCGCAACGTTTCTACATGAACAGTTATATGTATGCATATAACATTTATCTCTTAGAATTATGATCTTCCATTCTGAAATTCTGAAAAACACCCAGTCTATGAATCAATACTTCAAAGTTTGAAAAACCTGAATGAAGCAGCAGAAACTGCAGACAATCGTAAAAGGTTTGATGATAAAGAACAATATGTTGGTAAAGCTCAGAAAAGTTGGAACTGGAAAACGGATTGAGCAAACCATAAAGGAGGTTGTGTACGAATCACAAAGTCTAAACCTGCCTTCAAAGAATCAAAATGATTCAGTATCTGTTGGAGTCATTAAAGAATACATTGCTTCTGACTCTACACTTTTATGGACAAATCTTATTCATCATCCATCGATATTAGAAATTCTAAGATATCATCGTATCTTTCATTGTAAATATCCTCAATATTTCTGAAGATATCTTCATAAATATTCTCGTCCGATATTAATTATCTCTCCGCGCTATCTGTGTTATATCATAAAAGAAAACTGTTTTAGTTTCTAAATCTCTGAAAACTTAGAGTTTGAATTATGAATGATTTTGAAGTAGTGTTGGAAATTGATGCATGAGTTAGTATAATATAATGACACTTGATCAACGTGATTATATTACAGTAAGTCATGCTGAGTTTCTAATGAAACATGATGATTCACAGACCATAACGTCATCATGTGCCATGTTACACGACTCTTACATTCTATCTAATCTATAAACATATCAAGAATATATTTTCTTCATAGTTCTATCTTTTCCCTTGAATTCTGGTAATTTAACCAATCAAGATCGTGCTATTACAATCTCCCTCTTAGAACATTAGTCATGTTCATTCGAAACTTCGTATCTACGAATTCTGGACCATTATTCGCTTGACCTAAAGTTGGGAAGAGAAAACAAAAGTATGGAACCCCAAAATTAAAGGAATTGAAGGGAATGGATTACAGTAAAATATCCGACAGAGAAATCGAAACAGATTATTGCATTTAACCAAAGAAGATCCTAATTTTCTTAATTACCCAAAAACCAAATCTTATTACGAAGATTTTCTCTAACTTTCTTGAATTTCAGAAATCAACCGTGACTACGTCACCGGTTAAGTCGAACCTGCATTTACTCATTTCACTCTTTTGTGATAGCTTAACTCGTACTCTTCACAAAAATCAAATTGTTTTATCCATATTACTAACAGATGATAAAACTCTAATTTTCAACTCATATGAGTCATGAAAATATACTTATTGTCAGCCATGACCATCCCAATCAAATTTCGGGACGAAATTTTTTTAACGGGTAGGTACTGTGACGACCCGAAAATTTCCGACCAAATTTAAACTTAATCTTTATGTGATTTCGACACGATAAGCAAAGTCTTTAATGTTGAGTCTCAAAAAGTTTTGGAACTATATTCATGTAATCAATTACCCTTTGACTGTTCTCGACGATTTACGAACCATTATTTGTAAATAAATGTGTATACATATAAAAATAAATATAAATATATGTATAGTGTATATTAAAAATAATTATTTAATGATTGTAATACTCGTTGGACGTTTTGATTATTATTTAGAGAAGTTTAATTCGAACTTATATGATTTTAAAATAAATGGTGATCCGAAAATGAGTTCTATAAATTATAGGCTTATTAAAAATGTATTTAGGAACTATTTGTTGAATTTTAAAACTTTATATATTTTACATGGGGTTGTGAGTGAATAATTAATGTAATTTTTATTTAATAGTTAATGACTGAATTTTATACCATAATGACCAAAATAAATAAAGATAATTAATGTAAAAATTTGGAATTTTTTCGAAGACTTTTATACACCACCGATTAACGACGGAACACGATGTAATATTCCTAATAAAATCATCGGTAGAAAATTTCAATTATGAGGCTGCTAACTTTTCTTTTCACACGTTTATATTTATTAGTATATTATTATTTAAAATTCAATTATCACCCACTAGTTAGTTAATACCCATATTATATGCAAGGTGCGTTGAATGATAAACATCACACTACCAACTTGTGATTTACTTTGTTTCCTTGCTAAACTTTATTACTTAAAACATATACCTTCTATATGAACTGCATCTCATTTATATTATGTTGTAAGGACCCAAACCCCGACACCAAGCCACCACCAGCACCACTCTCACTTCCACAATGAACCGATACCATCATCGAATCGCCCTAACACCCATCAACGGCTACAACCACAACCCACCACTATAACCCATCCAAGAACATCATCATGAACCGCCATCTTAAACTCTATCACCACCACTATCCAACCTCCACCACCTTCCCATATTTTTCTCCCTCCTCCCTCTCTCTTCTCCACTGTTAATAAACGGTGAGATGTAACAGCGAGCTTATTAATGATGAAAACAAAGAAGAATAATTAAATGATGATGATGATGTTTAGATTATGATGATAGTGTTATGATGATAAGGTTTTGATGATGATGACGATGGTGTATGATATAAATGATGATGATGATTAGGATGAACGATGATGTTGATAAAGTAAATTAATTTTGATAATGATGAATAGTTTTGGGTTTAGATTGTGAAGAAGAAGAAGAACAGGAAAGCGGGGGTTATATAGTTTAAATTCGGTATTCAAATCAGATATGGTATAACAGAGAGACGGTTTGGGAGTGGGTTAGGGGAACGAGAGGTTGTGGGTTCGAATCTAGGCGACTGCAAATATTTTTTTACCAAAAATTAAAAATGAAATTTGGGCCAGTTAATTAGTTCTGGATCGGGTTTCTGTTGGGCCGTTTAGGATTTAAGTGGAATTGCTATAATTGGGCCGAGTATGATATGATTCCAAGTTGGGCCGTTTATAACTGTTGATGATAATATTATGAAAAAGAAATAGGATACGGGATATATATAAATATTTCCCGACTTAAATCAGAAAAATCGGATAGTTTGGGTGGTTAAGGGTGTTTTTGCTTTAGCGTGAGGTCGCCGGTTCAAGCCTGAGATGTGGCCTTTTTTTAGCTTATTCCTTTAAAGGTAGCATTATAATTATTATTATTTGTATTATCATCATTATTATTATTATTATTATTATTATTATTATTATTATTATTATTATTATTATTATTATTATTATTATTATTATTATTATTATTATTATTGCTATTATTTTAGATTAGTTATTATTATTATTATTATTACTAAGACTAATAACATGATTATTATTATTATTATTATCATAATTATAAATTATATTATTATCACCATTATTATTAATAAGTATTATTATTATTATATTAATATTATCGTTATTAGGAATATGAATATTATCATGATTGTTAAAATTATTTTTATTTATTTATTTTTTTAGTAAAATTATTATTAACATTATTATTATTAATTTTTATCATTATTATTATTATCATTTTTTATTAACATTATTATTAATATTATGATTATAGATACAGATATTATTATAAAAATGATTAAGTTATAAATTAAATAAAATTATTAATATTATTATTACTACTATCATTACTATATTATTATTATAATAACAAACAAATATTTTTTATATATAAATAACTACATTTAATACATGTAACATAACTATATTAATATTTTTACTAATCATTTATCTAAAGTAATGAAATAGATATATTTAATTAAATTATTAATGAAACCTATAAAACAATTATATCACTAATAATAACATCTAAATTTGTTCGATTACCATTATATGTGTTAATATATATACTTGATATAGGTTCGTGAATCCGAGGTCAACCCTGCATTGTTCAGTTCCGTCGTATGCATATTTTTACTACAAAATATCGTATTGTGAGTTTCATTTGCTCCATTTTTAAATGCTTTTGCAATATATATTTTTGGGACTGAGAATACATGCGCTGCTTTTATAAATGCTTTATGAAATAGACACAAGTGATCGAAACTACATTCTATGGTTGGATTATCAAACCGAATATGCCCTTTTTTAGATTGGTAGCATAAGAATTGGTGTTTATTATAATTGTCACCAATTGACGCGAATCCTAAAGATAGATCTATGGGCACTAATAAGCCCTAGTCAGAGAATTTGAACTGCTTTAGTACTTCAATTTATCATGTCCGATGTGAGTCCCGAAATGATGGGGATATTCTATATGCATCCTGTTAAGGTCGGTTACCAGGTGTTCAATCCATATGAATGAATTTTAATTCGCGAGTTACGCGTGACAATATATGAAATCTTGTGGTCTATTAAAATGATGGAAATGAATGTTTATGATAAACTAATGAACTCACCAACCTTTTGGTTGACACTTGAAAGCATGTTTATTTTCGGGTATGAAAGAAATCTTCAGTTGTGCATTTGCTCATATTAGAGATATTACTTGGAGTCATTCATGACATATTTCAAAAGACATTGCATTCGAGTCATTGAGTTCATCAAAATTATTATTAAGTCAATTATAGTTGGATATATTATGAAATGGTATGCATGCCGTCAACTTTTGATGTAATGAAAGAATGTCTTTTCAAAAACGAATGCAATGTTTGTAAAATGTATTATATAGAGGTCAAGTACCTCGCGATGTAACCAAATGTAATGTATTCGTCCAGATTGATTAGGACGGGTCATTAGAGAACTGATACGTGATTCTTCCTCGAACAACAGGACAGAGCTTGTGTTCGTTTATGGTCATGGTGGCACCGGTAAGACATTCTTATGGAAGGCCATAATCACGTGTCTAAGGGCTAAGGGAAAGATTGTTCTTGCTGTGGCATCGTCCGGAATCGCATCTTTGTTACTGCCGTAGGGCAGAACTGCTCACTCTCGATTCAAACTCCCTATTGACCTTACCGATGAGTCGATGTGCAATATAAATAAAAACACACAAATGGTGAAACTACTTGAAAGCACAGATCTTATTGTGTGGGACGAGGCACCGATGAATAATAAGCGATGCTTCGAAGTTCTTGATCGCAGTCTGTGAGACATTCTTGGTAACAAAAACTCGCCATTCGGAGGTAAGTCTATGATTCTCGGTGGTGACTTTAAACAAACATTACCCGTTCATAAAAAAGGAAAGAAATCGACTATAGTCCGTTCTTGCATTACATCTTCATATTTGTGGCAGGAATTCAAGGTGTTTGTTCTTACTGAAAATACGCGCTTAATGCAGCCAGGGCTGACGCCATCGGAAAAGGAGAGAAACGCTGCTTTCTCCGCCTGGTTACTGGATATTGGGAATGGTGAGGTTAGGACACGTGATTTGGAAGACCCGGTTAATAGTCGTTGGGTACAAATTCCTGACACCTAATGTGTTCCAGATGATGATAATGGGTTGGCGCATCTAATTTCGTTTATCTACCCCCCCAGAAACGTTACAGAATCCAAGTGCTGCAGAGTTACAACAAAAAGCGATTGTTTGCCTGAAAAATGATGCAGCAGACACCATAAATAAGTTGGTGGTTGATATGGTTGGTGGCCCTGTTACAACCTACGCAAGTTATGATACTGCTATACCGTAAGGGAATGACGGTGGCGAGTCGGAACTATTACATCCAACAGAATACTTGGACACCCTAAATTACCCTGGCCTGCCACCACACCTGCTCGAGCTAAAAATAGGGGTGCCAGCTATTTTGTTACAAAATATTAGCGTCGCAGGCGGCCTCTGTAATGGTACCAGGATGATAGTAACTCAGCTCCTAACAAAAGCAGTTGAAGCAGAGATTATCACGGGCACAAGGGTTGGTGAAAAAATCTTCTTCCCGAGGATGAACCTTATCCACAAAGAACCAACATTACCTTATGTTTTAAAAAGGCAGCAGTTCCTGTTGAAAGTTTTGTATGCAATGACCATAAATAAGAGCCAGGGCCAGTCACTGAACAAAATAGGCGTTTATCTACCTAAACCAATTTTTGGCCACGGACAACTGTATGTTGCACTCTCACGGGCTACATCACCAGACGGTTTGAGAATACTGATTAGACAGCATGAAGGCCAACAGGAAAACGTCACGAAAAATATCGTGTACACAGATTTCCTTTCCACAATAGTTGACTTCGATGCAACTACGGTTGCTCATACTATCGATTAAAACAACAAATCCACAGGAACATTATGTATATAGTAAATAGTTTTTTTTGAATTATAATATTTTTTTTCTTTTGGGTTTGACAGTATGGCACAGATTACAGCGTTGGCACAACTTGCAGCAGGCGATAGAAATAGGACTATCGCTGCAAGAATTTACCGAAAGTGGGTAACTTATAATTTTCACTCTCAAGCACCAAATGGGTACTGCTGCATGCTAATCGATGAGATGGTATTCTTTCATCAACCCTTTAGACCACTATTTTTTTAGATTCATTTAAAAAGTGTGCCTGACATTTTTATGTATGATCCTGCAGAGCTACCCTATGCTTGTCAACATGCGCTATTCTGACAAGGAATTTTTGGATGAACTGATGAATTTAAATTCAATGTATATGATAGGGAATTTCTCTTGCCACGCAACAACTAGGAGGGAGAAGGTTCTACCCGGGCCAACGACCCTTTCTTTTGATAGGAATACAACTTTTGAGCTTATGCCCGGGGCACTGTTTCGGAGCACTATTTCTAGTTCGTGGCCTACAATCAGTTGTGTACACGCTTGCCAAACACTACCGTACTTGCTGGTAAGTACACCGTAATAACAAGTAGGCTTAAAAGAAATTGCGTACCAACTAATGTGCTATTGACACAAACAGACTACATTAGTTGCATTGAACGACTTGAAGATCCGATAGTGATGGGAGATGTTAACCATAATCAAGTTATACGAAGAACGATTGACCTCACAAACCTAAAGTAAGTTGCACCTACATTTTACAAAAAACATGCTTAAATTACTTAGCTGGAATTTGTATATACAATTCTAACTATTATTAATTGTATACCACTTTGTTTGCGTTTAACAATTCTAAACAATGTGGCCTTTGTTCAGCGGAGATACAATTCAACTCACTCTCTGGAATGACCTGGCTATGGCTTTTGATGCGGACATGTACGATTCTATGGAAAAATCGGTCATCTTAGCTGTCAGTTCGTGTCGACCAAAGGTCTATCGTGGTATGCATAAAAATCTAAAATCCTTTACATAATTACTAACAAATACCATGTTTTACTCACGCTTTTGTAACTGTTCGAGCACTAACTATTATCACGGTTTGTGTGATGTAAAGGGGAGGTCCAGCTGAGCGCTTCTCAGGCCACCCAATGTTACTTTAACCCACGTATACCAGAATTTCTCGATTCAATACATGAGTGAGTACCTATGCAGGCTTAACCTTATTACTGCTTTTGTAATAACACTGATGATAATTTCCTGCGGTGTCTGCATACAGGCACCGCGATCGGTACCTAGCAAGCCCACCTTTGGACATCAATCGGATTAGGCTGACTGACTTGTCAATTGAACGGTACCGAAACAGGATTCCTATCAGAGAACTGCTAACACACAACCTCAACAACTATCGGGTAAGCATGATGTTAAGAAATGTTTGTGCATCTGTAAATACAATCTGTAAAACATGTACGTTGTCCAAAAAGTATATGTACATACATGAAGACAAACCAACGTTAACTTGTGATGAATAAAAAATAAATAAAAATTTCTTTCACATTTACATAAAGGCATTTTCTATCATCGCAGACATAGCAGCAGGTATTACTACTTTCAAATTATACTTCGCATTACATCATCGTATACATCTAAAATGTTTAAACCACAGTCTGTAGAATTCACCTGCGAAGCCATTATTGAGCAAGTGGGGGCAACAGGGATTGGTTCTACAAATGCTGCAATGATTGCTCATTGAAAGTGACAGAGGATGTAAATGACCCTACCAAATTCGCTTGCAGGACCCACAAGACCCAGACAACCTTTAAACCCACGTAAGGAAAAAAATAAAATAATACCACCTGCGCATCGCAGCTGCATCCTGTAACTATATTGTTTTAACATATTGCAGCTACTGTTTCAAGACAATTGTCAATGACACGACAACACCAGCATTCTTCACGTTCTTCTCAGATGTTGGTACCCAAATTGTTGGCCACACATGTGAAGAGTTGGTCACATTCCAAGGGTATGATCAGGCCAATGAACTACCACCACCCATACAGGCAATTGCAGGACAAAAACACACGTTTCAGTTCCGCTACAACCCACAATCAAGGAAAAACTACCCAGAGTTCATCGTTGTGCGCCTCCTAGATGAAATTCTGGAACCCGTTCCGAACACACCTCCAGCTAACATGCCGACAACTGCTCAGACACCAGGTTTGCCTCTTAAAAACACCAGCCTCATTCTTTTTTAGCACTCTAATATTTGAATACTGCTATTATATATTATGAGGTATACTTTTCAGACCGTATAATTGCCAACTTATTCTGAAATTACATTGTTTGCGATTTACAGCGTCTTCGAATGTTGTAAACACCTGCGCTAACTGTTCAAACAATGTAACTCTGTTTCTGTTTTGAGGTTTCTATCATGTTATCATTATTCATGGTTGTCTGTGACAAAATTATCATATTAAAAGTCATTATTTTGCCTAATGCAGACTCAGAATCCATAATGACTCCACAACCACAACCGTCAGAACAACAAGAAGAAGGCCTGGAAACCATGGTGACTCCACCACCACAGGAGTTGGAACAGCAACCAAAAACAAAATAAGGAACATCGAAGAAAACAGCTAGGCGCGCTATAATATGTACCGAGGATTCGGGTGAAGGAAAGGCCACAACAAAAAAGACTCGCAGTGAACAAGGACAGAAGAAGTAGGTTGCTGGTGCCAATCTTTTGGGATTAACATATAATCCAGAACAACTCAAGTATCTTCATATAGATTGGAGGGCTTTTCTAATGTATGTAAATTATGTGTGGCGTAACTATGTATGACTGAATTTCTAAACTATCGTCAACCGCTCTGTGCTGTAAATTATGGTACTTTATTAGGTTTGTAATCCTTCCTAATACAATTGGTTGTGAAAACTATGCTTACTTTGTAACCTTAGTGTGCTTGACTTTTTTAATCGAAATATGCAGCATGTTTAAAGAATCTTAGTAATTTGTTAGATTTGTAATTGATACTAAAACACTTTGTAGTGCTTGCTAAAACACTTGATCATGTGGCTGTTTCACAACTATGCAATCCTTTAAGTACACTAGAATTTTGCACTCTAACATACCAAGAAATCAAACAAAACAAGTTAAATAACATATAAACCAAAACATTTTGTTTGAGCCCTAAAAAGTAGTTCACCAATTGCAAATACCACTAAAATAAAGGGGTGCAATTTGTATACGCTAGAAATATCTAATTTAGAGGGAAACTTGGAACCGGTTCCCTTAAAAATATCTACCTACAAATAAACCGAGCATTTAAAAGACCATCCCTTCATTTGCTCAAGTAAGATACGCACTTGATTACAAAGATCTCTTCAACTGCTACCATCTCTTTCCTTGCAAAGCCATCTCAAACACCATCATTTAGTTCCAGGCAATCGTCATCTACACTCAACCCCTTGAATGGCAAATCCAGGTTATTAATTTTTCTCAAACAACATTTAGGTTACTTCATGCACTCTGATTTCATATGAGTGATTGTTGATATGAAACCTTAAAATCATTTACTCAAACTTTATAATATCATATGTGCTATTTATGTTGTTAATTTGCAAATCCATTTAGTGTTTGTATTACACTTTCTTAGAAAACTAAACTTATAGGAATGTTTAGTGTAGGAATACTCATTTTACAAGCTTTACACATGAAAATAGGACAAATTAATGCCTTTTGTCAAGCACCATTTGTCTTACTCACTAATTACCCATAGCCTTTACATTCAAACCATTTTTTGCAGATATGAAACCCTAAAAAATTTGAGTCGACTTTTATAATTCGATTAATGCATTTTGTGTCCTTAAGTTACATATAAAATAGCTGCCAGTATTTACCTTTCAGTATAAAATAAACCTATAGCTAAAACTGACTAGGTGTTGGTTTAGTTTTTGTTTTTAACACATTATTATTTAACTAGCCTACATGTTACAACACTCAGAATGCCTGAAAAGGCTACCGTGAATTTAACTGTACATCAAATATAATTATAAATTACAATAGCTGAAAAAACATATGTGGGTCCAGGCAATCAAGCATCTTCAAGCGTGTCTCAGACTCGTGCTCTAGAACAATTAGCATTTGCTCAGCGATACAACGTCTGAGATACTGTCAATGTGACCTACGTTTTCTGCCAAATCCTACAAGGAACTTTTTGGGTGAGTTACTTCCATTTCAAGCAAGATTACTTAATAACATCAGTTTATTTTATATATTTTGCTAAACTTTTATTCAAGTAAGATAGTGGAGTTTAGAATGTGGTTGTTTCTGTATGGTGATATTTAGAACATTTATTTTCAAAAAAATGAACAATTTTAAGATGGTCGCTTTTGCTTTAAGAAATAAATATGAAACCAATTCGTTTTGGTTGTAAGTTAGCATCAATTTATTACCAATTTAGTAATTATTAGTTTTGAGCATCTATCTAAAACATTTAATGCCGGTGTGGTTCAGGAACTGCCTGCAGAATTGAATCAGCTTAGAGAGCTCGGAGCTGGATGTAGCTATGAATGTCTGGATCTCAAAGGCGAGTTCCATACATGGGGTTTGATTCAGGCCAGAAGTGCAAGGAAGAAGGAACTGTTGGTCTATGTGGGTTGGCAATTGTTTCTGGCTAACACTGGGTACGTTGCAGGCAATACATTGATGATCGGGTTCTCGAGAAGACTGCATACTTTTTTCCTTATCCTGGATGGAAAGCACACGCTGTAGAAATCTGTTTCAGGTTGACTGTCTTTTGGCGGATGAAGTTTAGGTTTCTTTTGTTCATAATTTTCATCAGCGGTTTGAGTTTAACATTTTGTGTGTAAGTATCGTGTAAATGGAAACTTGTAATAGGTACCTGCACCATAATATGTTTGTAATTGTAAATTTTGTTGTAGCAGCTGAATATTTTACGTTTTAACTTATGTTTCTCGCTAACATCCGAGTTTTGGTAACTTTTACGCCCTGCAGTACTTTCTCATGTAAATGCGATGCGCGATACATAACTATCGTACTATTTTTATACAGAAATCCATATACTATCTGTATTTGCATATACTATTTATATTTGCAATCAACAAATAAGCCCTTTTTTAAACACTTAAAAGTGCTAAATTATTCAAACACATACATTTGAAATCTAAAACAAAATTCCAACACCTGATTGAAATATAAGCATACTTATGGACCTAAAAAAAAGATTCAGCATGTTACAATAATTTGGTGCATGCCCAATTTTTCCACATTGAACACTTGATCAACCCATTTAATACGGCCCAAAAAAGAACATCGGGAAAAGCGTTGACCGTGAATATTTTATAAAGTACTTTAGAAGATCAAAAGATCTTCTTCACCTGCTCCGACATTCACACGCATTCACTGTACAATCCTCTTAGCAGTAAGCAACTCTACCATCGTATTAACAGGTTAGTATCCCTTCTTGATCACCAGTTATTTAACTTTACAATTATCCACGTGCTTTACACCATTAGAAAAGTCTGTCGCTAACAAGACGCGATCAATTTACGCTAGGGTTTATAAGGAACAAATTTTTAACTGTGCACCTAGGCAGTTCCACTATAATGTTTGTTTTATTCTTTGTTACACCTATCGATGATCTAACAGGAAATTAGTTTCGTCTTGGTAACAAAGTTTCGGTTCAATAGTATATGAAATTGTTGTCAGAATCTAATTTACTTAATATATTATCTGTATAATATTTATTGGCCTCTGTGGATAAATGGTTATAGTGCGTTATCATCTGTTATGAAAGCCAAATTAGGGATACAATGCATTTTAAAGTAAAATTATGCCTCACTGCTAAATTATTTTGATTGAACAATTCGCCTTAAAAGGTCCTTTTGCTTAACCATATGCAAGCCACAGATGAAACCGATGCAAAACAGACCTTCATTCCTGACTTATTTAACATAAAAAATGACATAAGAATGATCAATAAAACTTCCCTTTTGGGTACTCATATTGTATGCTTCTTTAGTTTTGCTGATAATCGTGTATCTATATAATCTTATTGTTTAAAGTTGGGATATGAATGACTATATGACATTTGCTGCACCATTCCACTTTAATTAATATACTATGTGTTAAACATTTTTTGGGTGATTTACATGAATTAACAAGGCAGCATGGCTTTCGAAACCGCTGATGGAGACATTTACGTTTTCATGTACATACCGAGGGGCCATGTATGGGTAATTTACTTCTATTTTGGTACAAACATTACTTGGAGAAACATAAATTAAACGTTCTTCAGTCTTATATTATGTGCTATAGAAAAATCCTAATACATTTTAGGCTAATAATGTTTGCAATTTGTTTCAGCGACTACCACAGGAATTGGCTCAACTGCCAGAACTAACCGGTGGTGAAACTTATAAATACGTTGATGCTTTTGATAGAACACACATCGGGGGCCTCTTAGAAGAAGAAGACAGAAAAAAACCAAACTTATTTGTTTCATCTGGATGGACGAAGTTTGTTCGTTTAAATGACTATAATCCAGGAGACGAAATCTGGATTATATTCGAACGTTCTGAATCAAGGTTTATCGTTGCATGGGATGATGTTCACAACTTTAACCATATTATATGATTAGGTTGTTTGTGTGAGGTAGAATAGCTAACCTCTTTTGATATGTGCATGGAGCTAATGTGTATGTCTTTTGCTACTTAAACATTAGGTGCTTCAAACATTTTAGTTCTTGGATAGTTTACAATGTACCATGATGTAACTGACCTCTTCAGTTTAAAACCTATCAATATATGTATTTAAAATTTCGAATATGCGCCCCAACGAATATTGTAGACACCTACACCAACTGGTGACACGATATAACTCAATTTAGCTTTTCAGATTTGTATGATGTTCTAATTACGCAGAGGTGTTCGTAACACAGTAACCGTAATGAGAACACCACAGCAGTTGGAACAACAATAAATAGCCTCGAAAACAAGTGTACATTAATCGGGATTTGCCCATCGTTTAGAATTTATTCTCATTAATCCGTTCAAGCTTTTGGATTCATTGTTTATTCATGTGCACATCTGCAATTTCCAGGTGCAATTAACCAGCACATCATTTTCCCTTCTACTTATTATAAGTAATTAATGAGAATAAAAGTGAGTTCGTTGCTCACAGTTTTGCAGATAATGGGCCGGTTTACTCTTCATATCCGTATAATTGTTGACCCAAGCCCAGATGTAGCCCATTTAACAGATATTAAATACGCGTATCTGTTTAACCCCAACCCTTCGATATTACCGGGATACGAGCTTCCTACAATTTTTCATTACTACATAAGATCAAATGTTATGACCCGTCCAAATCCATTTGGATGAATACATCATTCATCGATTTCACAGTGAGGTACTGACCTCTACATGATACATTTTGTAAACATTGCATTCTTTTGAAAAGGCACACCATAATTGAATATTAAATTCCAAGGTTTTTGACGTCTGATGATTTCTACATATAGATAATCACCGTAAATAATAGTTTACAATACTACATCCGTTGATAATGCAGTCAAAATAAGATACATGGTGATGATTTTGTGAATGCAACGTTTTCTTGAATAAAGCATGTATAACTCCATGCACATAGCTTGTATCACATATAAGCAAACAGCGGAAGACTTCTAGGAACCTGAGAATAACCATGCTTAAAAATGTCAACACAAAGGTTGGTGAGTTCATAGTTTTAATGTTGCGCATAATCTGTATTTAAAGGTGGATCACAAGATTTCAGTTGTTTCATCCAGAAACGTTTATCAAAATATTCTACAAGATTGAGCACCCTGGTAACTAAGCTTTAACGTTATAATAAGTACCCATGTTTTAACATACATGCAACCAACATGTACAATACACGCAATCCAACGTGTACTAAACTCAAATAGTATACGTCTGTTTTATAATTCAGGCTAGGGTTTCTATACCTGGAACACACGGGGATGTCAAGACCTATGGATCCATATACAACTACTCGCGCCCACCAGTTCTTATAACTGGCAGTTACTAGTTACCAAAGCTAAGGGATTTTCGGTTCAAACTCAGTGTAGAATTAAGTATGTACTTGTATCCATTGCGTTTAAAATAAAATGCATGTATTCTCAGCCCAAAAATATAGATTGCAAAAGCAATTAAAAAGGGAGCAAATGAAACTCACCTTAGCAGCACATAAGGTCATTCACCAAAATGTGATCGAAACTCGGAATGCAAAATAACCGTAGATCTCAACCTAGAGAACATATGTTGGTCAATACATGTCTAACAAACTAGGTCGGGTCATAGTGTATCACAATCCTAATGCTCGAGACCGACATACAAAAGTTAACAAAAGTCATCTCAAAAGTCAACATGACTCAATATGATCATTAAATCTCTGCACTTTATTATATTAACATAGTATAAGTCTTGATAATTGAACAAATTTATAGTTTATCAAACTCAAAATATTACAGGAGCTATATTATATTTGAATTATCATGGCAATCGAAAATATTTTAATATTTCACATAGTTTTCCAATACTTGTAAAATCAGATTATAGTGTTTACAAAGCTTTAAAACATGATAAGACAGTCAACTTTGACAATTGTTCAACAAAACGAGACGTGCCTTATATAGAAATTCATTTATTCGATTAGTAATATCTAAAAATCAAATTTATCAATCTCATAGACAAGTTGTTTAAATATTAATTTACAGTTTCAAACATAATTTCGATTAACGTTAAAAATAATTCAGTTGACCATAACTTTTAATCCGTTCCTCGAAAACACACGATTTCTAAATGAAAAGTTATTAATTTTTTGACAGCTTTCCAACGACATGCATATCATATACCTTATATCAATAACATATGTATCAAATTCGTGATTCATCATAAACTATCTAACGACAAAATTAAAGCATACAAGTATGCATAAACATATATACTCGAGCACTAGACATAGATACACTATTAAATATATAAAAGATAAGATATGAATGCTTACGTATCAATATTGTAATTCAATATTGCAGGAAAGTACGTAGACACAACGACGATGATAAACACTAGTTTGACTTCACGAGCAATACCCCTGAACAATACCCATAACCTTCATTGCTATAACCCATAATTTCCTTAGCTTTAACTTACTCGAAAAACCATTTTGAACTTACATGGACAGCACTCCGTCGTAATATTTTATATATAATACTACTAATAATAATAATACTCCTTACCATAAGATTAATAATAATTTTAATCTTTATAATAATAATAATAATAATAATAATAATAATAATAATAATAATAATAATAATAATAATAATAATAATAATAATAATAATAATATAATACAGATGAAGATAGATGGATATATTTGTGTGTGTGTGTGTAAACTGAAATCATCGAGCTTTATAGATGTTCTCCTGAACTGCACCCCGTGCGATCGCATGGCTTCACAGGCCTACAGCCATGCAATCGCATGGCCACTGAATCCAGCTCACATTTTTTTTTGTTATTTAGCTTGTCGACATATTATTATATTTATATTTATAATATATATAATTTATATTATTTATATATATATATTATATTATATTCTCGTGTATAGGTGACTTGTAATTTTAGTTCCAATAACTTGTACGTTGTCGCTCGACTAATGTCCCGGTTTCGATTTTTCGAACGTTACTTCGTATGCTTTAATAACTTGTACATTACGTTTCACGACGTGTACCTTTGTCAAAATATAGACTTACATTACCAATAACTATATTACCCGAAGTGTATCTTGTACGTTCGAGTGTTTTGGTCATTTGCGTCTATAAATTAACGTCTTGATATATAATAATATTATTTTAAATTAAAACATTTTATATCTAAGTTAATATTATATTTTCTAACATTTGTAAAATATACATACATTTTCATTTTGAAATAGTGTTTTACTGTAGCAAAATGATTTTTACTGTAGCAAATAGTGTATAATTAATATATGTATATATCTTTATTTAATATACATAAATCAGTTTTTAAATACACATTGCAAGTTATTTATAATTAATTTTAATAATTAATATTCCAACTTATTGTATATATATATATATATATATATATATATACATATATATATATACATATATATATACATATATATATATATATATACATATATATATATATACATATATATATATATATATATATATATATATATATATATATATATATATATATATATATATATACAAATAGATGTTCGTGAATCGTCGGTCAATAGTCAAAGGTTAACTGAATATATAACATTAGTTCAAAAATTTTGAGAATCAATATTACAGACTTTGCTTATCGTGTCGGAAATATATAAAGATCAAGTTTAAATTTAGTCAGAAATTTCCGGGTTGTGACATCAAAAGATCTCACCTGCTTCATTTCCATTAACACACTTCAATAGTGCTCTCAACAACCGATCCTTTAACCATAAGCAACTCAGGTTTTTCTATTTTCTTTAACAGCACTTATAATGTTACTTTACGATCTTAGATTTGCTTTACATTGGGAACGACGTTTGTTAATAAAAATATTCTTCTCGATTTATGTTAGGGTTTATAGCGATGGCATATTTTATTCCAAACTTTAAAATAACCAAATACATTTGCACTTTATTGTTTTTTTTTGTTTGCTTGCACATTAATCGGTTTGGTAACAAGTTGTAGTTCGTTGTTAATATCTATATTTGGATTTGCAAACAAAAAACATGCAGGCCTAATGCCGTGAGTTCAATCATTATTTTAAGTTGAAATCAAGTGCTTAGTTTGGATAATAAATACCAGTTAATTGTTTGATCATCTACAACATTTTAACAATCATATTGACTAGGGTTTAGATGACAAATTTTTTTACTAACCACTAATTTAAAATTAACAGATGTGCATTTTAACTTCACAATTACAGAATATAAATAATAAATATATACACTTTTATAGAACTTAAGTTGTTTTTTACACCAACACAACATTTACTGTCAAGTTACAGTTTGAGTATGTTAATTTTTTTTTATATAAAATCAGGTATTGTTACATACATAGCATAGAAATTAAGGTAAATGCATTTTTTTGTAGTGTGCTATGTATCTAACATTTATTTCTTTATGTGCATAATTTAATCAACAGAATATGGCTCACAATAGTCCCGATTCTGACAGCACGAATACCCCAAGCACATACTAATTTGGATCCTCTTCGCAAATGGACTAATCCAATGATAGTTACCAATCCGATGATAGTTCAGAGATGATGGTCATCACCGAGCAAGAATTTAATGAAGCTGTAGGGGAAGATGAACCGGGGAACAACAATGAGGTCTATGCTTTCATGACAGTGAAGAAAGCTAGGGTCTGGGTAAGTCACTTTTACTCTCAAACACTGTTTTGTTGAATCATTGTAATTTAATCGTTCTAAAATTCTGTGCATGAGTGCGCTAGACAATGTTGTGTTTATTTTACATACTATTCTGCATTGTATAACAATTTTGATGTCAATGTGATGCAGCGTCTGCCCCAAGAGTTTTTGACACTACCAGAGCTGCCGAGCAGTCAGACGTACGATTGTGTTGACATTGAGGACAGAATTTATAGATGGAAGCTGTTGGAAGAAAAATCCAAAAGAAAACCAAATCTATCGGTTTCATCAGGGTGGCTCAGATTTGTGAACGACAATGGGTATGTTCCTGGAGATGAAGTGTGGATCGTGTTTAACCGTGAGAGGCGCAGGTTTGAGGTTGCATGGGATGATTACCAGAATTTATAGGGAGAATGTTGTAAGGTCCTTTGGATTTCAGTCTTTTGTTAGCCCATAGAAGCTGTTGATGGTTAGCTGTTGTAAATAGAAGTATGTGATGGTTAGGTATGGGCAAATGTAAATGATGGCAGGCTTCTGAACTTTAATTTTTTGGTGATGTAACTTAACTGGTAACTTTAATTCCCGTTACTGTATGTAGTTAGCGTTTGCGTACAATATAATTCTTTTTGGTTGTAGTTTGTGTGCCCCAAAACACAACAACTCAAATGTGCCGTGTGATTTGCTAGCTAACATTAAAATCGCATAAACCTTAGAGCAGCAACGCGCGAACCCTCAATTCTTGTTAACAAACAAACAACACACATAAAAACCACCGAAAACAACAACAATAACACTACTAATTCAATACATTCAAGGTTGCACCATCATTCATAGCACGCCAACTCATATCAAGTAAATTATTTTCGATACAAATAATTGTCACTCCATTCCATATTTCACATACAAGCCAATTCATCCACTTTTAAAGTCAACAATTTAGCCCCATATAAACCTATGAGCACTTTAATTAATTCTTCATCATTTCTCTTATTATTCTAGAACTAGAATAATCGCCAATTCATTTTCTACCAAAGGAAATAAACTATAGTTGCAACCATCAATCTATTAACCACATTTCAAATTTGTTTCGACGATGAATATGTTGCAAGCCTTGTAATAACCTCCTGAAACTTATTAGTCAACCTTATAAATTGGAACATTGTTTTTTAGTTTATTCCCCACCTTCATTGCATAATCACACTGGAACATGATATGCTCATCGGAATTCATAAAGTATTATCAAAAGCACACTTGTACACATAGTAAACCATAATTAAACCATAATTGCAGCCTATTTTGAGTAGGAAGTTTGTTTTGGACTGCAAGTCACATTATGAAAGCATGTTTAGGATGAGCTTGAGGAGCTTGTAACATCCCTCTTACCGCGACCACAATATTGTCCGTTTTACCTACAAGTGCACGAATTTTTCTTGTCGACCACACGAGGCCTTCCCAAGAGAGCATGCTTAACTGCAGAGTTCACACGGGATAAGATGTGCTTGTAGCCCAAAAGCGCATTGTGTCTTGTAAGGATAAAGTTATTTTATAAAGGACTCAAACTTACAAATTCCATCCGATGTTATATGGGTTATTACAAACTCCTTCACTTAGAATCATGACGTCCTCGTTAGGCCGAAACAAATTGATACACAGGATCTATACCTCAGGAGATGCACGATCCGAGTTTCTGTCACACCCATAGAGGTGCTCTAATACCATTTGTAACATTCATCTTACCATGACCACAATATTTTCTGCTTTGCCCACAGGCGCGCGGTTTTTTCTTAGTGATCACACGAGGCCTTCCCGGGAGGTCACCCATCCTAGTACTATACCCACTCGAGCACGCTTAACTGCAGAGTTCTGATGAGATATATTGTATTTATAACTCCAAAACGCGGTGTGTCTGGTAAGGATGGAGTTACCCTATAAGGGAATCAATCTTACAAATTCCATCTAATATACAAAACCACACTACAAAATGCCAAGGAACTAAATGTTTATCATTCCTTAAATCTTTCCACCCTTCATTAGTAATCTACAACATCTCATATAGTCTAGTTAAACTAAAGACATGATCACTTGAAATTCCCAATATTAATTGTTTAGATCACCAATTGGTGTGTTAAAGCACAAATTGCATCACAAATCAAATTACTAAGATAGTTTAACAATCTATGTAATCAAAATAAAGCTTAAATTACCTAAATTACTTTATAGATTCACCTAAATTGCCATGATTTTACCCAAATTACTTAAATTATCCTTAAATGATGCATTACACAAATTTTTAATTAGAATATTGAGTAATTTGAAGATATTTTTGATAAATAACATAAAATATTGGTAGATGTATAAAAAAGAGAAGTGAAATATTATCTCCCCATAAATAATAGTGGCATCTTTTAAACAACTAAAAGCATTTGAGAAAATCGTTCAATGCGTGTTATGAATGATGGAGAAAAATAAATGTTTGTTGCTTTACTTCTATAGTTCTATCTTTTCATGTTACTTTGTGTCACTTTATCGGTACGGTAGTTATGTAAATTGCCCATTTGATCAGTTAATCCTCGAAAAGTTACTGGTAATTACTACACTAGAATAATAAAAATAACGAAGTTGGTTGTTTGATTTTTCGATTTTCCGCATTTCGGTTTTACTTCAAAAAAATCTCAAAATTGAATAAACTTCGAATACCAAAAGTCGAGTCAATGAATTTCCCTGGTTGTGGTTAATGTTTTGAAAATAACACTGTCAGTGAAAATACATTTTCTCCCGTACATGACTTGCACAGTTACACATGGTAAAATTTAGTAAACATTTTACCGGATGTTAAAAGTATAAAATTTTAATAAATCATAACTATAACTATCAATATTATTTTGAGAAAATTACGCGGATAGTCCCTGTGGTTTGTACTAGCCAGCATAGATAGACAAAGTTGCTGTTTTGAGTGTGGATAATCCTTGTGACTTAAAAGTGGAGCAAGGATAGTCGAGTTCACCAACACTGTTAACTTTTTCCGTTAAAGTTAGTCATGTGCCAAGCATGTGAGGGTATAATTTTCATTTAACTTTTAGATCTAAACTGAAACTTATTCTAATTCAATATTCCAAATCACAAACACAATTCAACATCATTCAGATTCACTTCACATTTAAACAGAAAATTAAATTTTCAGAATTATATTCTGTCTACTGTTCGTGATTCATTCACTAGTTCATCAAGCTTAAAATTGCATCATCATCATTTGATGTTATTCACAACGAATTGAAATCAGAATCATGAATCCTAACCAAAACCTAAGCTTCGTGCATCATCAATTGAGAGAAACAACAACAGATTTGTGATTAATTGGATCGAGTTCTTCATTATTTGAAAAGTCAAACGGACTAGCTCTCTGGATCAATCTGTTATGACTTGATGAAAAGTAAAAGTTCAATTACATCTCAATTCATCTCGTGAAGCTATTTGTTAATTTACAGATCCCAACTCCTTGAATCGTGATCAAATTCGACAGTCAAACTTCATGAGAAAAAGTCAAACGAACGGTGAATGATCAAATTCGAAATCTATGTTGTGTTTCAAGTTGGATTGATGATCAACGGGTGTTAGGGATGTGATTTGCAACAGATTTCATGTGGATATCGAGACACAAAATACATCGAATCGAGATTTTCTTTTTCAAGGTGTTCATGATTTTTTTGCTCGTGTTCATCACTGATTTACATGTTTGAAGAATTTTTCGATCTCGATTCTTCACAAACAGTTCAAATAACTGCTCTAGGATCATTTTCAACGAATTTTAAGGATCAATTTCATCAATTTCGGAATTCACAAATTTGTGTGTTCATGTGGATCCACAACAGCGCCGGGAAACCAGCCATATTTAGACGGAGCCGTCTTCTCTGGTGGCGGCGGCCTGAGATTGGCCGACGCTGGTGGCTAAACCAACTACTGGTGACGGATCCAGTGAAGTGAAGTGGTGTTGCTACATTTGTAGAACTCCAACATCTCCGCCGTCTTTAGTTCACTTCTTCAAACACTAAAAAACTAAAGGGCGGCTGGTGATGGCGGTGGCTGTGGCGGTAGTAGTGGCGGTGGCGGTGGTTGTGGTGGCCGTAGCGGTGGGTGGTGATGAATGAAGAAAGAAGAGAGTGGTAGCTGCAGGTGGGTGGTGATGAATGAAGAATGAACAATATAAATATAAATAAATATATAAAATAAAGTATATAAATATGAGTATACGAAAATACCCTCACATGCTTGGCACATGATTCATTTTTAACAGAAAACTTAACGATGTTAGTGAACTGGACTATCCTTGCTCCACTTTTAAGTTGCAAGAACTATCCACACTCAAATCACCAACTTTGTCTATCCACGCTAGGTGCTACAAACTACAGGGACTATCCGCGCAATTTTCTCTATTATTTTATATAAATTACAACAGATGAATTTGATAACTTAGAAATGTTAGTTTGTTAAGAAGATCGATGTAATTTTTTTATAAATTATAACTATCTTTTTTTCGAAAGATTAATATATTATGATTTTGACAGAAAAAGAAGAATACGAGGTTCTTTAATAAGCATCATTTCCTCAATCACATTTGGGGAAAAATACTTTTGAAAACTTCAACATATCGCAATAAATTTAATTGGGTTCGGGAGTTCAATGTGATGAAGAATATGAAGGAGGAAGCAGAAGACGATGATGATGATGATGAAGATGAAGATGAAGATTTTTCATCGTCTGATTCTGAATCCATAAAGGCTTGATACGTTTCTTCATCCAAGCCTTATACTCTTTTGTGTTTCTCGTAACATTTTTTGTGGTTTATTAGTTGGGTCTTAGAGTTGTAATAGTGTTGTGGGTTTTGTGTGTTAGTATGTCGTGTTAAATTTGTTATTCGTGGTTGTTTGGTGTCATAGTACCTGCTAGCTTCTCGCTAGTTTTTTAATTATATATACAATACAATTACTTGTCCCTCAAAAAGGGAGATGATCCTCTGATCAAACATAGATTAATTGGGTCGGGTTTGGTCCATGCTTGACATCAAAGAAGGGGGATTTAAGGGTCAATTGGGTTTAACACTCTGGTCTGGAGTACCGTGAATAACCCCTCACGAGATGACGATCTCTGTAGAGGTGGTTAAACATAGACCTACCATTTACGGGCAATCCGAGTGGCGATGGCTCGCGCTGGGTATAGGGTTTATGTTCGTAGAACTTTACCTGTATATCAAGAATATCTAGTGAGATGCTTTTAAGTCCGGTAGCGCACGTAAGACAGCGCTATGCGCTATTGTTGATAGTGTATAAGTGTGTGTAAAGTGAATTCTTCATCTCCAGTTTTGTGGACGAAGTCCGTTATTTATAGGGTAATCCTTCTTGTCTTTTATCGCCATATAATAAGGTTAAAAGGATCGTGGCCTGCCAATAGTACATCTTTGAGTGAGCTGACCCAACAAAAGTAAAAAGTGTTCGTGTCGGACTTGACCTCTTGTCTGACAGGTGTCCTCTGCCAGCTACAGCATCGCCTGACATGTGCACGTCACCAATGCGCACGGATGGGATCAGCGCTATAGTTGTTACTTTAACGCTTTTTGCCTATGCGCGCGTCTCTTACAACTCTTGTGGCGATGCCGTTTGTTGCGCTATACGAGCTGATCGTGTATGCGTATCATTAAGTCCCCCCAGTTTAATGGTATGCGCAGGTACTGCGCATGGCGTTGCACTCAACTTATGACCACCGTCTGCCTATTCTTCTCCAAGCATCTTTTCTTTCTTCTATTTTTATTTGAATAATGTTTTGTCCTGCTGCATTAAATGCAAGGTAATTTAGGCGACGTTTGTCACTTGCTACAGTGATCATACTGTCATTTCCGCCACCTTTGGTTACCTCGTACTTCTTTCTTTTCGGCTTTTGACACTTGGCTCCATCTCCGCCGTTCATATTTTAACCGCCCTTTTCAACTTCTCTTGAGACCTCTTCCGTGTTTTTACTTCCCTATAAATACCTCATAACTACTTCTCTCATTTTTTTTACTCTCATTGTGTTCTTCAATCCTGCGCAAATCTCCTCGGCTTACTGCTTCTTCGATCTCGGCTTTAAGTTTTTTCAGGTTAGCGCGCGTTTAGTTTCTTTACTTACGGTCTTTTGAATAATTTGTTAATAGATGGCATCTTCTTCTTCTACTGGCGAGCCTCCGAATTGCGGAGTCATTAGGTCCATTATGACAGGGCGCAAGATCGCGCTTTTGGTAGACTGGTACCCCCCTTTGGCTGATTTAAATCCCATAGCGCCGTTACAGAATCAGCGCGCATATACCGTTATTGACGGTAAGGTTACCGTGTATCGACAAGTCATGGTGGAAGGGAATGTGCACTCTCCTTCTACTCCTTTTTTCATGGAGGCCCTTAACCATTTCAACATTGGTATTGGCCAGCTGCACCCATATAGTGCGTGTCGCGTTACTCTGTTCGAGATGATTTGTCATCATTACCGGTTCCCCCCTCGCTATCTCTATTTAAACACGCGTTTTCGTACCGCATAAGCCAGCAGAGTTGGTATACTTTTGACAACAGAATTAACTTTGTGAAGCACCTGAAAGCTGGGGTGCGCAAGAAGTGGAAGAACTCATTCTTTTATATTGATGATTTGTTTATTCCCTTGCTTATAGAAATATTCGTGCGTGGCATACGGACGAGAAAGATTTGCGGGTAAATGCTAAACCCCCTCTCTCCCAGTTGATGCGCGGAGGCTTGAGCACTTCTATAACCGCGAACTTCTCATTCGCCAATACAGCAGCGATATCTTGCGGATCGCTAACTTGTGTCCCTACCCACCTGTCCCTGCCAGTTATCAAATATGCCTATGATAATGGTAGGTGGCAGATGGGCATTAACTTTGTACGTGTCTTCTTTCCATTGCCTCCTTCTAACTTATCTCTTTTGAATTTGCAGAGATGCGTCTAGACAGGCTCCTTGCATCCCACGATATCACGAGCATTTACACGAGGTGCCCGAAACGGAGAATAAGGGCGAGCAAGGCTAGAGCGCTGACGCTTCTGGTGGCGCTGAGCAACATGAGAGTCATGCGGGTGACGATTCTCGACGAGCGGATGCCGAGAGGCCCAAGGTGACTGAGGCCCCAACTGAGAGTGGGCATAAGTGTAAACGCTCTAAGAAGGCAAAAGGTAGTTTCATTTTGCTTCGCTACTAATTATGTCACTAATCGATTATCCTTTTGCTTGTAGAGGCTCGCTCGCAGTTTTATGGTATGAATGACCTACTGTCAATACCAGAGAAGACAGCACCTCCCAATTCAACTATCTGGAGAGTATCAAACTCCCTAACTACTTTACGCATCTATCGCCTAAAGCAGCATGGCGCTTCGATGTTCAACTAACCATGTTGAACTTGATGCGTTCTCAATTCTGCCTACAGGGGGCAAGGGCTCGTTTGGATGGCGCTGGCTCTTCTACACCGGGCGCATTGACTGTTGATCAGGCCCACGACCGCATCGTGCATCTGAACTCACAGCTCGAGGAGGCAGAAAAGGGGCGCCAAGAGGCAGCTACCGCCTCGTCTGCCTTAGCTGCTGAGAAGGCGTCTTTGATTTCTCAGGTTGAGGGGTTAACCGAAAACGTTAACTTTGTTGAGTTTGAAAAGAGCGCTCTAGCTAAAGAGCACGAATATTTGATTGGTCGATTGTCTTCCTGTGAAGGCGATCATGACGCGGCAGTGCGTCAATTCGAGATTTTGAAGAAGGGTCTTCCTTCGCTCGTTTCTCGCGCTTGCGATTCCAAATATGTGAGCGATCTGTTTGTTGACGCCGTTCTTGCCTTTAAGGTGGAAGAGAGGCTTACTTTCTGGAAGAAGATTCAGCCTCACGTTTAATCTTCCGAAGCTTTTGACGCTATTATTGCTAAGGAAGTTGATCCTCTCGCGGCGTAAAAGAGCAAGGAAATTACGCCGTCGTTAGTGAATATCATGGTGCCCTCGCTGGTAGCTTTATCCAACGATCCTACTGCTGACGCCCATCGTTTGTTAACCGAAAAGTTGTAATTTATTATTTCCGGCATGTATGTAATGACTTTTTGGAAATGAAATATCTATCTTATTGCGTTTTTTATGGATGATGTTCATGTTATAATGCACCATAGTTTATGAACGCGCAATTATGTTTTATCGCTATCTTTGGTGGTTTGCTCGCCTCGTAGTTACGGTATGATCAAGCACGTATGATTATTTGTTAATGTGTTATTCTGTTTGGCTAAGTTTCTTGTTGATCGTAATTATACTCAAGGCATGTCAACACTTAACTTATCACATATATTGTTGTGCACACGATATATCCTTAAGTTAAACATCCGTGTGTGCACATCGGGAGTCTTCTAAGTGCCTCAACACTTAGGATTGACGTCAGGCGTGACCAACCCCGTCATTTATAGTCATGACTTGCAGATCTCAAGTTCTGCACGGGTAGGTTAGGTCAATCCAATGACGCTTAACCTTCCGGTTATAATAGACTAGCTTGTCGCCAAACAAGCTTCTGCCACATAGGTGCAGGAGAAAGCGACCCTTCAAAGGCAGGAGTGCGCTGCCTACGAGATTGTGCGCACCGTTTTCAAGTTATAGAACTACTTTGCATGTAATGTCACAAAGATTTTAGCAGACAGTAACTTGGAGACATGCAAACATAAAAATAAGTTAAACTGCGCATAAAGCATTTAGAATCATTTTTATAAGTACAGACTTCAAATATGAGCCAGACATAATGCGCATTACGACAAATATCCAAACTTGCCTAATACCAATAGTAACCGTATCCACCATGATCATAACTGAAGCCACATGCTCTCTCCCTCAACTTCTCATCCTTGTATTCCTCAAACTCATAGTCCACATCGACATTTTCGTCTCCCTTGTCATTTCCAGCCCCTGAAGAACTGGCCCCATCTTTCTTCGCCTTTGCTGCGGCTTGAATACTTCGGATCTGTGGATACCAGTCAAATAGTGTTACAAAATCAACGAATGTGTGAGTATGTGTGCAAGCGCACTCTAATATGCGTCTTATGTTTCGGATTATATAAGATTGTGCTCATTTTAATGTGGTCAGCACGTAGACTGGTTGCGCATTTATTGCGTTCCATCTGGTTAAGTATGTCAGTACTGATTTTGCCATTATGTGTCCTTGCATGATCTGTAGTTTTAATTTCCAAAGCAATAAGTTATATATTTGCGCATATTTACCTGTTGAAGTCGATAGTCCTCCGTTATTACTTTGAACTTGAGCGTGGCCTTACCTAGCGAGGTAGGTAGTGTTATGATGCCTTGATAAAGGCACGTGGTGATGGCAAAGTGTGATAACACCGGTTGCCCAAGGATAGCATCGTATTCTGACTCCGCGCGGATCACTTTAAAGTCAACCACCAACGTGTGCTTCCTCTCCCTGTCATGATCATCCCACAGGGTTAACGCTGCTCCGAGTATCCCTTTTGACCAAGCGGGGTCCCCACTTATTCCTCTGAACTGTGGAAAAACATAAAATTGATGAGAACGTTGTTGATGTATTGGCCGCACTCAGGCAAGTAGCCCTCCACAACCAACGGGGCACATTTCCTTTCATAAATAGGCTCGCGTGGAAGGTGCGCCTTGAGGGTGTCATATGGCAGCAACGGTTCTTTTTCGATTTCCTTCCTCTTCTCCCACGAAAAGACATAGATAACCTTGTCTTTCTCAGCACTTTCATTCTCCTTCTTGTACCCGCCTGATTCATCTTTCCCTGGCTTCAAGTGCTTCAGTTCTTCGCGTTTGAGGTAAATGTCCACCATATCAACCAATGCTTTGCAATGATTGGCCTCATGTCCGAAGTCATCGTGAAAGTCGCAGAATTTTGATTTATCGCGCCGCTCATATTCGGACATACGTGTAGGTTTCTCAAACGTTTTGGAGATGGGCCCCATCGCTTATATCTCCTTTAGACTCTTGGTAAGGCTTCTGATTAAGGCTTGCTTGTTTTCCCTTGTGTCGTTGTGTGATGACCCGGAAAATTTCGACTTATTTAAACCAATTCTCTATATGATTTAATATTTTCGACATGATAAGCAATGAATTTTGACAAGTTTTAAAACTTTTGAAAATGATTTTTTATATAATGGTTGACCACCCTGTTTGTACAATGATTCACGCACGTCACAACATGTATTATATACATATTTTAATAAATATAAGAGTTTTCGATATATACGGAATCATGCGAATAATATTTATATACGAAATGATTAAAAATTTACTATTAAGCGATGCTATTTCAAATTAAAAATTTTACGTATTAAGTCATTTTATTTTTATGATATAATTTTTGTATTTCTTTTTTTTTAAGAAACGAAGTTAAATTAATAATGTACAATTTGTAAAGCACAACGTACAACGTGTAGCTTAAATAGTTGAATTTAAATTAATTCATTTACTATTCACATGAAAACGACATGATGGAAATTATTAATTATAAGTTATATAGAATACCCCTGAAGTATTTAATAAATACGACTTTTTAAAATTTTAATATTCGATTTACGTATGATATTATTTTATTATAATTATTATATTATATTTATATCATATATATTATTAAAATCATGTCGACGAAAATAAAAACAAAGGAAGTGAGCTGGTGACAGATCGCATGGGAGGGTTTTTGGGGTCAGGTACTATAAATTGAAAGAGGTCAGTTGTGAATTCATTTCACCTATTTCTCTCGATCAATCTCTCTTTCACATTTATAATTATTATTATTATTATTATTATTATTATTATTATTATTATTATTATTATTATTATTATTATTATTATTATTATTATTATTATTATTATTATTATTATTATTATTATTATTATTAATCCTATTATTATTAGTAGTATTAGTACGTAAAATACTACGACGAGGTTATGTCCAAACGATTTCAAAAATGGTTTTCGAGCGGGATAGAGCTAAGAAAACTATGGGTTATAGCTATGGAGGTTATGGGTAATATTTTTGAGTATCATTCACAAGTCAAACCTAGTGTTTATCATCTCTGTTGTGTCTGCGTACTTTCCAGCAATATTGAATCTCAATATTGATACGTGAGTATACATATCTTATCTTTTATATCTTGATTGTGTATCCATGTCTAGTGCTCGAGTATATATATTTATATATGCTTGTATACTAAATTTCGTCGTTAAACAGTTTATAATGAATCACGAATTAAATACATATATTACTGGTAAAAGGTATATGATATACATGTTTTTGGAAAGCTGACGAAAAATCAATAACTTTTCATTTAGATATCGAATAGTTTCGATGAACGGATTAAAAGATATGATCAATTGAATTATGATTGACGTTAATTGAAATTGCTTTTGAATCTGCAATTAAGATTTAAACAACTTGTTTACGAGATTGATAAATTGGATTTTTGAATATTACCAACCGAGTAAATGAATCCTTATATAAGGTATGTCTCGTTTTGTTGACTTTTGTTAAAACTGACTTTTTGAAACGACTTTGGATAACTTTTGTATGTCGATCTCGAGCATTAGGATTATGATACACTATGACCTGACCTAGCTTGATAGACATTTATTGACCAACGTATGTTCTCTAGGTTGAGATCTACGATTAATTGGTAATCTAAGTTTCGGTCACATTTTGGTGAACAACTTTATATGCTGCTAAGGTGAGTTTCATTTGCTCCCTTTTTAATTGCTTTTGCAATCTATATTTTTTGGGCTGAGAATACATGCACTTTATTATAAACGCAATGGACACAAGTAAATACTTAATTCTACACTGAGTTTGAACCGAAAATCCCTTAGCTTTGATAACTAGTAACTGCCGGTTATAAGAACTGGTAGGCGCGAGTAGTTGTATATGGATCCATAGGGCTTGACATCCCCGTCTGTTCCAGGTATAGAAACCCTAGCCCGAACTATAAAACAGACGTATGCTATTTGAGGTTAGTACACGTTGGATTGCGTGTACTGTACATGTTGGTTGCATGTATGTTAAAACAGGGGTACTTATTAAAATGTTAAAGTTTAGTTACCAAGGTGCTCAATCTTGTAGAATATTTTGATAAACGTTTCTGGATGAAACAACTGAAATCTTGTGGTCCACCTTTATATACAGATAATATGAAACATTAAAACTATGAACTCACCAACCTTTGTGTTGACACTTGTTAGCATGTTTATTCTCAGGTTCCCTAGAAGCCTTCAGCTGTTTTCTTATATGTTAGACAAGCTATGTGTATGGAGTCTTACATGACATATTTTTCAAGGAAACGTTGCATTCATCAAATCATCACCATGTATCTTATTTTGACTGCATTGTCAACGGAAGTATCATTGTAAACTATTATATTACGGTGATTGTCTATATGTAGAAATCATCAGATGTCAAAAACCTTTGATTTAAATATTCATTTATGATGTACCTTTTCAAAAGAATGCAATGTTTACAAAACGTATCATATAGAGGTCAAATACCTCGTAATGAAATCGATGAATGACGTGTTCGTCCATATGGATTTGGAGCGATCGTCACACGTTGTCTATGTTCCGATGATGTTGCTGGATGCTGTTGTTGTTCCCTTGATGGTTTCATTGATGCTTCCTATCGCTGTGATGATTGTTACCATGGTGGCGGTACTGGCTGGAGTATTGATTCATCATACGCCCCATAGATACCAAGGAATACCAACAACAATAACCAATGAAGTATTGATTCATAACTTCATTGGAGAAATATTCGGCGACGATGATTTAATCTCTAAAGTTTTAGGGATTATTCATTTCTAGTTCCAGCTAAAATTTAATGAGTTTAATAGTATATTAACTCATTAAATCTATATTACATCTGCAGAAAATATACATTTTCATAAAGACTGTAATAAAAATTCTCTTGTACAAAATATTACTTGTGAAATTTTTAACGGGTAGGTAATACCCGAGAAATATATAAGTTCACAATTAATATGTTACACTGTACATTCATCAATTTTGATTCATAAATCACTAACTATACTCACTACCTTCACAGCGATACACAATTATTTTGATACAAATTCAATTACATATTCTGATTTTGACATATTAGAATCCAAGTCAAGATTTAGCAGGTGACGTCACTCCTAGATCCCTACGTCTTTCAAAATCATACTTTGAATTCAAACTATACTAGAACATCACTTTTATTCATAAAACCCATATTCGTATCATTCAAGATTCACGACGATTTCATCATATGTATATTGACGATAACAATATGCGTTCAAACTCTTCAAAATTCTTGAACACACCTCGGATTGATAAACAATGATTCAGATATGTTAATGGTGTGAATGCTAATGAAGCAGTAAAAGCTATAGATGTTCTTAATGGCCAAAAGCTTGATAATAAAGAATGGTGTGTTGAAAAAGCTCAGATTTGGAACTGGAAAACGGATTAAGCAAACCATGAAGGAGGTTGTGGACAAATCACAAGGACTAAACCTGTATTCAAAGAATCCAGATGATTCAGTATCTGCTGAAATCCTTAGCGAATACCTTGCTCCTTAAATCCTTACGGAAGAATTTTCTTCATTATCTTCCGATTTTAGAAATTCTAAAATATCATCGTATCATTCATTATAAATATCCTCAATATTTCTGAAGATATTTCATCCGAGATTATTTATCTCTTCGTGCTATCTGTATTACATCATAAAGGAAACTGTTTTAGTTTCTATATTCTGTAAAATTCAAGTTTAAATTATGAATGATTTCTTGAGAAGTGTTGTGAATTGAAGCATGAGTTAATATAATATAATGACGTCGGGCCAACGTGATTATATTACAGTAAGTCATGCTAAATTTCTAATGGAACGTGATGATGGTTCACATATCATACCCTCATTATGTGCCATGTTACATAACTCTTTCATTCTATTTAATCTCTGAACATATTAAGAAAGTATTTTCTTGATAGTTCTATCGTTTTCGTGAATTCTGGTAATTTAACCAATCAAATCGTGCTATTACAATTTATTTCTGCTTAGAACATTAGTTATGTTCATTTCGAAACTTCATACCTATGAATTCTGGACCATTACTCGTTTTACTTAAAGTCGAGAAAAAAAAAAGGCATGGAGCTCCGAAATACAAGGGAAAATATAATGCCCGATAACAACACAGAAATTATGAAACAACCCGTCCTAATCCACCTGGACGAAGTCATCAATATTTGCTCCCATTGCGATGATCGGCTCCAAGTAATGTCCTTATATTGAGCAAATGCACAGCGAAAGACTTAATTCGTACCTGAGAATAAACATACTTTAAAGTGTCAACCAAAAGGTTGGTGAGTTCATAGGTTTATCATAACAATCATTTCAATATGTTAATAGACCACAAGATTTCATAATCATAAACATAATACACTCGCAAGTGTATGTAAAGCATTCTAAGTGGTTGAGCACTTGGTAACCATACTTAACATTTAATCAACGTCTTATATTCCCTTTATTATGAAATCTCACTACACTGTACTAAGTGTAGTCACCAAAACGAAGTACTGTGCAACCGTTGAATACTGGTCGTCCAGTCCGATTGGGGTTGTCAGGCCCGATAGATCTATCAACAGGATTCACGTTTACAATACCCATGTAAATAGTAGTTACCAAGCTACAGGGAAATATGCCAGTGGTACAACTCAACGTAGAATATATTTTTAAGTACTTGTGTCTATTTTGTAAACATTTATAAAAGCAGCGCATGTATTCTCAGCCCAAAAATATATATTGCAAAAGCAATTAAAAAGGGAGCAAATGAAACTCACTTTTGCCTTGAAGGTATTTAATTCGACTTGGTCTCCGATAGATATCACGAACCTAACCATATATATAATATATCAACATATTTTCTTTTTAAGTAATCGTTACATATATATATATATATACTTTTAATATTTTCTTAGTCTGTAGTTAGCAGTCCGATGTTAGTGGTCCACAATTAGTTGCTTAAATAAAATAAATAAAGACCCCATCGTATTCGTATTGATCAGAACTAATCTCGACCCATGGAACCATGTTGTCAAATGACGTGTTGCGTACATAAAGTACCGTGTTGTCAAATGACGTGTTGCGTACAATCATGAGGTCTTATGATTAATCTTCTCGTGTTGTTTACGGGTGGTCCTGAAATATATAAAATCAAATCATAAGTAATTATATATAAAATATCATATTAATTAGAAAAGATATGATTAATTTACTTTTTCTCCAAATATTTTCGTAGCTAAACTAGCTTCGGATACCCAATCTTGTTTTAGTCGTAGTTTCTTCATTACAACTCCGTTTTTGTTGGTTCAACTTTCCACTTCCTTGGATCGAGTCAAATTTTAAGAATATGAACTGAAAATACCTTAGTTTGTATTTGAAATCATAGGTTATAGGTCAAACTTTGGTGAAACTTATGAAAGTGATCATTTTCCATCATAAAAACAACATTTAATGATCATTTTTCTAAAAATACTTACACTTTGAGTTAAACCATGAAATTTTTATGTGTTAACATATTCATAAGAAATATCATTTTTCCAGAACATGAACTTCCAATTCAAAGTTCGAGATGGTTTTTAATTATCCAACCCAAAACAGCCCCCGGTTGCACTCCGACGACGTAGATTCAGTTTTTAAGATGTTCTTTATAAAACCAAGTTATATCTGGTTAGGTTAGCATATCATTATGATATATTACAGGTCTTGAATTGTTTTAAAAGTTAAGTTAGAAGGATCTATTTAGTTTGCGAACAAGTTTGAAATCATTCAAACTATGTTCTTGTTGTTAAAATTTTATACCACAAAATAAGATAGCTATATGAATATGAATTGAATAAGATTATGAACAAGATTACTACCTCAAGTTACTTTGACAAAGTTACTGCAAAAGATAAGAAATAATCTTGGAATCAAAAAGTGGTGGAGTTAGATCAAAAGGTTGGAAGTAAACTTCTTCAAATGGGTGGTTATTTTGATATGTTCTTGAAAGAGTTTTCTTATGGTGTTTAAGGCTTGTAATTGAAGCTAAATGATGGGGAAAATGCTTGAAGATGATCAAGTATGAAGTTAGGAGTATTTTGAGAGAGAAATGAGGGTGTAGGTATGAGAAAATGGAGTGAAGAAATGGTGTTCATTTATAAAAACGTTTTTAGTTTATAAAGAAAGAAAAGGATTCCTAATTTTGTTTTCTTACTAATAATTCATACTACTTGACAAATTCTAGTTACCTCATATCTAGGGCAGTAATAATGTTGATTAGGATGTTGATTTGATGTGTATATATCAATAGTAAATACGTATAGAAGCTGGGTATGATACGGGTACATATACCCTAGATATACGTATAGAAATCTTGAGGAAACGGAACGAGAATTCAAATATAGCTATCTTTTATGAATATACTTATATTGTTTTATGTATTTAAGTCCCTAAAAAGAGATTAAATACATTATATATACGATACATGTATAAGCATTATAGATTATAAGTATATATATCAAAGAATGTTACGTATAGTTATCGTTTTGAAAACTTAAGTTAGTAGTTTCAAAATATACTTATAACTCATTGTCATTAGTACACAATGAGATGTTAAACCATCCTTAGATCATGTTAAATATATAAATACATATATATACACAAACGTATAATTATCGTATGTTATATAGTCCGTGATATCATCGGTCATATTGGACAGTCAAACGTTGTGTAAAACTCTTTTCAAAAACACAAGTCTCAACAATTTGGATTGCTTATCATGTTGGTATGGTTTAATTTATGTAAATATTAATCTCATAAGTATAATTTGGTCGGAAAATTCCGGGCCATTACAGTACCTACCCGTTAAAGAAATTTCGTCCCCGAAATTTGATAGAGGTTGTTATGGATAACAATAAGAAGGTTTTCATGACAAATATAAGGTGATAATGGAGTTTTATCATCATTGAGTAATGTAGATAAAACAATTCGATTATGCGAAGAATATAAATGAGACTATCGTAAAAGAGTGAGATGAGTAAAATATATTCGTCTTAACCGATGACGTAGTTATGATTGATTTCCGGGATTTAAGGGATTTAAAGAGAATCTTACGTAATAAGATTTGGTTCTTTGGTGATTAAGGAAATCAGGATCTTCTTTGATTATATGCAATAATCTGTTTCGATTGCTCTGTCGGATATTTCACTATAAATTCACCCCTTCGTTTCCTTATTTTCCACGACTCACACCTTCTATTCTTTCTCCCTTGATTCTTACTTTAAAGCATTCATCAATATGCTCCATCCAGTCCTGATTCTTGATATATTCCTAACTTTTATATCTTTCATTCTTCTTTTTCATCTACCACCAGAAGAATCTATTTACTTCTACTATACTCTTGTGTTTATAGTGTTTCTAATTCTCCCGTGTCTCTATATTGCTATCTGCATCGATATACACGGTTTGTAATTTCGGGGTTATTATCGAAGTTTATATTCTTCATTATTTTTCGGAGCTTCATGCTTTCGTTTTCTCTTCCCGACTTCGAGTCAAGCGAGTAATGGTCCGAAATTCGTAGATATGAAATTCAGAATGAACGTAGCTAATGTTCTAAGAAGAAAATGGTAATAGAACGATTTTGATTTGTTAAATTACCAGAATACCCTGGAGAAGACCGAGTCATCCAGAAAAATATTCTCTTGATATGTTTAGAGATTAGATAGAATGTAAGAGTCGTGTAAATGGCACATGATGACGGTACTGTGAATCATCATGCTTTATTAGAAACTCAGCATGACTTACTGTAATATAATGACGTTGATCAAGTGTCATTATATTATACTAATCCATGCTTCAGTTCCCAACACTACTTCAAAACATTCATATTTTAAACTCGAAGGTTTCAGAATTTAGAAACTAACACAGTTTCTTTTATGTTGCAGATATTACGGAGAGATAAATGATCTCAGATAAGAATAGTTGTGAAAATATCGCCAGAAATATGGAGGATATTTATAATAGAACATACGAGAATATCTTAGAATTTCTAATATCAATGGATGATGAAGAAGATTTGTCTATGAAGGTTTAGAATGAGAAATAAGATGTTTGCTAACGATTTCAGCAGGCACAGAATCATTTGGATTCTTTGAAGGCAAACTTATTCTTTGTGATTTGTCCACGGCTTTCTTCATAGTTTCACATAATCCGCTTTTCGATACTAAATTTTCTATCGAGCGTTCCTAACACTCCTTTCTTTATCATCAAACTTTTGGCCATTAAGATCATCTACAACATGCTTCTTCATCAGCATTTTCAAAATTAACTGATCTGGGTCATCGGTTATCAAACCGAGGTAGTTTTAGGAGAATTGTGTTTTTAGAATGATTAATCGCTGATGGTAATATTGTGGAATATAAAAGGTTCCCCAGTAGCGATAAAGAGTACGCATATATATCGCGGTTATAATAAAGTTGTTTTGGATGAAAAGTCGGAGTTGACTTGCTGGAGCTGTGACAAAATTAGCTACTTTGGAAAGGGATTGCAAAAAGATCTTCGGTAATAACAATGTCAAAGGAACTAGAACAGATACGTGTCAAACGTTTACTCAGTTTCCGAGGGTTTTTCAGGTGCATAACTATATGCATCAATCTTTTCTTCCGTAGATGAAGTGCGGTTGGTTTATCCTCTCGATTGAGGTGTTTTTAAGAATCATGATAGATTTGAACGCTGATTGTAATCGTCGAGATACAATGAGGTTTAAGATGAAATCAAGTGGCAATCTTGAAGAAATGTTTAGTTTCATATGTTATAATCAATATTTTAATTCATTTTAATTGTCCAATGTCATTAGTCTAAAGTTGATAGTCCACAGTAACAATCCAATAATTCATATATAGTTTAATATATAATATACGAATTAATTAATACGTGTCGTGACCAGTATACCTCTCAGACTCGATCACAACTTAAACTATATATATTATTGTAGAATCAACCTCAACCCTGTATAGAGAACTCGATCATTACTGCATATAGAGTGTCTATGGTGATTCCAAATAATATATATAGATGCGTCGATATGATATGTCAAAACATTGTATACGTGTCCCGATATTTAAAGTGCGTAAAATAATTACAGAAATTAAATGACGATAAATAAAAGTGCGATAATTAAATTGCGATAAATAAACTGCGATAAATAAAATGTAATCAGTTAGCTAGGAACAGTTAGCTGGAACAGTTAGCGTGGATTCTTAACAAAATTTTTCATAGTTAATTTGTTTGTTTCTAACAGATTTTATTTCGTCATATGTTTTCTTCATATGCCACTTGTTGGATTCTGGGAAGTCAAAATCCAAATATGAAATTGAATGAAAATGGTTATTCTGCAGTGAACGGATAAGTATAACGGTGGTTGTAAGTAGGATAGTAAATGACTGTTGAATCAGCTTCGACGAATGTACAATGTAACTTATTAAGATGAAATATAATTATTCCTCGGGTATTACCTACCTGTTAAAAAAAAATTTCACCATTAATATTTTGTACAAAAGAACTTTTAATTACAATCTTTATGAAAACATATATACATATATATTTTATTCAGATGAAATCATGAATTTAATGAGTTAATATGATATTAATCTCATTTGCTTTTCGGTTTGAGCTAGAATAAGAAATCTCTAAAACCTTTTGAAACCACATATTCTTCGCAGAATATCAGTGAAGTTATGGATCAATACTTCATCGTTCATTATTGTTGGTACTCCTTGGTATCTATGGTGCGTATGATGTTGATGTTTGTGGGACAGATTATGATGTCGAGACGTGTGATGCGGATGTTGTTTGTTAGTGGTGATGATGGTATTGTTGATGTTATTGATGGTGGTGCTGATTATGCTGATGGTGCTGCTGGTGCTGCTGCTGGTGTTTGCAACCTTCACACCATGTTCTCCAAAGCCGTCACGCGAGCGCGAAGTTCGTTAACTTCTGCTAGTACACCGGGATGATTGGCGGTTGGAGCGAGCGAATGAACAAGATTTGTAATATGGGATAGTATATAATCGTGACGAGATACTCTAGAAATGAGAGAGAAAATGGTGTTTCGAATAGGTTCGCCGGTAAGTGCTTCTGGTTCATCGCCAAGAGGGCAATTTGGTGGATGGAATGGATCACCTTCTTCTTGTCTCCAGTGATTTAGTATATTACGAACCCATCCCCAATTCATCCAGAATAGATGATGGGAAATTGGTTGATCCATTCCGGTGACGCTCCTTTCGGAGCCCGAATGGAAATCCATATCGGCATAACTGTCAGAATCTGAAGAATTCGAACTAAATGCGGAATCCATCTTGTATAATGGGGAAAATGAATTTTTGGTATGGAATAGATTATAGGAGTTAGATTTGGTACTCTTCAATACATAATTTACATATGTATATATAATACCAAAATCCCGTAAATTACGGAGAATCTTTGAAAAGATATCAGTCAAAGTTCGCAATAACATATATGCTAAGATAAGAATTCGTCTATACACTATCAATGCAGTAAATGCAGTAAAACATGTCTATACTTATGAATGATAAGCAGGTAATTTCCTAAGGATGATAAGCAGATGATTTTCCGACTAGAAATGATAAGCAAAACTTTTGACATGTAGACACGGTCGAAGTCCAGACTCATTAATGCATCCTAACAACTACTAGTTAGACACACTAATGCAAGACCTGGTTCGCTACGACCACCGCTCTGATACCAACTGAAACGACCCGTCCTAATCCACCTGGACGAAGTCATCAACATTTGGTCCCATTGCGATGATCGGCTCCAAGTAATGTCCTTATATTGAGCAAATGCACAGCGAAAGACTTAATTCGTACATGAGAATAAACATGCTTTAAAGTGTCAACCAAAAGGTTGGTGAGTTCATAGGTTTATCATAACAATCATTTCAATATGTTAATAGACCACAAGATTTCATAATCATAAACATAATACACTCGCAAGTGTATGTAAAGCATTCTAAGTGGTTGAGCACTTGGTAACCATACTTAACATTTAATCAACGTCTCATATTCCCTTTATTATGAAATCTCACTACACTGTACCAAGTGTAGTCACCAAAACGAAGTACTGTGCAACCGTTGAATACTGGTCGTCCAGTCCGGTTGGGGTTGTCAGGCCCGATAGATCTATCAACAGGATTCGCGTTTACAATACCCATGTAAATAGTAGTTACCAAGCTACAGGAAAATATGCCAGTGGTACAACTCAACGTAGAATATATTTTTAAGTACTTGTGTCTATTTTTAAACATTTATAAAAGCAGCGCATGTATTCTCAGCCCAAAAATATATATTGCAAAAGCAATTAAAAAGGGAGCAAATGAAACTCACTTTTGCCTTGAAGGTATTTAATTCGACTTGGTCTCCGATAGATATCACGAACCTAACCATATATATAATATATCAACATATTTTCTTTTTAAGTAATCGTTACATATATATATATATATATATATATATATATATATATATATATATATATATATATATATATATATATATATATATATATATATATATACTTTTAATATTTTCTTAGTCCGTAGTTAGCAGTCCGATGTTAGTGGTCCACAATTAGTTGCTTAAATAAAATAAATAAAGACCCCATCGTATTCGTATTGATCAGAATTAATCTCGACCCATGGTACCATGTTGTCAAATGACGTGTTGCGTACATAAAGTACCGTGTTGTCAAATGACGTGTTGCGTACAATCATGAGGTCTTATGATTAATCTTCTCGTATTGTTTACGGGTGGTCCTGAAATATATAAAATCAAATCATAAGTAATTATATATAAAATATCATATTAATTAGAAAAGATATGATTAATTTACTTTTTCTCCAAATATTTTCGTAGCTAAACTAGCTTCGGATACCCAATCTTGTTTTAGTCGTAGTTTCTTCATTACAACTCCGTTTTTGTTGGTTCAACTTTCCACTTCCTTGGATCGAGTCAAATTTTAAGAATATGAACTGAAAATACCTTAGTTTGTATTTGAAATCATAGGTTATAGGTCAAACTTTGGTGAAACTTATGAAAGTGATTATTTTCCATCATAAAAACAACATTTAATGATCATTTTTCTAAAAATAATTACACTTTGAGTTAAACCATGAAATTTTTATGTGTTAACATATTCATAAGAAATATCATTTTTTCAGAACATGAACTTCCAATTCAAAGTTCAAGATGGTTTTTAATTATCCAACCCAAAACAGCCCCCGGTTGCACTCCGACGACGTAGATTCAGTTTTTAAGATGTTCTTTGTAAAACCAAGTTATATCTTGTTAGGTTAGCATATCATTATGATATATTACAGGTCTTGAATTGTTTTAAAAGTTAAGTTAGAAGGATCTATTTAGTTTGCGAACAAGTTTGAAATCATTCAAACTATGTTCTTGTTGTTAAAATTTTATACCACAAAATAAGATAGCTATATGAATATGAATTGAATAAGATTATGAACAAGGTTACTACCTCAAGTTACTTGGACAAAGTTACTGCAAAAGATAAGAAATAATCTTGGAATCAAAAAGTGGTGGAGTTAGATCAAAAGGTTGAAAGTAAACTTCTTCAAATGGGTGGTTATTTTGATATGTTCTTGAAAGAGTTTTCTTATGGTGTTTAAGGCTTGTAATTGAAGCTAAATGATGGGAAAAATGCTTGGAGATGATCAAGTATGAAGTTAGGAGTATTTTGAGAGAGAAATGAGGGTGTAGGTATGAGAAAATGGAGTGAAGAAATGGTGTTCATTTATAAAAACGTTTTTAGTTTATAAAGAAAGAAAAGGATTCCTAATTTTGTTTTCTTACTAATAATTCACACTACTTGACAAATTCTAGTTACCTCATATCTAGGGCAGTAATAATATTGATTAGGATGTTGATTTGATGTGTATATACCAATAGTAAATACGTATAGAAGCTGGGTATGATACGGGTACATATACCCTAGATATACGTATAGAAATCTTGAGGAAACGGAACGAGAATTCAAATATAGCTATCTTTTGTGAATATACTTATATTGTTTTATGTATTTAAGTCCTTAAAAAGTGATTAAATACATTATATATACGATACATGTATAAGCATTATAGATTATAAGTATATATATCAAAGAATGTTACGTATAGTTATCGTTTTGAAAACTTAAGTTAGTAGTTTCAAAATATACTTATAACTCATTGTCATTAGTACACAATGAGATGTTAAACCATCCTTAGATCATGTTAAATATATAAATACATATATATACACAAACGTATAATTATCGTATGTTATATAGTTCGTGATATCATCGGTCATATTGGACGGTCAAACGTTGTGTAAAACTCTTTTCAAAAACACAAGTCTCAACAATTTGGATTGCTTATCATGTTGGTATGGTTTAATTTATGTAAATATTAATCTCATAAGTATAATTTGGTCGGAAAATTCCGGGTCATTACAAATTACAAACCGTGTATATCAACACATATAGCAACATAAAGACACGGGAGGATTAAAAACACTATAACCCCAAGGTAATAGTAGAAGTAAACAGATTCCTCCGGTGGTAGATTCAAAAGAAGAAAGAAAGAAGTGAGAGTCAGAAAAATATCCAGGATAAGAACTAGATGGAGCATTATCACAAATCTTTGGAAGTATGAATTGATGAAGAAAGTATAGGAGTGGTGAAAATAATAAAACGCAAGAGGTTAATTTATAGCGAAATTCCAGACATAGCAATTGAGGCAATTTACCGCATTTAATCAAAGAAAATCCTAATTTCTTTAATTACCGAAGAATCAGATCATATATAGATTACGAAGATTTTCTTAAATCCCTTGAATTCCAAAAATCAACTGTAACCATGTCAAAAGTTAAGGCGAACAGTTATTTCCTCATTTCACTCTTTTACGATAGATTCGTTTATACTCTTCCTGTAATCGATCATTTTATCCATATTACTCATTGGTGATAAAACTCTAATTTTCAACTCGTATTCATCATGAAAACATACTTATTGTCAACTATGACGATATCTGTCAATTTTCGGGATGAAATTTCTTTAACGGGTAGGTACTATAATGACCCGGAAAATTTCAACTTATTTTGAACCAAATCTTTATATGATTTCATATTTCTGACACGTTGAGCCTCAAAAATTTTTGAACTGTTTGTATGGATTCATTTAACCTTCGAATGTTTCCGACGATTCACGAACAATTATTTATATATATATATATGTATATATATATATATATATATATATATATATATATATATATATATATATATATAAGTATATATAATAATTTGAAATAATAAAATACAATTTAATCATTAGCATTAAATATGTATAATAATATTATTATTACATTCATTATTATTATTATTAATACTAAATATCAATATTAGTATTATAAATATTACTATTATTATTACTGTTATAATTGTAATTAATAAAATTCTAATAATTTTAGGGTTATCAAAATAAAGATTATAAATATAAAAATTATTATAAGAATGATTAAAATTATAATTTAGTTGTAATTTAAAGATTATTAAGTATTATTATTATTATTATTATTATTATTATTATTATTATTATTATAATAATTATTATTATTTTTATCATTAATATTATTATTATTTCTATTATTATTATTATTATTATTATTATTATTATTATTATTATTATTATTCTTAATAATATTAAAAGTATTATTATTACTAATATTAATTATTAATATTAATTAGGTATAGATTAAAAAAAAGCAGATATAAACAAAACTCAGTTAGGTATCCTATCAGCTTTTTATTTTTTTTTATTTTTTTTCTTCCTGTCTTCTTCCTGATTGTGATTATGTCGACATAATTAATAATGCAATACAATCTTGACAAATTTTTGTTAGTTGATTAATCTTTCAACCTTACATTATAAATTATCTACTGCAATTATTGAAAGAAAACAGAAAAATTAAATATAAAGCTCGATACCTCTGTTTCAAAACATTTATATCAAAATCTCGTATTCGATTAAAACTTCCAAAACTATTAATGAAGTCGCGTTAGGAATCCTCTAGTGAAGCTTCCTGTAAAATTTCAGCCTTCAATTTCTAATATCAAGATCGAATTTTCGAGTCAAAGGTCAATTTCAAAAAGTCAACAGATTTGTTCTTCAAGAAATTAGAATTCACTTTAATGTTTTCGGTTCAAATGATGATTCATAAAGATTATAGGAGTGATTTACAAACTATTTTGTGTAGAAATCGTGGGTTAAAACGGTCTTAATTTCAAAATCACAATTTGTGTTCATGGGGTTCTTCGTAAGCTTCTGTCATTGCTACTGCTTGTTTATTTTTTTTTCTTCTCCATTTCGATCAAAATACCACAGGAGATCATTCCTGTTACAATTTCAAATCCTAAAACAATCAATTATTTTCGCTGTTTAGATCATCTGGTCTGTTTATGATTATGGTTATGAAGAAGAAAGAAGAAACAGAAAATACGGTTAAATAAATATGGTCTGTGTTTAAATCAGAAAGTAAGGAGCAGAGGAGTGGTTTGTGTGTTTGTCGGATTAGCGAGAGGTCTCGGGTTCGAGCCCGGGCATTGGCGTCTATTTTTTTAAAGCTTGTTTTGAAGGTAGCCTATCTTTATTATTATTATTATTATTATTATTATTATTATAATTGTTATTATTCCTAATATTTACAAGTATGATTATTATTTTCATTAATCTGATTAATAATATTATCATTATTGTTATTACTAGTATTATCATTAAGTATTATAATTATTATTATTATTAATAAAATAAGTATTAGTTATCATTTATTATTACAATCATGATTATAATTACAATTATGACTATTATTATTGTTATTATTAATATTATTATCATAAATATCACTAGCAGTAAAATTATTATTTTAGTTATTATTATTATCAGTACTATTATTATTATTATTATTATTATTATTATTATTATTATTATTATTATTATTATTATTATTATTATTATTAGTATTATTAATTATTATTAGTATTATCATTAAAGTTAAAATATAGTACCATTATGATTAAATCATTATTTTAGTATTATTATCATTATTATTAAGATTATTGTTATTATCAAAATTTTCATTAATAATTAGTATTGATATTAAAAGTATCATTTTTATTAGAAATTATCATTATTAGTTTTATTAAAAAAAATCTATCAATCTTAAAATTTTCATTTTAAAAATTTTCATTTTTATTATTATTATTATTATTATTAATATTACTATTATCATTATCAATATCACTACTAACAAAGTGACTAATGATACTATTAAAATAATTATTTCCAACTTCATTATTAAATCTAATTAATAGTATTATTATTATTATTATTTTAGTATTATCATTAATTTAACAAATAAATGATATTATATAAAAATAAATTTAATACACACAACTTATCTATATTAATATTTTCATATATAAAATGAATATATTTAATGAGATAAATAAGTTATTAATATAAAAATTATATCACTAAAAGTAACATATATAATTGTTCGATCACAAGTATAAGTTTTAATATATATACATATATATATGAATGATATAGGTTCGTGAATCCGAGGTCAACTCTGCACTTGTTCAGTGCCGCCATACCCATAATTACTACGAAATATCGTATCGTGAGTTTTCATAGCTCCCTTTTTAATTGCTTTTGTAATATACATTTTTGGGTTGAGAATACATGCGCTACTTTTATAACTGCTTTACATTTAGACACAAGTACTCAAACTTATATGCTATGTCATGCTATAATTCATGCTAAATCCCTACCGTAATATCGTTAATTGCTGGAATTTTGGCAAGCTTAATTATTGTGAATAGCGCTATTGAGAGTAACGTCTCTGTCCATTTGACCGTTGGTCTTTGGATACATAATAATGATTCAACGACTCGAATAACAAAGTGTCACGGGGTAACTTTTGTTTAGTCGCGATATTACAAACAGCAACTCTTTCGATTGATATATTTGGTATCAATCAACTTTAAACTGAAATCTTGTGGTCTAATGCTATACTGAACTATTGTTTTATGATAAACCTATGAACTCACCAACCTTTTGGTTGACACTTTTTAGCATGTTTATTCTCAGGTATTACAAATTGCTTCCACTGTGCATTTGCTAATTGAAAACAACATCACAACTAGTCATTTATGGATAATTTTAAAGACTCTACATTCATAATCATCACTGTACATCATATAGATGTAAATACCTCGCAATGGGACCAGATGTTGACGTACCGCGTCAATGGCGATTTTGGCGGGTCGTTACAGTTGGTATCAGAGCAGTGGTTATAGGGAACTAGGCAGTCTTAATGTGGATAACCCAGATTAATAGGGTGCATTAAACTCTAGTCTACAGCCTGACCTATAGCTTTAAAATATTATTACTTGCATTATACATATACATATCTTTTATTCTGTCACTCTGGGAGGAACTGGCATTGTGATTCACAATATTCTATAACTCACGCGCATTATCTTTATAAGATCACCTCGGTTGGTGAAACCAAGGGATGTCACTCATGATTTCTGAAATTCTTGACATTCCTATGTCATCTATCCTGGTTTTGTATATTACGTATGTATTACATGAAATGTCATCCATGATTTTTGAAATTTCTATATTTGTTACTACTCATACTCATACGTATATAACCTCCTTGTTATATTACGTACATATGTGCCCTTATGCCTTTGTGCATTAGTTTGCGAACCAGAAAATGTCATTATTGACTCATAAAGATTCTCGATAACTCAAAGACATTATAATGTCATCACTATTCATAATCATTACTTTTAAATTTTTGTTTTCTCGTTATTTTTGATCATTGAACTTTCTTGACGGGTGGCGTGTACGAAACTCTAGAATGGAAGGGTTTGGATTACCGATTTAAAGGATCCTATAGCTCAAGCCCCTAGACCTGAATAGGCCATTACGAATTGAAAGTCTTTAATTGAAAGATTATTTGATTACATACTTATCATTTTTTATCTCGGTACGTCATACTGCAATTATTGCATAAATGGAGTATAGACAAATCATATCTTATCATATTTATTCCAGTAGACTTTGTCTGACACTTTTCCTAAATTTCCTCCGTAAATTACGGAAATATTTTTGCTATATATACGTATTCAAGGAGACAAATATATCATTCAGTATTCAACACTCATCTCATATCGAAACCCTTATTCCGATCACATAATATGGATTTCTCACTTGATTCCTCGAGCTCCACAGGCAGCGTAACTGGAACGAACAAACCAATTAGCCATCATCTATTTTGGATGGATTGGGGATGAGTTCGTAGTCGACTTAATCAATGGAGAAGTGAAGAAAGTGATCCCTTTCACCCACCATATTGCCCTATTGGCGAAGAACCTGAAGTACTTACCGGCGAACCAATTCGAAACACCATCTTCACCCTCATTTCCAGAATAGCTCGCAACGACTATATAATATCTAAAATTTTAAACTTCATTCATCCCCTCGTCCCAACCTTCAATCATCCCGGAATAATGGAAGAAGTCAACGAGCTTCGTGCTCGAGTAGTGGCTTTGGAGAATATGGTGCAAAATTTACGAGCACCAGCAGCATCACCAGCATCAACACCAACAGTACCATTACCACCACCAACAACAACATCCGCATCCCATGCCTCAACATCACACTCGGTACCTCGAACATCAACATCATACGCTGCATAGATATCAAGGAATACCAACAACAATAACCGATGAAGTATTGATTCATAACTTCATTGGAGAAATATTTCGCGATGATGATGCAATCTCTAAAGTTTTAGGGATTATTCATTTCTAGTTCCAGCTAAAATCAAATGAGTTTAATAGTATATTAACTCATTAAATCTAGATTACATCTGCAGAAAATATACATTTTTATAAAGACTGTAATAAAAATTCTCTTGTACAAAATATCACTTGTGAAATTTTTAATGGGTAGGTAATACCCAAGAAATATATAAGTTCACAATTAATATGTTACACTGTACATTCATCAATTTTGATTCATAAATCACTAACTATACTCACTACCTTCACATCGATACACAATCATTTTGATACAAATTCAATTACATATTCTGAATTTGACAGAACAGAATCCAAGTCAAGATTTAGCAGGTGACGTCACTCCTAGATCCCTACGTCTTTCAAAATCATACTTTGAATTCAAACTATACTAGAACATCACTTTTATTCATAAAACTCATATTCGTATCATTCAAGATTCATGACGATTTCATCATATGTATATTGATGATAACAATAAGCGTTCAAACTCTTCAAAATTCTTGAACACACCTCGGATTGATAACTAATGATTCATATATGTTAATGGTGCGAATGCTGATGAAGCAGCAAAAGCTATAGATGGTCTTAATGGCCAAAAGCTTGATAATAAAGAGTGGTGTGTTGAAAAAGCTCAGATTTAGAACTGGAAAACGGATTAAGCAAACCATGAAGGAGGTTATGGATAAATCACAAGGACTAAACTTATATTCAATGAATCCAGATGATTCAGTATCTGCTGAAATCCTTAGCGAATACCTTGCTCCTTAAATCCTTACGGAAGAATTTTCTTCATTATCTTCCGATTTTAGAAATTCTAAAATATCATCGTATCATTCATTATAAATATCCTCAATATTTCTGAAGATATTTCATCCGAGATTATTTATCTCTTCGTGCTATCTGTATTACATCATAAAGGAAACTGTTTTAGTTTCTATATCCTGTAAAATTCAAGTTTAAATTATGAATGATTTCTTGAGAAGTGTTGTGAATTGAAGCATGAGTTAATATAATATAATGATGTCGGGCCAACGTGATTATATTACAGTAAGTCATGCTAAATTTCTAATGGAACGTAATGATGGTTCACATATCATACCCTCATCATGTGCCATGTTACATAACACTTTCATTCTATTTAATCTCTGAACATATTAAGAAAGTATTTTCTTGATAGTTCTATCCTTTCCGTAAATTCTGGTAATTTTACCAATCAAATCGTGCTATTACAATTTCTTTCTGCTTAGAACATTAGTTATGTTCATTTCAAAACTTCATACCTATGAATTCTGGACCATTACTCGTTTTACTTAAAGTCGAGAAAAAAAAGGCATGGAGCTCCGAAATACAAGGGAAAATATAAAGCCCGATAACAACACAGAAATTGCAAACCGTGTATATCAATACATATAGCAACATAAAGACACGGGAGGATTAAAAACACTATAACCCTAAAGTAATAGTAGAAGTAAGCAGATTCCTCCGGTGGTAGATTAAAAAGAAGAATGACGGAAGTAAGAGTCAGAAAAATATCCAGGATAAGAACTGGATGGAGCATTATCATAAATCTTTGGAAGTATGAATTGATGAAGAAAGTATAGGAGTGGTAAAAATAATAAAACGGAAGAGGTTAATTTATAGCAAAATTCCAGACATAGCAATCGAGGCAATTTACCACATTTAATTAAAGAAAATCCTAATTTCTTTAATTACCGGAGAATCAGATCATATATAGATTAAGAAGATTTTCTTAAATCCCTTGAATTTCAGAAATCAACTGTAACCATGTCAAAAGTTAAGGCGAACAGTTATTTCCTCATTTCACTCTTTTACGATAGCTTCGTTTATACTCTTCCTGTAATCGATCATTTTATCCATATTACTCAATGGTGATAAAACTCTAATTTTCAACTCGTATTCGTCATGAAAATATACTTATTGTCTACTATGACGATCTCTGTCAAATTTCGGGACGAAATTTCTTTAACGGGTAGGTACTATAATGACCCGGAAAATTTCGACTTATTTTGAACCAAATCTTTATATGATTTCATATTTCTGACACGTTGAGCCTCAAAAATTTTTGAACTGTTTATATGGATTCATTTAACCTTTGAATGTTTCCGACGATTCACGAACAATTATTTGTGTGTATATATATATATATATATATATATATATATATATATATATATATATATATATATATATATATATATATATAAGTATATATAATAATTTGAAATAATAAAATATAATTTAATCATTAGCATTAAATATGTATAATAATATTATTATTACTTTCATTATTATTATTAATACTAAATACTAATATCAATATTAGTATTATTAATATTACTATTATTATTACTGTTATAATTGTAATTAATAAAATTCTAATAATTTTAGGGTTATCAAAATAAAGATTATAAATATAAAAATTATTATAAGAATGATTAAAATTATAATTTAGTTGTAATTTAAATATTATTAAGTATTATTATTATTAATAATATAATAATTATTATTTTTATCATTAATATTTTTATCATTTCTATTATTATTATTATTAGTATTATTATTATTCATAATAATATTAAAAGTATTATTATTATTAATATTAATTATTAATATTAATTAGGTATAGATTAAAAAAAAGCAGATATAAACAAAACTCAGTTAGGTATCCTATCTGCTTTTTATTTTTTTTATTTTTTTTTCTTCCTGTCTTCTTCCTGATCGTGATTATGTCGACACAATTAATAATACAATACAATCTTGACAAATTTTTGTTAGTTGATTAATCATTCAACCTTACATTATAAATTATCTACTGCAATTATTGAAAGAAAACAGAAAAATTGAATATAAAGCTCGATACCTCTGTTTCAAAACGTTTAAATCAAAATCTCGAATTCGATTAAAACTTCAAAAACTATTAATGCAGTCGTGTTGGGAATCCTCTAGTGAAAGTTCCTGTAAAATTTCAGCCTTCAATTTCTAATATCAAGATCGAATTTTTGAGTCAAAGATCAATTTCAAAAAGTCAACAGATTTGTTCTTCAAGAAATTCGAATTCGTTTTAATGTTTTCGATTCAATTGATGATTCATAAAGATTATAGGAGTGATTTACAAACTATTTTGTGTAGAAATCGTGGGTTAAAACGGTCTTAATTTCAAAATCACAATTTGTGTTCATGGGGTTCTTCGTAAGCTTCTGTCATTGCTACTGCTTGTTTATTTTTTTTTCTTCTCCTTTTCGATCAAGATACCACAGGAGATCATTCATGTTACAATTGCAAATCCTAAAACAATCAATTATTTTCGTTGTTTAGATCATCTGGTCTGTTTATGATTATGGTTATGAAGAAGAAAGAAGAAACAGAAAATACGGTTAAATAAATATGGTCTGTGTTTAAATCAGAAAGTAAGGAGTAGAGGAGTGGTTTGTATGTTTGGCGGGTTAGCGAGAGGTCTCGGGTTCGAGCCCGAGCATTGGCGTCTATTTTTTTTAAAGCTTGTTTTGAAGGTAGTCTATCTTTATTATTATTATTATTATTATTATTATTATTATTATTATTATTATTATTATTATTATTATTATTATTATTATTATTATTATTATTATTATTATTATTATATTATTATTATTATTATTATTATTATTATTATTATTATTATTATTATTATTATTATTATTAATTGTTGTTATTATTATTATGATAATTGTTATTATTCCTAATATTTACAAGTATGATTATTATTATCATTAATCTGATTAATAATATTATCATTATTGTTATTACTAGTATTATCATTAAGTATTATAATTATTATTACTAAAATAAGTATTAGTTATCATTTATTATTACAATCATGATTATAATTACAATTATGATTATTATTATTGTTATTACTAATATTATTATCATAACTATCACTAGCAATAAAATTATTATTTTAGTTATTATTATTATCAGTACTATTATTATTATTAGTATTATTATTAGTATTATCATTAAGGTTAAAATATAGTACCATTATGATTAAATCATTATTTTAGTATTATTATCATTATTATTAAGATTATTGTTATTATCAAAATTTTCATTAATAATTAGTACTGATATTAAAAGTATCATTTGTATTAGAAATTATCATTATTAGTTTTATTAAAAAAATCTATCAATCTTAAAATTTTCATTTTTAAAATTAACATTTTTGTTATTATTAATATTACTATTATCATTATCAATATCATTACTAACAAAGTGACTAATGATACTATCAAAATAATTATTTCCAACTTCATTATTAAATCTAATTAATAGTATTATTATTATTATTATTTTAGTATTATCATTAATTTAATAAACAAATGATATTATATAAAAATAAATTTAATACACACAACTTATCTATATTAATATTTTCATATATAAAATGAAAATATTTAATGAGATAAATAAGTTATTAATATAAAAATTATATCACTAAAAGTAACATATATAATTGTTTGATCACAAGTATATGTTTTAATATATATATATATATATATATATATATATATATATATATATATATATATATATATATATATATATATATATATATATATATATATATGAATGATATAGGTTCGTGAATCCGAGGTCAACTCTGCACTTGTTCAGTGCCGCCATACGCATAATTACTACGAAATATCATATCGTGAGTTTTCATAGCTCCCTTTTTAATTGCTTTTGTAATATACATTTTTGGGTTGAGAATACATGCGCTACTTTTATAACTGCTTTACGTTTAGACACAAGTACTCAAACTTATATGCTCTGTCATGCTATAATTCATGCTAAATCCCTACCGTAATATCGTCAATTGCTGGAATTTTGGCAAGCTTAATTATTGTGAATAGCGCTATTGAGAGTAACGTCTCTGTCCATTTGACCGTTGGTCTTTGGATACATAATAATGATTCAACGACACGAATAACAAAGTGTTACGGGGTAACTTTTGTTTAGTCGCGATATTACAAACAGCAACTCTTTCGATTGATATATTTGGTATCAATCAACTTTAAACTGAAATCTTGTGGTCTAATGCTATACTGAACTATTGATTTATGATAAACCTATGAACTCACCAACCTTTTGGTTGACACTTTTTAGCATGTTGATTCTCAGGTATTACAAATTGCTTCCACTGTGCATTTGCTAATTGAAAACAACATCACAACGAGTCATTTATGGATAATTTTAAAGACTCTACATTCATAATTATCACTGTGCATCATATTGATGTCAATACCTCGCAATGGGACCAGATGTTGACGTACCGCGTCAATGGTGATTTTGGCGGGTCGTTACATCATGCTTACGGTGTTCGAGGCCCAGGGTATCGGCCTGATTGCTTCTGGGGTCTTGAAGGATGATGTGGGTGCACCAAAGGGAGGTATCTGGGTGCCCCTTGGTGGCGCATTGTCAGAGGTTCCTGCAGATCCTTTGGTTATCAGCTTAGGTCCTGTAGGGAGGTAGCTCGCGCTTGTGCAGGTTTAGGTACTTCTGGCTTGCTAGTCATTTCGACACCTGTTACTGTATCAAAAAAAACAAGCGAGTTGTTAGTGGACATACATAAAAAAGATCAAAATAAAATCTTTTAACTTATGTGTCCTACGGATGACGCCAAATGATCAAGCATAGATTAATCGGGTCGGGTTTGGTCCATGCTTGACATCAAAGAAGGGGGATTTAAGGGTCAATTAGGTTTAACACTCTGGTCCGAAGTACCGTGAATACCTCCTCACAAGATGATGATCTCTGTAGGGGTGGTTAAACATAGACCCACCATCGACGGCCAATCCGGTTGGCGATGGCTCGCGCTGGGTATAGGGTTTATGTTCGTAGAACTTTACCTGTATATCAAGAATATTTAGTGAGATACTTTTAAGTCCAGTAGCGCAGGTAAGACAGCACTATGCGCTATTGTTGATAGTGTATAAGTGTGTGTAAAGTGAATTCTTCATCCCCAGTGTTGTGGACGAAGTCCGTTATTTATAGGGTAATCTAAAATGTCCCGTTCATATTGATTATAAACGTTCCATATTAATTGATTTCGTTGCGAGGTTTTGACATCTATATGAGACGTTTTTCAAAGACTGCATTCATTTTTAAAACAACTATAACCTTTATTTTATCTATAAAGGTTTAAAAAGCATTACGTAGATTATCAAATAATGATAATCTAAAATATACCGTTTACACACGACCATTACATAATAGTTTACAATAAGAATATATTACATCAAAAATAAGTTTCTTGAATGTAGTTTTTACATAATATCATACAAGCATGGACTCCAAATCTTGTCCTTATTTTAGTATGCAACAGCGAAAGCTCTTAATAATCACCTGAGAATAAACATGCTTAAAACGTCAACAAAAATGTTGGTGAGTTATAGGTTTAACCTATATATTATCAAATCATAATAATAGACCACAAGATTTCAGATTTCAATATACATCCCATACATAGAGATAAAAATCATTCATATGGTGAACACCTGGTAACCGACATTAACAAGATGCATATAAGAATATCCCCTATCATTCCGGGAAATTCTTCGGACATGATAAAAACACCATCGAAGTACTAAAGCATCAGGTACTTTGGATGGGGTTCGTTAGGCCCAATAGATCTATCTTTAGGATTCGCGTCAATTAGTATATCGGTTTACTAATTCTTAGGTTACCAAGCAAAAGGGGCATATTCGGCTTCGATCATTCATCCATATAATGCAGTTTCATTTACTTGTGTCTATTTCGTAAAACATTTATAAAACTGCATGTATTCTCATCCCAAAATATTAGATTTTAAAAGTGGGACTATAACTCACATTCACAGATTTTTACTTCGTCGGGAGTAAGCCTTGGCCACTGGTCGATTCACGAACCTATAACAAATATATACATATATATATCAAAGTATGTTCAAAATATATTTACAACATTTTTAATACATTTTGATGTTTTAAGTTTATTAAGTCAGCTGTCCTCGTTAGTAACCTACAACTAGTTGTCCATAGTTAGATGTACAGAAATAAATTGATATATATTATCTTAAATCAATCCACGACCCAGTGTATACATGTCTCAGGCTAGATCACAACTCAAAGTATATATATTTTTGGAATCAACCTCAACCCTATATAGTTAACTCAAACATTACTGTATATAGAGTGTCTATGGTTGTTCCAAATAATATATATACATGGGTCGATATGATATGTCAAAACATTTGCATACGTGTCTATGGTATCCCAAGATTATATAATATATTAGAATACATGTATAATACAATATAAGTTAGCTAGGATATGATTTGTATAGAATTGTTACAATATTTCCCGTAGCTACAACAATCAAAAAATATCCAATCTTGTTTTACCCATAACTTCTTCGTTTTAAATCCGTTTTGAGTGAATAAAATTGCTATGGTTTCATATTGAACTCTATTTTATAAATCTAAACAGAAAAAGTATAGGTTTATAGTCAGAAATATAAGTTACAAGTCATTATTGTAAGAGGTAGTCATTTCAGTCGAAAGAATGACGTCTTGATGACCATTTTGAAAAACATACTTCCACTTTGAGTTTAACCATGATTTTTGGATATAGTTTCATGTTCATAAGAAAAATCATTTTCCCAGAAGAACAACTTTTAAATCAAAGTTTATCATAGTTTTTAATTATCAAACCCAAAACAGCCCGCGGTGTTACTACAACGGCGTATGTCCGGTTTTACGGTGTTTTTCGTGTTTCCAGATTTTTAATCATTAAGTTAGCATATAATACAGATATAGAGCATGTGTTTAGTTGATTTTAAAAGTCAAGTTATAAGGATTAACTTTTGTTTGCGAACAAATTTAGAATTAACTAAACTATGTTCTAGTGATTTTAAGTTTAAACCTTCGAATAAGGTAGTTTTATATTTATGAATCGAATGATGTTATGAACATCATTACTACCTCAAGTTTTGTGGATAAACCTACTAGAAATGAGAAAAATAGATCTAGCTTCAAAGGATCCTTGGATGGCTTGAAAGTTCTTGAAGCAGAATCATGACACGAAAACAAGTTCAAGTAAGATTTCCACTCGAAATAAGATTGTTATAGTTATAGAAATTGAATCAAAGTTTGAATATGAGTATTACCTTGTATTAGAAAGATATCTTACTATAAATAAGAAAGATTTCTTGAGGTTAGATGATCACTTTACAAGATTGGAAGTAAGGTAGCAAACTTGGAAGTATTCTTGATTTTATGAAACTAGAACTTATAGAATTTATGAAGAACACTTAGAATTGAAGATAGAACTTGAGAGAGATCAATTAGATGAAGAAAATTGAATAATGAAAGTGTTTGTAGGTGTTCTTGGTCGTTGGTATATGGATTAGATATAAAGGATGTGTAATTTTGTTTACATGTAAATAAGTCATGAATGATTACTAATATTTTTATAATTTTATGAGATATTTCATGCTAGTTGCCAAATGATAGTTCCCACATGTATTAGGTGACTCACATGAGCTTCTAAGAGCTGATCATTGGAGTGTATATACCAATAGTACATACATCTAAAAGCTGTGTATTGTACGAGTACGAATACGGGTGCATACGAGTAGAATTGTTGATGAAACTGAACGAGGATGTAATTGTAAGCATTTTTGTTAAGTAGAAGTATTTTGATAAGTGTCTTAAAGTCTTTCAAAAGTTTATGAATACATATTAAAACACTACATGTATATACATTTTAACTGAGTCGTTAAGTCATCGTTAGTCGTTACATGTAAATGTTGTTTTGAAACCTTTAGGTTAACGATCTTGTTAAATGTTGTTAACCATTGTTTATTATATCTAAAGAGATGTTAAATTATTACATTATCATGATATTATGATATATTAATATATCTTAGTATGATATATATATATACACAGTTAAATGTTGTTACAACGATAATCGTTACATATATGTCTCGTTTCGAAGTCATTAAGTTAGTAGTCTTGTTTTTACATATGTAGTTCATTGTTAATACACTTAATGACATGTTTACTTATCATTTATCATGATTAAATATAGTGTATCAATATCTTAATATGATTCATATGCATTGAGTAAGACGTTGTTATAACGATAATCGTTATATATATCGTTTCGAGTTTCTTAATTCAATAAACTCAATTTTATGTATATAACTCATTGTTAAAATACCTAATGAGATACTTACTTATCATAATATCATGTTAACTATACATATATAATCATATATATGTCATCATATAGTTTTTACAAGTTTTAACGTTCGTGACTCACCAGTCAACTTGGGTGGTCAATTGTCTATATGAAACCTATTTAAATTAATCAAGTCTTAACAAGTTTGATTGCTTAACATGTTGGAAATACTTAATCATGTAAATAACAATTTCATTTAATATATATAAACATGGAAAAGTTCGGGTCACTACATAATCCTTCTTGTCTTTTATCGCCACATAAGAAGGTTAAAAGGATCGTGGCCTGCCAATAGTACGTCTTTGAGTGAGCTGACCCGACAAAAGTAAAAAGTGTCCTTGTCGGACTTGACCGCTTTTTTCGAATTTTTTTTTCCCAACATTAAGAGCACGCGAAAACATGAACATTTAAAAAAGACACATTGTGATGAATGTTATTAGTTTGACGGGAAAACGCTCGAAGAAAAAACTGATAACATACATTATGCGTAATGTTATTCTTCAAGTGTTTTTTTCCATCATATGTGAAGTTTTTTTTTTTTTTTTTTTTTTTTTTTTTTTTAAGATTTAGCCCGATTTAGAGTTTAGGGTTTAGGGATTTGGGTTTAGTCCTTAAACCCAAAACCCTAAATCCTAAGCCTAATCCTTAAACCCTAAACCCCAAACTCTAAACCATTCGTGTTAAAAATTCAATCTAAACCCCAATTACTAAACCTTAATTGCTAAACCCTAATTTTCAACCCCTAATTTCTAAACCTAATTTTTTAACCCTTAAAACAAACTCAGAAGCAAAACATTCATTGCAGTGAATGTTATCATTTATTTATTCGAGCATTTTTCCGCCAAAATAATAACATTCATCACGAAATGTCTTTTTTAAATTTTCATATATTCATGTGATCTTGATGTTTGAAAAAAAAATTCAAAAAAAAAAAAAATTACTTCACCCCACTTCCCTCCAAAAAAGTGCTTCCCCCTTAATTAAAACACTCGTTTGGCGGGATTAATGGGGAAGTAGCCAATCGGGGGGAAGTGGGGGGAAGCAAAAAAAATTTTCTTCGTTTTTTTTGAATTGTTTCTTTCAAGCATCAAGATCACATGAAAATATGAACATTTAAAAAAGACACTTCGTTTGGCGGAAAAACGATCGACAAAAATAACATTCAAGATAATATTGACCGTGAAGGATGTTAACGTTTTTTTTCTTCATGTTTTTTGAAGTAAAATTTAGTCCGATTTAGAGTTTAGGGTTTAGTGTTTTGGGTTTAGTCCCTAAACCCAAAACCCTAAACCCTAAAATCTAAACCATTTGTGTTGAAAACTCAATCTAAATCCTAAATCTAAACCCTAAAACCTAGATTTCTAAACCCTAATATCTAAATCCTAACATCTAAAACCTCAATATACGCTCGAAAAACACGATAAAAGTTATATATTAATTCTTCGAGCGTTTTCCCGACAAAATAAAAATATTTATCACAAAATGTCTTTATTAAATGTTCATATTTTCATCCAATCTATAATGTTCGTGAACAAAAAAAATTTGCTTCCCCCCGTGTGATGACCCGGAAATTTCTGATCAAATTTAAATTTAATCTTTGTATGATTAACATTTTCGACACGATAAACAAAGTCTGTAAAACTGAATCTCAAAATTTTTAAACTATTTTCATATATTCAAATACCTTTCGGTTGTTCTCGATGATTCACGAACAATTATATGTATATAGATACATATATATACTATAACTTGAAAACGTAACAATGTATTAATTTTTTTGATACCGTACATTAAACTTATTGGTTTAAATATTTATTTGAATATATATGATAAGTTGAAATATTAATTGTATGAATAACTTATGACGTATATTTAAAACGTGTTTATGAATGTTGAAAATATATATTAACTTGGTCATAAAACAATTTGTTATTATATATATATATATATATATATATATATATATATATATATATATATATATATATATTAACAAATAGCGAGACAATGATTTATAGAAGTAAATGACCAAAACCCTCGAAAGTTTAAGATACACTTTGAATGATATAGTTTTTTGATAATTTAAGACTGTATTTTGATAAAAGTACGAGTCACAAAACGTAAATTGCGAGTTTTCTAAGCGTACGAAAATGCGTTCGAGAAACCGGAACCGGGACATAAGTCGAGTGACAACGTACGAGTCATCGGAAAGAAAATTACAAGTCAACTATGCACATGAATTTAATATAATATATAATTAATTATTTAAATTATATATATTATATATATTATATTTAATTATGTCGACAAACAAGAAAACAAAAAATAAGTGAGCTGGATCTGACGGCCATGCGATCGCATGAGAAATAGGCATAAAACCCATGCGATCGCATGGGCATCAGAATCAGGAATTATGGCTATAAATACCAGGCTTCTTGCGCATGTTTTTTTACATATATTACTCCGTAAGTATTTATTTATTTATTCTTATTACTATTATTATTATTGTTATTATTATATTATTATTATTAAGATTATTATTATTATTAATCTTAATATTTTTAGTAATATTATACATAAAATATTACGACGAAGTCATGAGCGTGTCACTTTCAAAACAAGCTTCAAACGGGATAGAACTAAGGAAATTATGGGTTATAGCTATGGAGGTTATGGGTAATGTTCATGGGTATTGTTCGCAAGTCAAACCTAGTATTTATCATCTCTGTTGCGTCTACGTACTTTCCTGCAATATTGAATCTCAATATTGATACGTGAGCATTCATATCTTATCTTTTATATATTAATAGTGTATACATGTCTAGTGCTCGAGTATATATTTATACATGCTTGTATGCTAAATTTCGTCGTTAAACAGTTTATAATGAATCACGAATTAAATACATATATTACTGGTAAAAGGTATATGATATACATGTTTTAGGAAAGCTGGCGAAAAATCAATAACTTTTCATTTAGAAATAATTTCGATGAACCAATCAAAAGATATGGTCAACTGAATTATAATTGACGTTAATTGGAATTGCTTTTGAATCTGCAATTAATATTTAAACAACCTATTTATGAGATTGATAAAATACTACTAGCCAAGTAAATGAATCCTTATATAAGGCACGTCTCGTTTTGTTGAACAATTGTCAAAATTGACTTTTTGAAATGACTTTTGATAACTTTTGTATGTCGATCTCGAGCATTAGGATTGTGATACACTATAACCCAACCTAGTTTATTAGACATGTATTGACCAACATATGTTCTCTAGGTTGAGATCTACGGTTAATCTTGCATTCCGAGTTACGGTCACTTTTTGATTAATGACCTTATGTGCTGCTAAGGTGAGTTTCATTTGCTCCCTTTTTAATTGCTTTTGCAATCTATATTTTTGGGCTGAGAATACATGCACTTTATTTTAAATGGAATGGACACAAGTACATACTAAATTCTACACTGAGTTTGAACCAAAAATCCCTTAGCTTTGGTAACTAGTAACTGTCGGTAATAAGAACCGATGGGCGCGAATAGAGGTATATGGATCCATAGGGTTGATATCCCCGTCCGAGCTAGAGCACTAGCCTTTTAACGGACGTATGCTATTTGAGAAGCGTACACGTTGGTTTGCGTGTATTATTAAGATGATTATACAAAGGGTATAAATTATATATACGTTAAGTTTAGTTACCAGGGTGCTCAATTTCATAGAATATTTTGATAAACGTTTCGGATGAAACAACTGAAATCTTGTGATCCACCTTTATATACGGATTATGCGAAACACTAAAACTATGAACTTACCAACCTTTGTGTTGACACTTGTTAGCATGTTTATTCTCAGGTTCCCTAGAAGTCTTCCGCTGTTTGCTTATATGTTAGACAAGCTATGTGCATGGAGTCTTACATGGCATATTTATCAAGGAAACGTTGCATTCACCAAATCATCACCATGTATCTTATTTTGACTGCATTGTCAATGGAATTACTATTATAAACTATTATTTACGGTGATTGTCTATATGTAGAAATCATCAGATGTCGAAAACTTTTGATTTAAATATTCATTTATGGTGTGCCTTTTCAAAAGAATGCAATGTTTACAAAACGTATCATATAGAGGTCAAATACCTCGCAATGAAATCGATGAATGATGTGTTCGTCCATATGGATTTGGAGCGATCGTCATAGTTGGTATCAGAGTGTTGGTCCTAGTGAACCAGGTCTTGCATAAGTGTGTCTACCTGATAGTTGTTAGGATGCATTAGTAAGTCTGGACTTCGACTGTGTCTGCATGTCAAAAGTTTTGCTTATCATTTCTTGTCAGAAATTACCTGTCTATCATCTTAAGTCTAAACGCGTCTTATTGCATTGATTGCATAGATAGTGTATAGACAAAATTCATATCTTGGCATATCTATTACAGTAAACTTTGACTGCCATCTTCCGAAAATTTCTCCGTAATTTACGGGATTTTGGTATTATATATACATATGTAAATTATGTATTGAAGAGTACCAATCAAATTCTATAATCTATTTCATATCAAAAATCATCTCTCTAATTATACAAGATGGATCCCGTATCTAGTTCAAATTCGTTAAATTCTGACAGCTATTCCGATATGGATATTCACCTGAACTCTGAAGAAAGTGTAACCAGAATGGATCAACCAATCAGCCATCACCTATTCTGGATGAATTGGGAATGGGTTCGTATCCTACTTAATCATTGGAGACAAGAAGAAGGTGATCCCTTCCATCCACCACATTCACCTCTTGGCGAAGAACCTGAAGCACTTACCGGCGAAACTATTCGTAATACTATTTTCTCTCTTATTTACAGAGTATCTCATCATGATTATATACTATCCCATATTATAAATCTTATTTATCTGATCGTTCGAACCACCTATCATCCCGGTATAATAGAAGAAGTCAACGAGCTTCGTGCTCGGGTAGTGGCTTTGGAGAATATGGTTCAAGGGTTACGAACACCACCAGCAGCACCCGCAGTATAACCGGTACCACCATCATCCACACTAACATGATCATTACCACCACCAACAACCACATCCGCATCACACGCCTCAACATCACAATTTGTACCTCGGATATCAACATCATACGCACCATAGGTACCAAGAAGTACCAGCAACGACAAACGATGAAGTATGGATTCATAACTTCATCAGAGAAACATTCTACGGTGATTATGTAATTTCTAAAGTTTAGAGATTATCTATTCTGGCCTCACCAGCACATTCGAATGGTGTAAGATACAAGCTAGACTTGTTTTACCAACAGCATCAACAGTACCCTTAGCCTCACCAGCACATTCAGTGCTATCAACATCGTCAGAATCAGCAGCACCTCTATCATCACAAGCTCCGTCAGTTCAAGAAAGTACCATGGACATCATTACGAGTCAACAACGAGTATATTGTATCAATGAGTTATGAAGTAATAACTCAATTCATCTAAAGAATTTATATGTATATCTTATATATATAAATTTTAAAACCATCATGAATCTTTTCGTACTAAGCTATTACGTGTGAATTTTAAGGGGTAGATACTACTCGGTTAATTCATATTACTAATATACTATGATGTACATCCTTCGTTAACAACTTAACCATCGTTAACTACAAATATCTGTTTCAACTCAATGAATTCCATTTCATAATGAACTTAGTGTATTAATCAATTACATGTTTGATTTTACACTTTTATCTTCGATGTACTCGAAACTTTCTAGAAAACATCATTTATATCTTATGAAGTTCATAAGAATTCCACGTGCATCAACATCCTTCACCGAGGAATAAGAATAAATAATGAAGTATTGATTTCATTAGTGAAATACTCCGCGAAGATTATGTAATCCTTAATGTTTTAGAGATTATTCATTCAATTTAAAAATCAAATGAGCTTAATATGATATTAACTCATCAAATATGTATTACATCTGAAGAAAATATACATACATATATTTTCATAAAGATGGTAATAAAAAAATTCTTTTGTACAAAGTATTAATTGTGAAATCTTTAACGGGTAGGTAATACTCGGGAAATATATAAGTTCACAATTAATATGTTATACTGTACATTCTTTAACTTTGATTCAAAAATTATTAACTATGCTCACAGCGATATACAATCGTTTCCATACAAATTCAGTTACATATTCTGATTTTGAAAAATCAGAATCCAAGCCAAGATTTAACAGAAAACATCACTCTTAGATTCTTACATCTTTCAAATGCTATACTTTGACTTCAAAACTGTGCTAGAACATCACTTCTATTCATAAACCCAGAAAAAAAAAGAAAAAAAAATTTGTATCGTTCAAAATTTTAGAACATCATATGTATCTTGACAATTACAATCTTCATGCAAACCCTTCAAACTTTTGAAAACACCTCGGATTGATAACCAACAATTCGGTTATGATAACTTTGAATGCTGATGAAGCAGCAAAAACTGTAAACGACCTTAACAGCCAAAAGTTTGATGATAAAGAATAGTGTGTTGGCAAAGCTCAGAAAAAGAGAAGGTTTGGAGCTGGAAAACGAATTGAGCAAAGTATGAAGGAGGCTGTGGATAAATCACAAAGACTAAACCTGCCTTCAAAGAATCCAAATTGTTCAGTATCTGCTGAAGCCATTAACGAATACCTTGCTTCCGAATCTAAACCCTTGCGGACAATATTTTTCATCATCCTCTGATATTAGAAATTCTAAGATATCATCGTATCTTTCATTATAAATATCCTCCATATTTCTAGAGATAATTCCATAATCATTCTCATCGGAAATCAATTTTCTCCTTGCGTTTTCTGTGTAACATCATAAAAGAAACTATTTTAGTTTCTAAATTCTGAAACCTTCGAGTTTAAAATATGAATATTTTTGAAGTGGTATTGGGAACTGAAGCATGAGTTAGTATAATATAATGACACTTGATCAACGTGATTATATTACAGTAAGTCATGCTGAGTTTCTAATGGAACGTGATAAAGGTTCACAGATCATACCCTCATTATAAACCATGTTACATAACTCTTTCATTCTATTTAACCTCTAAACTATCAAGAAAATATTTTCTTAATGATTCGGTCTTTTTCGAGGTATTCTGGTAATTTGACAAGTTAGATTGTGCTATTACCGTTTTTTTTAGAACATTAATTATGTTCATTCCGAAATTCATACCTACGAATTCTGGACCATTATTCGCTTGATTTAAAGTCGGGAAGATAAAACAAAAGCATGAAGCTTCAAAATATCAATGGGAGTATATATAAATCATAGTAAATTGGAGAGAGTATTAACTGTGGATGTCAATGATTATGAAAAGACAGAAGCAGAGACATCAAAATATAAGGGAAGATATAAAACCCAACAACCACCCAGAAATTACAAACCGTGTATATCAATGCGTATAACAATATAAAGACACGGGAGAATGAAAAACACTATAACCCCAAGGTAATGGTAGAAGAAAATAACTTCCTCCGGTGGTAGATGAAAAAGAAGAATGACAGATATGAAAGTTAGGAGTATATCAAGAATCAGAACTGGATGAAGCATTTTTACAATCTTTTGAAAATAGGAAATGAGGAAGAAGATGTAAGAGTGATGAAAATAATGAAACGGAAGAGGTCAATTTATAGCGAAATATCAAACATAGAAATCGAGGCAAATTACGCATTTAATCAAAAGAAATCTTAATTTCCTTAAATTTCGAAGAATCAAATCTTATTTAGATTATGAAGATTTTCTATTCCTTAAATTACGGAAATCAATCGTTAATACGTCAAGAGTTAAGACGAATCTCTATTCTCCATTTCACTCTTTTACGATAACTTCTCTCATACGCTTCGAATAATCGGATTGTTTTATCCATATTATTCAACAGTGATAAAACTCTATTTATCAACACATATACGGCATGAAAACATTTTTATTGTTAGTCATGACGACCTCACTCAAATTTCGGAACGAAATTTCTTTAACGGGTAGGTACTGTGATGACCCGAAAATTTCTGACCAAATTTAAACTTAATCTTTGTATGATTAACATTTTTGACACGATAAACAAAGTCTGTAAAACTGAATCTCAAAATTTTTAAACTATTTTCATATATTCAAATACCTTTCGGTTGTTCTCGACGATTCGCGAACAATTATATGTATATAGATACATATATATACTATAACTTGAAAACGTAAAAATGTAATAATTTTTTTGATACCGTACATTAAACTTATTGGTTTAAATATTTATTTGAATGTATATGATAAGTTGGAATATTAATTGTATGAATAACTTACGACGTATATTTAAAACGTGTTTATGAATGTTGAAAATATATATTAACTTGGTCATAAAACGATTTGTTATTATATATATATACATATATATATATATATATATATATATATATATATATATATATATATATATATATATATTAACAAATAGCGAGACAATGATTTAAAGAAGTAAATGACCAAAACACTCGAAACTTTAAGATACACTTTGAAGGATATAGTTTATTGATAATTTAAGACTATATTTTGACAAAAGTACGAGTCACAAAACGTAAATTGCGAGTTTTCTAAGCGTACGAAAATGCGTTCGAGAAACCGGAACTGGGACATAGGTTGAGTGACAACGTACGAGTCATCGGAACGAAAATTACAAGTCAACTACGCACATGAATTCAATATAATATTTAATTAGTTATTTAAATTATATATATTATATATATTATATTTAATTATGTCGACAAACAAGAAAACAAAAAATATGTGAGCTGGATTTGACGGCCATGCGATCGCATGAGAAATAGGCATAAAACCCATGCGATCGCATGGGCATCAGAATCAGGAATTATGGCTATAAATACCAGGTTTCTTGCGCATGTTTTTTTACACATATTACTCCGTAAGTATTTATTTATTTATTTATTTATTTATTTATTTATTATTATTATTATTATTATTATTATTATATTATTAAGATTATTATTATTATTAATCTTAATATTTTTAGTAATATTATACATAAAATATTACGACGAGGTCATGAGCGTGTCACTTTCAAAACAAGCTTCAAACGGGATAGAACTAAGGAAATTATGGGTTATAGCTATGGAGGTTATGGGTAATGTTCATGGGTATTGTTCGCAAGTCAAACCTAGTATTTATCATCTCTGTTGCGTCTACGTACTTTCCTGCAATATTGAATCTCAATATTGATACGTGAGCATTCATATCTTATCTTTGATATATTAATAGTGTATACATGTCTAGTGCTCGAGTATATATTTATACATGCTTGTATGCTAAATTTTGTCGTTAAATAGTTTATAATGAATCACGAATTAAATACATATATTACTGGTAAAAGGTATATGATATACATGTTTTCGAAAAGCTGGCAAAAAATCAATAACTTTTCATTTAGAAATCGCGTAATTTCGATGAACGAATCAAAAGATATGGTCAACTGAATTATAATTGACGTTAATTGGAATTGCTTTTGAATCTGCAATTAATATTTAAACAACCTGTTTATGAGATTGATAAAATACTACTAGCCAAGTAAATGAATCCATATATAAGGCACGTCTCGTTTTGTTGAACAATTGTCAAAATTGACTTTTTGAAATGAGTTTTGATAACTTTTGTATGTCGATCTCGAGCATTAGGATTGTGATACACTATAACCCAACCTAGTTTATTAGACATGTATTGACCAACATATGTTCTCTAGGTTGAGATCTACGGTTAATCTTGCATTCCGAGTTACGGTCACTTTTTGATGAATGACCTTATGTGGTGCTAAGGTGAGTTTCATTTGCTCCCTTTTTAATTGCTTTTGCAATCTATATTTTTGGGCTGAGAATACATGCACTTTATTTTAAATGGAATGGACACAAGTACATACTAAATTCTACACTGAGTTTGAACCAAAAATCCCTTAGCTTTGGTAACTAGTAACTGTCGGTTATAAGAACCGATGGGCGCGAATAGAGGTATATGGATCCATAGGGTTGATATCCCCGTCCGAGATAGAGCACTAGCCTTTTAACGGACGTATGCTATTTGAGAAGCGTACACGTTGGTCTGCGTGTATTATTAAGATGATTATACAAAGGGTATAAATTATATATACGTTAAGTTTAGTTACCAGGGTGCTCAATTTCATAGAATATTTTGATAAACGTTTCGAATGAAACAACTGAAATCTTGTGATCCACCTTTATATATAGATTATGCGAAACACTAAAACTATGAACTCACCAACCTTTGTGTCGACACTTGTTAGAATGTTTATTCTCAGGTTCCCTAGTAGTCTTCCGCTGTTTGCTTATATGTTAGACAAGCTATGTGCATGGAGTCTTACATGGCATATTTATCAAGGAAACGTTGCATTCACCAAATCATCACCATGTATCTTATTTTGACTGCATTGTCAATAGAATTACTATTGTAAACTATTATTTACGGTGATTGTCTATATGTAGAAATCATCAGATGTCGAAAACCTTTGATTTAAATATTCATTTATGGTGTGCCTTTTCAAAAGAATGCAATGTTTACAAAACGTATCATAAAGAGGTCAAATACCTCGCAATGAAATCGATGAATGACGTGTTCGTCCATATGGATTTGGAGCGATCGTCACACCTCGCTTCCCCCCGATTGGTTATTTCTCCCTTGATCCTACCACTATATATATATATATATATATATATATATATATATATATATATATATATATATATATATATATATATATATATATATATATATATATATATATATATATATATATATATATATATAGTTAATCAAGAGGGAACACTTTTTTGGGGGGAAGTGGAGAAAAGTATTTTTTTTTCATTTTTTGAAATTTTTTTTAGGCATCAAGATCACATGAAAATATGAACATTTAAAAAAGACTCTTTGTGATGAATATTATTATTTTTGTAGTGACCCGAACTTTTTCATGATTATATATATTAAATGAAATTGATATTTACATGATTAAATGTTTCCAACATGTTAAGCAATCAAACTTGTTAAGACTTGATTAATTGAAATAGGTTTCATATAGACAATTGACTACCCAAATTGACCGGTGATTCATGAACGTTACAAATTCGTAAAAACTACATGATGTTATATATATAGACATATATATGGTTAACATGAGATTATGTTAAGTAAATATCTCACTAGATATATTAACAATGAGTGTTATACATAAAAATGAGTTTATTGAATTAAGAAACTCGAAACAATATATATAACGATTATCGTTATAACAACGTCTTACTAAATACATATGAATCATATTAAGATATTGATACACTATGTTTAATCATAATAAATGATAAGTAAACATGTCATTAAGTGTATTAACAATGAACTACATATGTAAAAACAAGACTATTAACTTAAGGATTTCGAAACGAGACATATATGTAACGATTATCGTTGTAACGACATTTAACTGTATATATATCATATTAAGATATATTAATACATCATAATAACATGATAATGTAAAAATTTAACATCTCATTAGATATAATAAAAATTGGGTTAACAACATTTAACAAGATCGTTAACTTAAAGGTTTCAAAACAACACTTACATGTAACGACTAACGATGATTTAACGACTCAGTTAAAATATATATACATGTAGTGTTTTAAATATGTCTTCATACACTTTTGAAAGAATTAAAGACACTTATCAAAGTACTTCTACTTAACAAAAATGCTAACAATTATATCATCATTCATTTTCATCAACAATTATACTCGTATGCACTCGTATTTGTACTCGTACAATACCCAGCTTCTAAATGTATTTACTATTGGTATATACACTCCAATGATCAGATCTTAGCAGCCCTTTTGAGTCTCCTAACACATGTGGAAACCATCATTTAACATCTAGTAAGAAATATCTAACCAAACAACAAACTAATGGAGCCTATATGGGATGCTTAAATTCACGTGAATATGAGAGCTCAGAAACACATTCACTTTGCAATTTTCTTGAATCAAATTACTCTCTCTCAATTACTCTCTTAGTGTTCTAAGTGTTCTTCATCATCTTCAACAAAATCTAGCTCAATCTAGTTCATAAATCCATACATAAATCAAGTTACAAAACAACTACTCAAGAACTCACCAACAACACTTCCAAGTTTGCTAGCTTACTTTCAGTCTTGCAAATTCATTTCAAGTGATCATCCAACCTCAAAAAATCTTTCTTATTTATAGTAAGATATCTTTCTAATACAAGGTAATACTCATATTCAAACTTTGATTCAATTTCTATAACTATAACAATCTTATTTCGAGTGGAAATCTTACTTGAACTTGTTTTCGTGTCATGATTTTGCTTCAAGAACTTTCAAGCCATCCAAGGATCTTTTGAAGCTAGATCTATTTTTATTATTTCCAGTAGGTTTATCCACAAAACTTGAGGTATTAATGATATTCATAACATCATTCGAATCATATATATAAAACTATCTTATTCGAAGTTTTAAACTTGTAATCACTAGAACATAGTTTAGTTAATTCTAAAATTGTTCGTAAACAAAAGTTAATCCTTCTAACTTGACTTTTAAAATCAACTAAACACATGTTATATATCTATATGATATGCTAACTTAATGATTTAAAACCTGGAAACACGAAGAACACCGTAAAATCGGACATACGCCGTCGTAGTAAAACCGGGGACTGTTTTGGTTTGGATAATTAAAAACGATGATAAACTTTGATTTAAAAGCTATTCTTTTTGGAAAATGATTTTTCTTATGAGCATGAAACTATATCCAAAAATCATGGTTAAACTCAAAGTGGAAGTATGTTTTCCAAAATGGTCATATAGACGTCGTTCTTTCGACTGAAATGACTACCTTTACAAAAACAACTTGTAACCTATATTTCCGACTATAAACTTATACTTTTTCTATTTAGATTCATAAACTTAAGTTCAATATGAAACCATAGCAACTTGAATCACTTAAAACGGATTTAGAACGAAGAAGTTATAGGTAAAACAATATTGGATAATTTTGCTTGTTGTAGCTACGTGAAATTTGTAACAAATCTACACAAATCATAACTTAACCAACTTATATTGTATTATACATGTATTCTAATATATATTATGTAATCTTGGGATACCATAGACACGTATACAATGTTTTGACATATCATATCGACCCATCTATATATAGTATTTGGAACAACCATAGACACTCTATATGCAGTAATGTTTGAGTTAGCTATACAGGGTTGAGGTTGATTCCAAAATAATATATATACTTTGAGTTGTGTTCGAGTCTGAGACTTGTAGACACTGGGTCATGGATTGATTCGAGTTAATATATACATTGATTTATTTTTGTACATCTAACTGTGGACAACTAGTTTTAGGTTACTAACGAGGACTGCTGACTTAATAAACTCAAATCATTAAAACATAATAATAAATGTTGTAAATATATTTTGAACATACTTTGATATATATGTACATATTTGTTATAGGTTCGTGAATCGACCAGTGGCCAAGTCTTATTTTCCGACGATGGAAAAATCTGTGAAAGTGAGTTATAGTCTGATGTGTGCAGCGGTGTATACGAAATACTATTATTTTTATTACGAAATACGATACAATTTACATAAGTTTTTTTATTTATTTTTTGAATGGGATATACTTAAACCTTGCTACAACACTTATAGGCAGTGTACCTAATCGTAGAGTAGTGTAATTTTTAGTAAGTCCGGTTCGTTCCACAGGGAGCTAGCTGAGTTTAACGCTATATTTTTAACAGCTATATTTATATAAAATGTATATAATTATATATAGTAATATTATTATAAAAGGGGGTTTTTTTACCGTTTAATGACCGGTTTGTCGCTTTTAAATAAAGCGTAAAGATAAATGACGATAATATAAATGACAGAATTTAAATTGCGATAAAGTAAATTGCAGTAATTAAAATAACAGTAAATAAAGGTACGATGAAATATGAAATAAAAGTATTATGCTTATTTAAACTTCCGTAATTATGATGTTTGACGTTTTGATTTTAATTAATTGTTACCCGGGTTAATTGTCCTTTGTCCTGGTTTATTTGATACCTATCTGGTTTTTGTCCATAATAGTCCATCGGTCATAATTATAAAATGCTCGTCAAATTAACCTTATTCCCGAAGTCAAATATTCCAACTAATTAGGGATTCGAACTGTAACAAGGTTTTAATACTTTGTTTAATGATTACACCAGGTTATCGACTGCGCATAATCCAAGGTTTTAATACTTTGTTAACAATTACACCAATTATCCTTGTATATAATCCACCCATGTTTTAATGAGATATGAATATTAATTTACCCACTTGATCAGAATGAATAATCAATTACCCAACCCAAATAATTAATTAAATGATCGTAAAAGATGTCGTATAAACGTCACTAAATAGGACATACATAATCATTTTAATAATTATTAGATTAACTAATTTGAAGATAGGTTCGACAGGTTCCAATGAGTTGTCATTCGATTAGACAATACCCCTTATCTATTAATAGTCAATAGTCCAATGTCCACAAGTGTCGGTCTTTTGTCCAAACCTTAATTATGGTACAAAATCTAATAACCCCATCTTAATATTTAGTCCAACATCATGATTACTTTGGCTCAAATAAGGATAATAATAACTTAGTTACGATACATTAATTGAAAAAGGAAGAACATAGCTTACAGTGATTATTTATCGCGTAGCGTTACACGGACAGAATTTCGACTTGCACACTTACAACATTCGCCACTATAACCTTATTATTATTAAACTTAAATTAAAATTAAAATTATAAAATATAAATATAAATATATATTGAGAGTAAGAGATAGATTGAATTATATTGTGTATAACTCGTTCGAAAAACTGACTTTTTATAGAACTTGGCCTGCTACAGTAACTCATGCGAGTGCATGAGTTTTGTGCCTTCTGGCCATGCGATCGCATGGCCGCCTGGGACAGCTCACATATTTTTGTTTTCTTATTTGCCGACGTTTTATTATATATAATATATATATATATATATATATATATATATATATATATATATATATATATATATATATATATATATATATAATTTTAAGAATTATTTATATATTATATTATATTCATGTGCATAGTTGACTTGTAATTTTAGCTCCGTTGCGTCGCGCGTTGAGAGTTGACTCTGGTCCCGGTTCTGGATTTTCGAACATCCTTGCGTACTATTTAATATCTTGTACTTTGCGTTTCGCGGCTCGTACTCTTGTAATTTTGAGACGTTTCTCATTAATAAATTGAACCACTTGAATTATATCTTGTTCATTTGAGCTTTTTGGTCATTTGCGTCTTCAAATCGTCGTTTTCTTATTTTGTCTTCGCACTTATTTATTTAAACAAATATTACATAAAAATAGAACAATTGCAACTAAAAGCTTTACATATTGGAAGGATATTGCTATGAAATATATGTTCATTTAGAGCACTATCATAGTCCCACTTTTAAAATCTAATATTTTTGGGATGAGAATACATGCAGTTTTATGAATGTTTTAAGAAATTGACACAAGTAATTGAGACTACATTATATGGGTGAATGATCGAAGCCGAATATGTCCCTTTTGCTTGGTAGCCAAAGAATTAGTAAACCAATCTACTAATTGACGCGAATCCTAAAGATAGATCTATTGGGCCTAACGAACCTCATCCAAAGTATCGGATGCTTTAGTACTTCGAATTCGTTTTTATCATGTCCGATGGATGTCCCGGAATGATAGGGGATATTCTTATATACATCTTGTTAATGTCGGTTACCAGATTTTCACCATATGAATGATTTTTATCTCTATGTATGGGATGTATATTGAAATATGAAATCTTGTGGTCTATTATTACTATTTGATATATATATATATATATATATATATATATATATATATATATATATATATATATATATATATATATATATATATATATATATATATATATATATATATATATATATATATATATATATATATAGGTTAAACCTATAACTCACCAACATTTTTGTTGACGTTTAAAGCATGTTTATTCTCAGTTATTAATTAAGAGCTTCCGCTGTTGCATGCTAAAATATGGACAAGATTCGATGTCAGCATGATTGTATAATATTGTTTAAAACTGCATTCGAGATTTACTTTGTTGTAACATATTAAAATTGTAAACCAATATGTATTGGTCGTGTGTATGCGTGATTTTTTTAGATTATCAATTTTTGATAATCTAGGTGGTGTCCTTTTAATCTTGTCAATAAAATAAAAGTTATGGTTTGTTTTAAAAACGAATGCAGTCTTTGAAAAAACATCTCATATAGAGGTCAAAACCTCGCAAAGAGATCAATTAATATGAAACGTTTATAATCGATATGAACGGGACATTTCAATTTTGGCAGTAAAACGCTCAAAAAAAATGAAAACATTCAATGGATTGAATGTTTTGATTCTGAGTTTTTTTTTAAGGGGTTAGAATTTAAGGTTTAGAAATTAGGGTTTAGAAATTAGGGTTTAGCTATTAGGGTTTAGAAATTCGGGTTTTAAGTTTGGGGTTAAGAAATTAGGGTTTAGATTGAATATTTTAACACGAACGGTTTAGAGTTTAGGGTTTAGGGTTTTGAATTTTAGGACTAAACCCAAAAAAAAATAAACCCTAAACCCTAAACTCTAAATCGGGCTAAATTTTGAAAAAAAACACTTCACACAAGATGAAAACAAAACAATGTAAATAAACTCAGAATCAAAACATTCAATGCATTGAATGTTTTCATATTTTTTTTTTTGCGTTTTACCGCTAAAATAATAACATTCATCACAAAGTATCTTTTTTAAATGTTCATATTTTCACCTAAATTTGATGCCTGAAAAAAAATTAAAAAAACGAAAAAAATTTACTTTCCCCCAAAAAAGTGTTCCCCTCTTGATTATGACCCAATATATATATATATATATATATATATATATATATATATATATATATATATATATATATATATATATATATATATATATATATATATATGAAAAAGATCAAGGGATAAGTGACTTTTTTGGGATAAGGGGATAAGTAAATTTTGATTTTAATATCTTTTACATTAGAGCTCCGATCTAAAAAATAAAAAAATTCGTGATTAACTGACATTGTGTAGATTCATAATTTTTTTTTCAACATGATCTTAAAATGCATGTGATGTATATTAACGTGTTTTGAGGTTTTTTGAGTTTTTTTTAAAATTTAGCCCGATTTAGAGTTTAGAGTTTATGGGTTAGGGTTTATGGTTTAGTGTTTTGGGTTTACGGAACCCCTAACCTCTAAACTCTAAACTGTTCGTATTAAAAACTCGTTCTAAACTCTAATTTCTAAACCCTAAACCCTAATTACTAAACCCAAAAAAATGTTTTTCATTAATCAAAATTCATTTTTTCTGCTTTATTTGTTAATATACATCTGATGCATGAAAAGCAGTTAACATGCATCAAACAACAGCTAACATGCATCAGATGCATCTTAACGATCCAGTTAAAAAAAAAATTTGAATCTACACAATGAAAATAGATACCAGCAATTTTTTTTTTTTTTAAATCGGAGCTGTAGAACTAAAGATATAAAAATCACAAAATCACTTATCTCCTTATCCCAAAAAAGCTACTTTGCGTTGGATCCTTCCCCTATATATATATATATATATATATATATATATATATATATATATATATATATATATATATATATATATAGTGGTAGGATTAAGTGGGAAGTAACCAATCGGGGGGAAGCGGGGGGAAGCAAAATCTTTTTTTTTTTTTCATTTTTTTGAAAAAAACTTTGTTCACGAACATTATAGATTGAATGAAAATATATAAAGACACTTTGTGATAAATGTTTTTATTTTGGCAAAAAAATGCTCAAAGAACTAATATATAACAATTATCGTGTTTTTTGAGCGTATGTTGAGGTTTTAGATATTAGGGTTTAGATATTAGGGTTTATAGGGTTTAGATATTAGGGTTTAGAAATTTAGGGTTTAGGGTTTAGATTTAGGATTTAGATTGAGTTTTTAACACGAACGGTTTAGAGTTTAGGGTTTAGGGTTTAGGGTTTAGGGTTTAGGGTTTAGGGCTTGGTGTTTTGGGTTTATGGAATAAACCCAAAACACCAAACCCTAAACCCTGAACTCTAAATCGGGCTAAATTTTACTTCACAAAACATGAAGAAAAAAAAAACGTTAACATTTTTCACGAACAATATTATCTTGAATGTTATTTTTTTCGATCGTTTTCCCGCCTAAATAATAACATTTATCACGAAGTGTCTTTTCTAAATATTCATATTTTCATGTGATCTTGATTCCAAAAAAAAAACGAAATTTTTTTTTTTTACTTTCCCCCGATTGGTTACTTCTCCATTGATCCTTATATATGGGCAGGATCAATGGGTAAGTAACCAATCGTAAACATCGTAATAGTAATTAATATTAATATTAAATATTAATAGTAAGGCCACTTGCAGTCATTCGTGAGCCACCACCGCCACCGCCACCGCCCGCCACCCTTTCACCTCCACCACCAGCGAATCGTTAATGGGTCCCCCAGTAGACCCTGCAACGAAGGTAACGGCCCGATTGTGGGGCACACTCGATGTTTTTCAAATTAAAAATGGCATGTTTCTTTTTTTTTTCTTTTTTCCAACCCATTTCATGTATGTATATTTACACCATCACTTAACCAAAATCATACCATTTCACTTTTAAAATTTCACTCTCAATTTTTACACAAAATGGTTTCCACAAACACGGTTACTTTCGAGGTTTACGGCGGCGGGTTGTTTTCCGATGACATGGACCGATACGGCGGTGGAAGGGTCGATACCTTATATGTGGCGGTTACCAGCCTTTACGTTAGTGATTTGTTCGATCATTTAAGGCGAACCGCTGATTGCGACGAGGTTTCGCATTTTTCATACTGGAATGACGAAAAGCAGGTCTTCGAGTGGCTCGAGGATAACGATAAATGTCGTGTTGTATACGAAACATATTTGGGACGATATTCCTCACGTAATTGATCGTAGTGAGGATGGTCATTATACCGATTAATCGGGATTACTCGTATTTTTTTTATGTACTAGTGTTTTTTTATGTACTCGTGTTTTTTTTATGTACTCGTAGTTTAATTTTAATTTTAATGTAAGCATATTTTTATTAATCAATGTAATCGGCTTTTTTATTTTTATTATTTTTTTTAATTCGTATTTTTTTATTTTTTTAGTTTATAAATGTTATTTATATATATATATTTTAAGTTTTAAATAATAAAAAAATGGGTAAAGTGAGGTGGTGAAGTTTATGATTGTGAGGGTTTAGTGAAAGGAATGTGAAAGAAATGTTAAAGTGTTCGTGTTGACGCTGATGTGACGTGTAAAATTAGTGTTAAAATTACAAACCATTGCATGTGGCCTTAGACGCCATTACTTTAACAAAACTTCCAATTCAATTCAATTACCATCGGTACACCACAACACTTTATTACTACAATATATATATTGTTTGTAATACATTTTTTGTTTTTTTTATGACGAACTTGTCTTATTACAAAAACCTTACCTAATCTGACAAATTAAATTAAATTGAATGGATATGCGTTAGCCTAACTTTTATGGATATAAATCAAACCAAGCTGGTTTAAATTAAAAAGGGTGACACAATGATAGTTCAGCAGAGTTTGGTGGTCGATATCACATGATGGAACTCAAATTCCTATATTGTTCGTAAGGATGGCACCCGGGGTCGTGAGCGCGGATCCACTATATTCATCGCCCACACACCCGCAGATTTTTTATGATCTATTAGCCCGCGGATCTTAGTTGACGGATGTTAACACCTATTTCCTTATGAGGTAAGGCTTAGTGCGTCAACAAAATACTAGAAGTTATCTAGCTTTAGGAGGGCGGAATGTTGCCGATTGATTTTTACCCTTGGGAAATTATCCCTGCAGACCCGGTTCATAAGTGTAGAAACTTGTGGGGTGGCTTAATCAATCTGTCGTCCGTAGAGCGTAAAAGTGCTAGCCGGATGACTTCTAGTGAGAGAAAGTAGAGAGAGAAAGAGAAGTGAAGTCTCAGCTCTCAAAATTGTCAGAATGTCTGAACTGTGTAAAATGACAACCCAAGGGGTCTATTTATAGTGTTAGATCCACCAGATTGCTCGGGGACACGTGTCAGATGATGATACGTTCTGTTACTTGTGATCCGAAATTTACGCTGAAGGTAGCGTTCTCTGGCCAGGGCTTACGCGCTAGGCGGCCTTCAGGGCTTACGCATGACGAAACAGCCTGTATAACGGAGAATGCTGGACGGATAACTCCATAAAACTGTTGTTTCCAGCCTTCCTGACGCTACTTTTATGCGTGTATACGATGTAGTGACCCGAACTTTTCCATGTTTATATATATTAATTGAGATTGATATTTACATGATTAAATGTTTCCAACATGTTAAGCAATCAAACTTGTTAAGACTTGATTAATTGAAATATGTTTCATATAGACAATTGACCACCCAAGTTGACCGGCGATTCACGAACGTTAAAACTTGTAAAAAACATGACGATATATATATGGATATACATATGGTTAACATGAGATTATGATAAGTAAGTATCTCCATAAGTATATTAACAATGAGTTATATACATATAAATAAGACTACTAACTTAAGGATTTCGAAACGAGACATATATGTAACGATTATCGTTGTAACGACATTTAAATGTATATATATCATATTAAGATATATTAATATATCATAATATCATGATAATATAATAATTTAACATCTCATTAGATATAGTAAACAATGGGTTAACAACATTAATTGAGATCGTTAACTTAAAGGTTTCAAAACAACACTTACATGTAACGACTAACGATGACTTAACGACTCAGTTAAAATGTATATACATGTAGTGTATTTAGATGTATTAAAATACTTTTGAAAGACTTCAAGACATATATCAAAACACTCATACTTAACGAAAATGGTTACAGTTACTTTCCCATTCTTTTCTTTCATCAAGAATTCTAGTCGTATTCTTACCCGTATTATACACAGCTTCAAAACGTACTTACTATGGGTATATACCAATAGGAACTAGTATGGGATTCCACTCTTGATTATGTCATGTATGACTAATCAATTTTAACTTCTACCATGAGCTAGTCAACTAACTAGAACTCCTTTTAACCCCACTCACCACTCACCAATTACCACTCATCATTCATTCCATTTCACTTCCAATTCTCTTTCTAATTCTCTCTCAACACACACACACTATTATGAACGTATTTTTCCAGTAGTTAATCATCATCTTCATCAAAAATCACTTCAAGAATCAAGCTATAATCATCATAGGAAGAACACTTCAAGAACACTTCAAAAATCCCTTCAAGTTTACTAATTTACTTCCAAGCTTTCTAATCCATTCCAAGTAATCATCTAAGATCAAGAAACCTTTGTTATATACAGTAGGTTATCTTTCTTATTCAAGGTAATATTCATATTCAAATTTGATTCAATTTCTATAACTATAAACTATCTTAATTCGAGTAAAAATCTTACTTGAACTTGTTTTTGTGTCATGATCCTACTTCAAGAACTTTCAAGCCATCCAAGATCCTTTGAAGCTAGATCATTTCTTGTCACTTCCAGTAGGTTTACCTACTAAACTTGAGGTAGTAATGATGTTCATAACATCATTCGATTCATATATATAAAACTATCTTATTCGAAGGTTTAAACTCGTAATCACTAGAATATAGTTTAGTTAATTCTAAACTTGTTCGCAAACAAAAGTTAATCCTTCTAACTTGACTTTTAAAATTAACTAAACACATGTTCTATATCTATATGATATGCTAACTTAATGATTTAAAACCTGGAAACACGAAAAACACCGTAAAACCGGATTTACGCCGTCGTAGTAACACCGCGGGCTGTTTTGGGTTAGTTAATTAAAAACTATGATAAACTTTGATTTAAAAGTTGTTATTCTGAGAAAATGATTTTTATTATGAACATGAAACTATATCCAAAAATTATGGTTAAACTCAAAGTGGAAGTATGTTTTCTAAAATGGTCATCTAGACGTCGTTCTTTCGACTGAAATGACTACCTTTACAAAAACGACTTGTAACTTATTTTTCCGACTATAAACCTATACTTTTTCTGTTTAGACTCATAAAATAGAGTTCAATATGAAACCATAGCAATTTGATTCACTCAAAACGGATTTAAAATGAAGAAGTTATGGGTAAAACAAGATTGGATAATTTTTCTCATTTTAGCTACGTGAAAATTGGTAACAAATCTATTCCAACCATAACTTAATCAACTTGTATTGTATATTATGTAATCTTGAGATACCATAGACACGTATACAATGTTTTGACCTATCATGTCGACACATCTATATATATTTCGGAACAACCATAGACACTCTATATGTGAATGTTGGAGTTAGCTATACAGGGTTGAGGTTGATTCCAAAATATGTATAGTTTGAGTTGTGATCAATACTGAGATACGTATACACTGGGTCGTGGATTGATTCAAGATAATATTTATCGATTTATTTCTGTATATCTAACTGTGGACAACTAGTTGTAGGTTACTAACGAGGACAGCTGACTTAATAAACTTAAAACATCAAAATATATTACAAGTGTTGTAAATATATTTTGAACATACTTTGATATATATGTATATATTGTTATAGGTTCGTGAATCAACCAGTGGCCAAGTCTTACTTCCCGACGAAGTAAAAATCTGTGAAAGTGAGTTATAGTCCCACTTTTAAAATCTAATATTTTTGGGATGAGAATACATGCAGGTTTTATAAATGATTTACAAAATAGACACAAGTACGTGAAACTACATTCTATGGTTGAATTATCGAAATCGAATATGCCCCTTTTTATTAAGTCTGGTAATCTAAGAATTAGGGAACAGACACCCTAATTGACGCGAATCCTAAAGATAGATCTATTGGGCCTAACAAACCCCATCCAAAGTATCGGATGCTTTAGTACTTCGAAATTTATATCATATCCGAAGGGTGTCCCGGAATGATGGGGATATTCTTATATATGCATCTTGTTAATGTCGGTTACCAGGTGTTCACCATATGAATGATTTTTATCTCTATGTATGGGATGTATATTGAAATATGAAATCTTGTGGTCTATTGTTACAATTTGATATATATAGGTTAAACCTATAACTCACCAACATTTTTGTTGACGTTTAAAGCATGTTTATTCTCAGGTGAATACTAAGAGCTTCCGCTGTTGCATACTAAAATAAGGACAAGATTTGGAGTCCATGTTTGTATGATACTGTGTAAAAACTGCATTCAAGAAACTGATTTCGATGTAACATATTTGTATTGTAAACCATTATGTAATGGTCGTGTGTAAACAGGATATTTTAGATTATCATTATTTGATAATCTACGTAAAGCTTTTTAAACCTTTATTTATGAAATAAAGGTTATGGTTTGTTTTAAAAATGAATGCAGTCTTTGAAAAACGTCTCATATAGAGGTCAAAACCTCGCAACGAAATCAATTAATATGGAACGTTTTTAATCAATAAGAACGGGACATTTCAGTTGGTATCCGAGCGTTGGTCTTAGAGAACCAGAATTTTGCATTAGTGTGTCTTATCTAGCTTGTTAGGATGCATTAGTGAGTCTGGACTTCGACCGTGTTTACTTGAAAAATGATTGCTTAACAAATTTTGTTGGAAACTATATATTTTTAACATGTGAATATTATGTGATATATTAATCTCTTAACGCGTTTGATATTATGTGATAGATGTCTACATCTAGAACAAGTCCCATTGACTCACCTAATAATAATGAAGAGTCAAATGTAAATTGGAATGATTCGTGGACTGATTCACAAGTTCCCGAAGAGGAACCGGAAGAAGAGTCGGAACCGGAAGAAGAATCGGAACCGGAAGAAAAATCGGAACCGGATGAAGAAATAGAACCGGTGGGGGAAATAATAAAACGGTTAAGTAAAAGAAAATCCTCAACCAACCGACCAAGGTTAATTATGGTCAATGGTGTTTCCGCCAAGGAAGCAAAATATTGGGAGGATTACCAATTCTCCGATGAATCGGATTCCGACGAGAATTCCGATGATGTTATAGAAATTACCCCAACTGAATTTAAAAAGGCAAAAGAAAATAATAAGGGAAATGGCATAAAAATAGAGAAATCTAATTCCAACCCCGATGAACTTTATATGTATCGTCAACCCCCGAAGTCCTTAAGTTGTAACAATGACCTGGGAACCTCTAAACCACCAGGTTTTTCTAAACCAATGTGGATAACGACGGCTCGTATTAGGGGAACATCATATATCCCTAGAAACTTGGCAAAACGAACCAAAACCGAAGAAGAAGAAACAAGCGAGTCGGAATAAGATAGTTGTATTCGTGTGGTGTAATATAAGTAATATAGTGTGCTTATGCTTTATGATATATGTAAAAATTGCTTGTATTAATAAGTATTTTTTTTATGAATCTAACTCTTGTCTATTTTACAGTATAAAAACACAAAATGGATAGACAACCTAATATTTTAAGAGACCTACCCGGAGACATGATTGATGAAATCTTGTCTAGAGTCGGTCAGAATTCTTCGGCATAACTATTTAAGGCGAGATCAGTTTGTAAGACATTCGAAGAATGTTCCAAGAATGCCTTGGTTTATAAAAGGCTTTCGTTCAAAAGATGGGGGATATCACATTGGGAAATCCATAAGTTACGATGTGTTTACTTTGACGCATATATTGCGGGGAACCCAAATGCTATTTTACGCAATGGGTTAAGAAATTATTTTGACTCAATATATCCGAATATTGGACTTCGTGATTTAGAAAAAGCGGCTAACATGCAACATAAAGAAGCATGTTATGCTTACGGATTAGTAATGTTCGCTTCTCACCAAAGTGAGAACAAGAACATCGGCCTACAACTATTAAACAAAACGTTCCCACAAGTGACGAAGTCGGTAACTGGGGTAAGAAATGAGGTTTTTAGATTGTTACGGGACTGTTGGACATTATGTAACCCTCGTCCCTTTGACGACGTTACAACACGCTGTCTTATCAATGGCCATAACGGTTATGTTCCACAAGACCAAGGATGGGAAGTAATCCTAGTAAAACCAGAATGCATGACTTGTTTCTGGACGTATGAATTACGTGTCCTTATTGCCTTTGCTGAACGACTTGTGTACTAGCAAGAATTATCTTCACAACCATCTTGTATCAAATTTATTGTGTGCTATATTTCATGCTATATGTAAAATAAGCGGTATTGTAAGTTTGTAAAATATTGTGTAAAAGTTTGAACGCGAAATATTATTATAATCAGTTTTTCATATAGAATTGTAGTAGTTGAATTGTATATTAGCTACTAAGTATGAACTTAACGGGTAGGTACTACCCGAATTTAAACTTATAAAACGCTAATATGAAGAAAAAGCTTTTATAAATGAGTTCATATTATGCTACGAAATACTATTAACTACTCTTAATATTCTGTATGATTAACTTGTTCCATTTGACTATTTTGAAGGAAATGGCACCGACTACTCGACACACCGTGAATATGAATGAAGAGGAATTCCGTACTTTTCTAGCTTCAAACATAGCCACAGTACAAGCTGCGCTACATACCAACAATAACCTTGGATCTAGCAGTACAGGAAATCGTGTAGGATGCACCTACAAAGAATTCACTGCCTGCAAACCTTTGGAATTTGATGGAACCGAAGGACCGATCGGATTGAAACGGTGGACCGAGAAGGTCGAATCGGTGTTTGCCATAAGTAAGTGTACTGAAGAGGACAAAGTGAAGTACGCTACGCATACCTTCACAGGTTCTGCGTTAACATGGTGGAATACCTATCTAGAGCAAGTGGGACAAGACGATGCGTACGCACTACCGTGGTCAGTATTCAAGCACTTGATGAACGAGAAGTACCGTCCCAGAACCGAGGTCAATAAGCTCAAGACAGAACTTAGAGGGTTACGAACCCAAGGATTTGATATTACCACGTACGAAAGACGATTCACAGAATTGTGCCTATTGTGTCCGGGAGCATTCGAAGATGAGGAAGAGAAGATCGACGCGTTTGTGAAAGGATTACCGGAAAGAATCCAAGAAGATATAAGTTCACACGAGCCCGCCTCCATACAACAGGCATGTAGAATGGCTCACAAACTAGTGAACCAGATTGAAGAAAGAATTAAAGAACAGACTACTGAAGAGGCCAATGTGAAGCAAGTCAAAAGAAAGTGGGAGGAAAACGGTGATAAGAATCACCAATACAACAACAACAGCAATTACAACAATAATCGCAACAATTATCCCAACAATCGCAACATCAATCGCAACTACAACAAACGGCCCAACAACAATAACAACAACAATAACAACAGCAACTACAACAATCATCCCAACAACAATAATAACCGCAACAACAACAACAATCAGAAGCAGCTATGCCAAAGGTGTGAAAAGTATCACTCGGGGTTCTGCACCAAATTTTGCAACAAGTGTAAAAGAAATGGTCATAGCGCGGCGAAGTGTGAGGTCTACGGACCAGGGGTTAATAGAACGAAAGGAACTAATGGTGTCGGAACGAGTAATGGCGGAGCAAGTAGTGTCGGAGCAAGTTATGCCAATGTAGTTTGTTATAAATGTGGAAAACCGGGCCACATTATTAGAAATTGCCCGAACTAGGAGAACACGAATGGACAAGGCCGCGGAAGAGTTTTCAATATTAATGCGGCAGAGGCACAAGAAGACCCGGAGCTTGTTACGGGTACGTTTCTTATTGACAATAAATCTGCTTACGTTTTATTTGATTCGGGTGCGGATAGAAGCTATATGAGCAGAGATTTTTGTGCTAAATTAAGTTGTCCATTGACGCTTTTGGATAGTAAATTTTTACTCGAATTAGCAAATGGTAAATTAATTTCAGCAGATAATATATGTCGGAATCGAGAAATTAAACTGGTTAGCGAAACATTTAAGATTGATTTGATACCAGTAGAGTTAGGAAGTTTTGATGTGATAATCGGTATGGACTGGTTGAAAGAAGTGAAAGCAGAGATTGTTTGTTACAAAAATGCAATTCGCATTATACGAGAAAAAGGAAAACCCTTAATGGTGTACGGAGAAAAGGGCAACACGAAGCTACATCTTATTAGTAATTTGAAGGCACAAAAACTAATAAGAAAAGGTTGCTATGCTGTTCTAGCGCACGTCGAGAAAGTACAAACTGAAGAAAAGAGCATCAATGATGTTCCCATTGCAAAAGAATTTCCCGATGTATTTCCGAAAGAATTACCGGGATTACCCCCACATCGATCCGTTGAATTTCAAATAGATCTTGTACCAGGAGCTGCACCAATAGCTCGTGATCCTTACAGACTCGCACCCAGCGAGATGAAAGAAATGCAAAGCCAATTACAAGAACTTTTAGAGCGTAGTTTCATTCGACCAAGCACATCACCGTGGGGAGCTCCTGTTTTGTTTGTGAAGAAGAAAGATGGTACATTCAGGTTGTGTATCAACTACCGAGAGTTGAACAAACTTACCATCAAGAACCGCTACCCACTACCGAGAATCGACGACTTATTTGATCAACTACAAGGCTCGTCTGTTTATTCAAAGATTGACTTACGTTCCGGGTATCATCAAATGCGGGTGAAAGAAGATGATATTCCAAAGACTGCTTTCAGAACACGTTACGGTCATTACGAGTTTATGGTCATGCCGTTTGGTTTAACTAATGCACCAGCTGTGTTCATGGACCTTATGAACCGAGTGTGTGGACCATACCTTGACAAGTTTGTCATTGTTTTCATTGATGACATACTTATTTACTCAAAGAATGACCAAGAACACGGTGAACATTTGAGAAAGGTGTTAGAAGTATTGAGGAAGGAAGAATTGTATGCTAAGTTTTCAAAGTGTGCATTTTGGTTGGAAGAAGTTCAATTCCTCGGTCACATAGTGAACAAAGAAGGTATTAAGGTGGATCCGGCAAAGATAGAAACTGTTGAAAAGTGGGAAACCCCGAAAACTCCGAAACACATACGCCAGTTTTTAGGACTAGCTGGTTACTACAGAAGGTTCATCCAAGACTTTTCTAGAATAGCAAAACCCTTGACTGCATTAACGCATAAAGGGAAGAAATTTGAATGGAATGATGAACAAGAGAAAGCGTTTCAGTTATTGAAGAAAAAGCTAACTACGGCACCTATATTGTCATTGCCTGAAGGGAATGATGATTTTGTGATTTATTGTGATGCATCAAAGCAAGGTCTCGGTTGTGTATTAATGCAATGAACGAAGGTGATTGCTTATGCGTCTAGACAATTGAAGATTCACGAACAAAATTATACGACGCATGATTTGGAATTAGGCGCGGTTGTTTTTGCATTAAAGACTTGGAGGCACTACTTATATGGGGTCAAAAGTATTATATATACCGACCACAAAAGTCTTCAACACATATTTAATCAGAAACAACTGAATATGAGGCAGCGTAGGTGGATTGAATTATTGAATGATTACGACTTTGAGATTCGTTACCACCCGGGGAAGGCAAATGTGGTAGCCGATGCCTTGAGCAGGAAGGACAGAGAACCCATTCGAGTAAAATCTATGAATATAATGATTCATAATAACATTACTACTCAAATAAAGGAGGCGCAACAAGGAGTTTTAAAAGAAGGAAATTTAAAGGATGAAATACCCAAAGGATTGGAGCAGCATCTTAATATTCGAGAAGACGGAACCCGGTATAGGGCTGAAAGGATTTGGGTACCAAAATTTGGAGAGATGAGAGAAATGGTACTTAGAGAAGCTCATAAAACCAGATACTCAATACATCCTAGAACGGGGAAGATGTACAAGGATCTCAAGAAACATTTTTGGTGGCCGGGTATGAAAGCTGATGTTGCTAAATACGTAGGAGAATGTTTGACGTGTTCTAAGGTCAAAGCTGAGCATCAGAAACCATCAGGTCTACTTCAACAACCCGAAATCCCGGAATGGAAATGGGAAAACATTACCATGGATTTCATCACTAAATTGCTAAGGACTGCAAGTGGTTTTGATACTATTTGGGTAATAGTTGATCGTCTCACCAAATCAGCACACTTCCTACCAATAAGAGAAGATGACAAGATGGAGAAGTTAGCACGACTGTATTTGAATGAAGTAGTCTCCAGACATGGAATACCAATCTCTATTATCTCTGATAGGGATGGCAGATTTATTTCAAGATTCTGGCAGACATTACAGCAAGCATTAGGGACTCGTCTAGACATGAGTACTGCCTATCATCCACAAACTGATGGGCAGAGTGAAAGGACGATACAAACGCTTGAAGACATGCTACGAGCATGTGTTATTGATTTCGTAAACAGTTGGGATCGACATCTACCGTTAGCAGAATTTTCCTACAACAACAGCTACCATTCAAGCATTGAGATGGCGCCGTTTGAAGCACTTTATGGTAGAAAGTGCAGGTCTCTAATTTGTTGGAGTGAAGTGGGGGATAGATAAATTACGGGTCCGGAGATTATACAAGAAACTACCGAGAAGATCATCCAAATTCAACAACGGTTGAAAACCGCCCAAAGTCGACAAAAGAGCTACGTTGACATTAAAAGAAAAGATATAGAATTTGAAATTGGAGAGATGGTCATGCTTAAAGTTGCACCTTGGAAAGGCGTTGTTCGATTTGGTAAACGAGGGAAATTAAATCCAAGGTATATTGGACCATTCAAGATTATTGATCGTGTCGGACCAGTAGCTTACCGACTTGAGTTACCTCAACAACTCGCGGCTGTACATAACACTTTCCACGTCTCGAATTTGAAGAAATGTTTTGCTAAAGAAGATCTCACTATTCTGTTAGATGAAATCCAAATCAACGAAAAACTCCAATTCATCGAAGAACCCGTCGAAATAATGGATCGTGAGGTTAAAAGACTTAAGCAAAACAAGATACCAATTGTTAAGGTTCGATGGAATGCTCGTAGAGGACCTGAGTTCACCTGGGAGCGTGAAGATCAGATGAAGAAGAAATACCCGCATCTATTTCCAGAAGATTCGTCAACACCTTCAACAGCTTAAAATTTCGGGACGAAATTTATTTAACGGGTAGGTACTGTAGTGACCCGAACTTTTCCATGTTTATATATATTAATTGAGATTGATATTTACATGATTAAATGTTTCCAACATGTTAAGCAATCAAACTTGTTATGACTTGATTAATTGAAATATGTTTCATATAGACAATTGACCACCCAAGTTGACCGGCGATTCACGAACGTTAAAACTTGTAAAAATGACATGACGATATATATATGGATATACATATGGTTAACATGAGATTATGATAAGTAAGTATCTCCATAAGTATATTAACAATGAGTTATATACATATAAACAAGACTACTAACTTAAGGATTTCGAAACGAGACATATATGTAACGATTATCGTTGTAACGACATTTAAATGTATATATATCATATTAAGATATATTAATATATCATAATATCATGATAATATAATAATTTAACATCTCATTAGATATAATAAACAATGGGTTAACAACATTAATTGAGATCGTTAACTTAAAGGTTTCAAAACAACACTTACATGTAACGACTAACGATGACTTAACGACTCAGTTAAAATGTATATACATGTAGTGTATTTAGATGTATTAAAATACTTTTGGAAGACTTCAAGACATATATCAAAACACTCATACTTAACGAAAATGGTTACAGTTACTTTCCCATTCTTTTCTTTCATCAAGAATTCTAGTCGTATTCTTACCCGTATTATACACAGCTTCAAAACGTACTTACTATGGGTATATACCAATAGGAACTAGCATGGGATTCCACTCTTGATTATGTCATGTATGACTAATCAATTTTAACTTCTACCATGAGCTAGTCAACTAACTAGAACTCCTTTTAACCCCACTCACCACTCACCAATTACCACTCATCATTCACTCCATTTCACTTCCAATTCTCTTTCTAATTCTCTCTCAACACACACACACTATTATGAACGTATTTTTCCAGTAGTTAATCATCATCTTCATCAAAAATCACTTCAAGAATCATGCTATAATCATCATAGGAAGAACACTTCAAGAACACTTCAAAAATCCCTTCAAGTTTACTAATTTACTTCCAAGCTTTCTAATCCATTCCAAGTAATCATCTAAGATCAATAAACCTTTGTTATATATAGTAGGTTATCTTTCTTATTCAAGGTAATATTCATATTCAAACTTTGATTCAATTTCTATAACTATAAACTATCTTAATTCGAGTAAAAATCTTACTTGAACTTGTTTTTGTGTCATGATCCTACTTCAAGAACTTTCAAGCCATCCAAGATCCTTTGAAGCTAGATCATTTCTTGTCACTTCCAGTAGGTTTACCTACTAAACTTGAGGTAGTAATGATGTTCATAACATCATTCGATTCATATATATAAAACTATCTTATTCGAAGGTTTAAACTCGTAATCACTAGAACATAGTTTAGTTAATTCTAAACTTGTTCGCAAACAAAAGTTAATCCTTCTAACTTGACTTTTAAAATTAACTAAACACATGTTCTATATCTATATAATATGCTAACTTAATGATTTAAAACCTGGAAACACGAAAAACACCGTAAAACCGGATTTACGCCGTCGTAGTAACACCGCGGGCTGTTTTGGGTTAGTTAATTAAAAACTATGATAAACTTTGATTTAAAAGTTGTTATTCTGAGAAAATGATTTTTATTATGAACATGAAACTATATCTAAAAATTATGGTTAAACTCAAAGTGGAAGTATGTTTTCTAAAATGGTCATCTTGACGTCGTTCTTTCGACTGAAATGACTACCTTTACAAAAACGACTTGTAACTTATTTTTCCGACTATAAACCTATACTTTTTCTGTTTAGATTCATAAAATAGAGTTCAATATGAAACCATAGCAATTTGATTCACTCAAAACGGATTTAAAATGAAGAAGTTATGGGTAAAACAAGATTGGATAATTTTTCTCATTTTAGCTACGTGAAAATTGGTAACAAATCTATTCCAACCATAACTTAATCAACTTGTATTGTATATTATGTAATCTTAAGATACCATAGACACGTATACAATGTTTTGACCTATCATGTCGACACATCTATATATATTTCGGAACAACCATAGACACTCTATATGTGAATGTTGGAGTTAGCTATACAGGGTTGAGGTTGATTCCAAAATATGTATACTTTGAGTTGTGATCAATACTGAGATACGTATACACTAGGTCGTGGATTGATTCAAGATAATATTTATCGATTTATTTCTGTATATCTAACTGTGGACAACTAGTTGTAGGTTACTAACGTGGACAGCTGACTTAATAAACTTAAAACATCAAAATATATTAAAAGTGTTGTAAATATATTTTGAACATACTTTGATATATATGTATATATTGTTATAGGTTCGTGAATCAACCAGTGGCCAAGTCTTACTTCCCGACGAAGTAAAAATCTGTGAAAGTGAGTTATAGTCCCACTTTTAAAATCTAATATTTTTGGGATGAGAATACATGCAGGTTTTATAAATGATTTACAAAATAGACACAAGTACGTGAAACTACATTCTATGGTTGAATTATCGAAATCGAATATGCCCCTTTTTATTAAGTCTGGTAATCTAAGAATTAGGGAACAGACACCCTAATTGACGCGAATCCTAAAGATAGATCTATTGGGCCTAACAAAGCCCATCCAAAGTACCGGATGCTTTAGTACTTCGAAATTTATATCATATCCGAAGGGTGTCCCGGAATGATGGGGATATTCTTATTTATGTATCTTGTTAATGTCGGTTACCAGGTGTTCACCATATGAATGATTTTTATCTCTATGTATGGGATGTATATTGAAATATGAAATCTTGTGGTCTATTATTACAATTTGATATATATAGGTTAAACCTATAACTCACCAACATTTTTGTTGACGTTTAAAGCATGTTTATTCTCAGGTGAATACTAAGAGCTTCCGCTATTGCATACTAAAATAAGGACAAGATTTGGAGTCCATGTTTGTATGATACTGTGTAAAAACTGCATTCAAGAAACTGATTTCGATGTAACATATTTGTATTGTAAACCATTATGTAATGGTCGTGTGTAAACAGGATATTTTAGATTATCATTATTTGATAATCTACGTAAAGCTTTTTAAACCTTTATTTATGAAATAAAGGTTATGGTTTGTTTTAAAAATGAATGCAGTCTTTGAAAAACGTCTCATATAGAGGTCAAAACCTCGCAACGAAATCAATTAATATGGAACGTTTTTAATCAATAAGAACGGGACATTTCATACGATAGGATACACCATTAAGTCCCCCCAGTTTAATGACTTAAGCATTTGAAAAATGTTTAAGTTATTAAACTTTTGATAACGCATGTCAAACTAGCATGCTCATTGCCCACTTGCATCGGGGAAAACATTACAGGCATTAAATGTAGACGAATTTTACTGACGTTGTTATGATTAATTTTGCACGGTTGAGATCCTCCACGCGCCTGCAGCTGTAAAAAGTGTTATTTCGTACCCCACGTTCAAACTCACCCGTACACGTGTCTTTATCGTGGCCATAAAAATTGCATCGATGAACTCCTATATAAACCGTCATAACCCTTTTACCCTCACTTTTTTACCTTTGCCAAGATCTGAAAAGCATATTTCTCCCCAAATCTTCATCGCATTCTTCAATTTTCAACTTTTTAAGGTTTAGCATCTTTCCAATGTCAGTTATACTTCATCATTCTGCTATTTTCTTCTTATTGATATCTTTTTACTGTATTATCATGGCTTCTACTCCAAGTTCTGGCCAAGAACACGCAAAGCCTTCTTCGTCAAATACCGCTGACATTCCAGAAGTTAGCACGATGGCGTCATCATTGACAAGTGAATACTTAGATGGGTTAAAGATTGCCTTCCGCCATCTTAATCAATACAACCCTGTTCTTCCCACCAACAAACAAACTGCTGACAACCCTCCTGACGGAAAAATTACTTTATACGCTTTACAAATTACTCACGGCAACCTCCGTGTTCCCCTTACTAACTTTCTTCTTCGTCTTCATAGATATTATAAGGCCTGTCTTAGTCAGATGCATCCCCACGGCCTTCAAAAAATCATCCTTTTTGAAATGTACTGCAATGCTAGTAATATAAAGCCTCGCATTAAAGTTTTTATCTCCTTGTTTAGAATTCGCACAATTAGTGACTGCTGGCTTACGATTGATAGTAAGCGAAATACTCATTTTATTGGTACAAATAGAGTTTCAAATTTGAAGGACTGAAAAAGTCCATTTTTCTTTGTTGATGAGACTGTTATTCCGGAGGAGTACTCCGTTGTCCGGGAATGGGGTGCTATTGATGCTGGTGTAGGAAAGGGTGTGAAGATTTATGCCGCAGAGCAGTGGATAGTAAATAGCTTGAAAGAGCTCCGCCTTCCGGCCAGATCATACGAAAGGTATGAGGGAATTCTTGTGCTATGCAAAGTGAGTCAAGAATGGCCGAGCACTTCTGTGCCAGTACTTCGTGAGAAAAACCAGGGTAGGATGTGATATGATCATCCTATTATATATATAAATGTGTTTCTACTGCTTGTCATGTTTGCTTATATTGCTGTTCATGTTCAATTTTTTGCATCCAACTCCGTGATGCAAGTTCGTTCTGCTCTTTTATCCGTTGATCTTGATGATGACGTGGAGGTCACTGCTCGTGACAAAACGGCTGAAGAGCTAGAGGCGGAGAGAGCTGCACCTGAGGCTAAAGCTGCTGCTGATGCTACTGCTGCTGAAAAGGGGGAAGAAATCGTTGTTAGTAGCTCGCACAGTGAATCTAGATCTGAAGAGACAGACACTGAGCGGACAGCGGACGACACCACCACCGCCGAGCAGCAGACATCTGGTTCGGGTGATATCACGGGTGAAACAAACCCCACCCCCCTCCAACCCAAAAGACAAGGAAGAAGAGCATAGGCTCTAAGAGGGTAAAAAGTACAGAGGGGGGCCAAAAGCAGAAACGCAGAAGAAGTATGTCTATTCTGCTCTTTCTTGATAATGCACATGTTTTTTGCTTATAAATGTTATGTTTGTTTATAATGCTAATTTTTTCTTGTTAGTGATTTTAGCAGAATCTGATGATAGCCAAGGGAAGGCTACTGAGGGCGGTGAACGGGTGCCGGAGGAAAACCGTGAGAGTGAAGGAGATAAAACACTAAAAACTCCGGACTACAACTTCACTCCCTTTAATGAATCTGAGTTTGAACAGAGGGTGGAGGACGATGCTTCCTATCGTTCTCCTCCTCTTAACACTATCAACCCTGCTGTCACATCATCAAATGTGCAAGTGCCACAAGTTCCTGCTCATGTTAGTACGTTGCAGGCACTCATTGATTATCCTGCTACTAAGAGCAAAGGTTTTGCAACTGCTCTTCAGGTATTAATGATTAAATCATCTGTATGCCTGTACCTGCAATTTATTTATGTAATCTTACAATATTTAATCATAATATTTTGCTGTTGCAGGGTTGTGCTATCCCTGAGTTGAAACCTCATTTAAACGCTCTCCGTTCTGAAAAACTCAGGGAATCAACTGCTGCTACTCACTTGCTACTAACCAATCAACTGGAGTCCGTCCTGCAACTGCAGGAACGTCAGGAGTCTATTCTTACTTTAGCCCGTAAAGATATAGCTGAAGGTGCAAATGCTCGTAAGAGAGCTGCTGATGCTGAGCGTGCCTTGAGTGACGCTCAGAAAACAATAAAAGCTAAGGAGACTGAGCTAAAAAATGCTCTAGATGCTGCTACTGCCTTGCAAGAGGAGAAAGACAGGTTGGTGGATGCTGAAAAGAAAAGGGTTGAGTAAGATCAGTTGAAGATTGCTGAGTTCGAAAAGCAGCTATCTGCAGAAAGGGAAAAGTCTGCTGGGCTTCTCCAGAGGGCGGAGAAGGGTGAGAGCAATTTTGCCGAGCTTAAGAAGGGTATACCAGGTTTGATAGCGAAGGTGCTTGGATCCAGTCTTGTAGGGAATCCCTACAATGATTATGTTGATGCTATACGTACACATGCTATTGCTGATGTGACAGACAAATTAACCAGACGCCTTGCTCCAAACACGTCTCTCCCCACTGCTATTACGAATCTGATGCCTCCTGGTACTCTGGAGAAGGTTGATGAAACTAGAGACAGATTGATTAATCTGAAGATAGATGTTTATGATGAAGTATGCAGCAGAGAGGAGTCCTCTGCTCAGGATGTGCTCAATGTTAAATTTTCATAAATTTCTAACCATTTAATGAGCAACCGTTTGTAATAAACATTGATAACTTAAATGCCACAAATATACGCTTATTGTAGTGATTATGCCTTACTTGTGTGCTTGCACCAAATACTTTAATGTTTGTTATGTATAACGCATCTGCTATGCACGAAGCATATCATAAAATTTTATGTACAACTGTGTATTGTACAACTGAACAAAGCATTTTTAAGGTAATTCATTTTTGAACGTTGTGCACTGTTAACTCCTGTCAAAGGAATAACACATGCAAAATTGAAATTCCACTTTACAAATATTATGCCTTCACACAGTTAATAGGATATTTAAAGTATGTTACACGCCTTCCATCATCAAATTGATGAGGAATAGTTATGGAGTGTTCTTTGAAAAGTGATTATAAAATAATCTTTCCGCCTTCCGTCATAAAGTATATGAGGAAGAATTTTTTTTAAATATTACATAAATATTAATTATGAGTTAGTGACTTGTCCGTCATAAAGTATATGAGGAAGAATTGCTGTATATTTTTGCCTTCATAAAATATAGAACTTCGTTCTATGAAGTAAGTTTTTTATAATGTTTGTCATGACAAGTACCTGAGTTTTGTATCATGCCTCGGTGAGTTCTAGTAAAACTTAAACGTTTTCTAGCCGATCCCTTGTGCCTTTTGCTGGCCGGCACAAAAGCTTCCGCCATCGGAGGTATAAAAATACACTCCTTCTGTGGGCAGGATATAAATGCAATGTTCTACATTTGTCACGGGTATCACTTTGTTTAAGAAAAATATAAAATTTATTGATCAGTACTGAGCAATACATAAACGATTGATGACGAATTTAGGTGGATCAAGCCTAATTAGTACATCATGAATGTTTAGTGTATGCTTATTGCGAATACATGCATTGTAAAAGTGACCACAATGGTCTACAGTAAATTGATACATGTTGCTCTTCAGAAAATGCTAACAAACTGTGTTTATTGAAATGATAAATTCTGCTCTTGATAAAAAATGCTAACAAATTGCTTCTTCACACACCGAGCGCCCAGCGCTGTCCGGCCCAAACACTTGATTATGGAATAAAAAACTCCTGAACCTCATCTTCCCTGAACAACCGATTTCTCCTCCTCTGATTCATATTGCCTTCTGGTATGCTTGCAAATGTGGATCGTTCCCTTGTTGGTGCCACATACTGTGAGTGTATGGTGGCTACTCCGTTAGGAGTTGGGAATCTGATCTCTGCATGGGCCGTTGATGTTATCGCTCCAAACTTTGCTAACGCTGCCCGTCCAAAAAGGACATTGAATCGTGAATTACCATCCAAGATAGTGAAATCGATTGTTTCGGTTCTTAATAGTGGAAATGTTCCCAAAACGACCTCCAAACGAACTCTTCCCATTGCATTCACTGGCGCTCCTGTTAGCCCTGAAACCTTCAAACTCGTCCGCCTAGCTCTTACCTGCACATGCCTTGGAAAAGCCTTGAAACAATGCCAATAAATGATGTCAGCCTCACTGCCTGTATCTGTGTAAATATGGCTGACGAACTTGTTTGCAATTTCTGCTGAAATGACCACTGGCTGAACGGACAAAGCCCAATTTTGAATTGGTTGAAAAATAATTGGAGCATATCTCCAGCTATCAACATTGTTATCCGACTGCTCACCGTCCTCATAGTGACTTCCATTCAACCACACCATTTTGATTACAATGTCTGGAGTTGACTCACGCTCCGTTATCCGATTTCCGTACTGATTTCTATTATCTCCTCCGCCATGTGATAATGCTAAAAACGAACATATATTTCATAGCATTATTCCTCAAGAAAGACAAACTTTTAGTTGCAATTGTTCTATTTACAAGTGATATTCGTTTAAATAATAAAAGGTGAAGACAAAAGACAGATTCGACGAATTGAAGACGCAAACGACCAAAAAGCTCAAAAGTACAAAAGACAATCAAAGAGGTTCCAATTATTGAAAAGAAACGTCTCAAAATTACAAGAGTACAAGATTCAAAACGAAAAGTACAAGATATTAAATTGTACGCAAGGACGTTCGAAAATCCGGAACCGGGACCAGAGTCAACTCTCAACGCTTAACGCAACGAACTAAAAATTACAAGTCAACTATGCACATAAATATAATATAATATTTAAATAATTCTTATAATTATTTATATATTATATATTATATTATTAAAAACCGTCGGCAGAAAAAACAAAGGCATGTGAGCCTCTCCAGCTGGCCATGCGATCGCATGGCCTTGAAGGGTAAAGCTCATGCGATCGCATGAGCCACTTTTCCAGCCCACATGCCTATAAAATTCGCAGCTTGGTGAACATCAAAACAACATCTTTTTCTTCTCCTCATTCATACGTAGTATATATTTATATTTATTTTAATTTTAATTTTAATTCTAATAATAAGGGTATGTTAGCGAATGTTGTAAGGGTGTAAGTCGAAATTCTGTCCGTGTAACGCTACGCTATTTTTAATCATTGTAAGTTATGTTCAACCTTTTTAATTTAATGTCTCGTAGCTAAGTTATTATTATTCTTATTTAATCCGAAGTAATCATGATGTTGGGCTAATTATTAAAATTGGGTAATTGGGCTTTGTACCATAATTGGGGTTTGGACAAAAGAACGACACTTGTGGAAATTAGACTATGGGCTATTAATGGGCTTTATATTTGTTTAACTAAATGATAGTTTGTTAATTTTAATATAAATATTTACAATTGGACGTCACTATAAATAACCATATACACTCAATCGGATACGATGGGCGGGATATTTATATGTACGAATAATCGTTCATTTAACCGGACACGGGAATGGATTAATAGCCACTAAAATTATTAAAACAGGGGTGAAATTATGTCAAGGACACTTGGCATAATTGATAACAAAGTATTAAAACCTTGGGTTACATTCAGTCGACATCCTGGTGTAATTATTAAACAAAGTATTAAAATCTTGTTACAGTTTAAGTCCCCAATTAGTTGGAATATTTAACTTCGGGTATAAGGATAATTTGACGAGGACACTCGCACTTTATATTTATGACTGATGGACTGTTATGGACAAAAACCAGACGGACATATTAAATAATCCAGGACAAAGGACAATTAACCCATGGGCATAAAACTAAAATCAACACGTCAAACATCATAATTACGGAAGTTTAAATAAGCATAATTCTTTTATTTCATATTTAATTTCCTTTATTTTATATTTAATTGCACTTCTAATTATCGCACTTTTATTTATTGTTATTGTATTTAATTGCACTTTTAATTATCGTACTTTTTAATTATCGCAAGTTTATTTTATCGCAATTTCATTATCGTTATTTACTTTACGCTTTAAATTAAGTCTTTTATTTATTTAATATTTTACATTTTGTTTTAACTGTGACTAAAGTTTTAAAATCGACAAACCGGTCATTAAACGGTAAAAACCCCCCTTTATAATAATAATATTACTTATATATATATTTGTATTTTTATAAAATAAAACTAATATAGCGTTAAGCTTTGATTAAAAGATTTTCCCTGTGGAACGAACCGGACTTACTAAAAACTACACTACTGTACGATTAGGTACACTGCCTATAAGTGTTGTAGCAAAGTTTAAGTATATCCATTCAATAAATAAATAAATATCTTGAGTAAAATTGTATCGTATTTAATAGTATTTCCTTGTAAAATTTAATAGTATTTTATACCCCTTAGCTTTAACTATCAAGTATTTGTGGCGCCGCTGCCGGGGAACATCTAGCTTAAAAGCCGGAAGCGCAACGCTAATATATAAATAAATAAAAAAAGATTTTTATTTTTAGTTTACTTTTATTAAAATACGCTTTTGTAAAAATACGTTTTAATATATTCGAAAATATAAAAAGAAAAACAAAAATATAAATATTTTTAAGAGTTTGTTAAATATTGAAGTTCTATAAAAGTTTCTTTATATTTATTTTATAAAAATATAAGTTTTATTTAATTTATAAAAATATATTATATAAATATTTAAAACAGAAAAAATAAACACAGCAAAAAAAATAAAAAATAAAAATAAAACATTCGGCCTGCTACTGTAGCAGCCCGTAAACTGGCCCAAAATCCTGGCTCATGCAATCGCATGAGCCCAAAGGCATAAACTCATGCGATCGCATGAGATCGTCTGACACGCCACAGTTTACCCTAATTCAGCATTTATTACGGGTATTATTTATTATTATTAATTTAAAACCCTAATTAGGTTATATATATTATATTATTTAGTTTAGTTATTTTATTATTTGTATTATTTAGTTTAATTAGTTTAATTAATTTATAAAATTAATAGTTTTATAAAATAAATAATATAAAAATAATATTTTTATAAATATTGTAATTTTTGCAAGTTTTAGTATATTTTTATATTTTGTCCCTTTTTAATTGTTTTAGTGTAATATTTGTATTTTTCGCTCGTATTTAGTTATTAATTCATAGTTTTTGCCATAGTTATTTTTATTTCTAGATTTTTAGGCCTTGCCGTAAAATCCCTTAAGTGCTTTTTCTTTAGACTAAGATTAAAGTGCTTTAGAATTTTGCAACGTCTTTTTAAGTTTTAGTACCTTTTTAAGTTATTTCCATTTAGGATATAGTTTTACTTGTAAGCTTTTATATTTTTAGACGCGACTTTTAGTTTTTTAGTTTTTAGTTCCTTTTTAAGTTTCAACGTGCTACTTTCTTATTTTTATTTTTCGACGCCTTTTACCTATGTATCAATTACCATTCCAATTAGTAATCTTAATTTGCGATTATAATTTTAAGTTAGTGGTAGTCGAGTGTTTTAAAATTTTATAAGTCACTCTTTTTCTTTCTTATTTTTCGACGCCTTTTTCAATTTTTTCTTTTTCGACCTTTTTCGACGCACTCTTTTTCTTTCTTATTTCTCGCTATTCTAGTTTTAGGACAAAGAGTTTTATTTTACTTCTTATCTAAATTTCTTAAAATTACGAAAATTTATTTTAAGTGGTTAAATTGATAGACATCAAAATTTTCTGGTTCGTAGTAATAGTTGGATTTGTACGTGGACCGGGTTATTGGAGCCAAACAGTCCTCAATTATATTGAGACCAAACGAATCCTGCCCCTCTGCTGCATCTTTTGGCTATTCGAAACGTGGGCAAAATCAGAAAAGTCTATTAATTGGATAACTTATATAATTTTTCTTTCCTTTTAAAAAACTAATAGGATATTCAGTGAATGCACCGAGCAAGACTTTCACCACCTTTTGTACGTTCACCACCTTTTGTACGTTCACCACCTGTAACTAGATCAAGACATTTAGCAAATATTACCGCCGTTGATTTTTCTTTAGAATCGTCATCCAGTCAACCAAGTACTCCAGTTCAAATTTCCGATAATCCATTTTTTGAACCCGACCTCACAATTGAGAATCCGGAGAATATTCAGGGACGATTCATAGATCCTGAACCATTAAATTTTCCTCCGGAACCACCAATCATTCAAACAGAGATTGTTGAGGAACGAACCATTAAATCAGAATCCTCTAGTGATTCCGATTCAACAAATTCAATTATGGAGAATCTGGAACCTTTAAGTATGGAAGACCGAATGAGAGCTAAACGCACTGGCCAAGGTCACGCAATTACTCATCCTGACATTAATGCGCCAGATTATGAAATCAAAGGACAAATTCTACACATGATGACTAATCAATGCCAATTTAGTGGTGCGCCGAAGGAAGATCCAAATGAACATCTTCGTACCTTTAATAGGATCTGCACACTATTTAAAATAAGAGAAGTGGAAGATGAACAGATATATCTCATGTTATTTCCCTGGACTTTAAAGGGAGAAGCCAAAGATTGGTTGGAATCGTTACCTGAAGGGGCGATTGATACATGAGACATTTTAGTTGAAAAATTTCTTAAACAATTCTTTCGGGCATCTAAACCCGTAAGACTTCAAGGAGAAATTGTTACGTTCACACAGAAACCGAATGAAACTCTATATGAGGCGTGGACTAGATTTGGAAAGTTATTAAGAGGATGTCCGCAACATGGTTTAGACACCTGTCAAATAGTACAAATATTCTACCAAGGATGCGACATCACTACAAGGAAAGACATAGATATAGCAGCTGGTGGTTCTATTATGAAGAAAACCGAAACTGATGCTTACAAAATTATTGATAACACTGCTTCTCACTCACATGAGTGGCACCAAGAAAAAGATATCGTTAGATCATCTAAAACAGCTAGAGCCGATTCTAGCCATGACTTAGATTCCATTTTCGCAAAGATAGATGCTGTCGAGAGACGAATGGAAAAGATGACTAAAGATATCCACTCAATACGAATTCGTTGTGAGCAGTGTGGAGGACCACATTTGACAAAAGATTGTCTCAGTATTGAATTAACAATGGAACAAAGAGAGAATGTTTCATATCTAAACCAAAGGCCTGGAAATAATTATCAGAATAATTATCAACCGCCAAGACCGATCTACAATCAAAACCAGAATTATAATCGAAATATTCCATACAACAACCAACAAGGTCCTAGCAATCAACAAGTATCCAATAATACTTACAATCAGCAAAGATCTAATTTTCAAAACAAACCACCACAAACCGATGATAAAAAGCCGAATTTAGAAGATATGATGACAAAGCTAGTTGAAACTCAAACGCAGTTTTTCACATCTCAGAAACAAACTAATGAACAAAATGCTCAAGCATTTAGAAATCAACAAGCTTCTATTCAAAACTTAGAACAAGAAGTAAGTAACCTAGCAAGGTTAATAGGTGAAAGAAAACCGGGAAGTCTACCTAGTGATACAAATGCAAACCCCCGGAATGAAACAGCTAAAGCCATTACCACAAGAAGTGGTACAACACTTAAACCACCTGAAATACCTGTAACTTCTGATGAAGCTATTCCTACTCCACAAGAACCACAACCTGATCAAGATAAGGAAAAAGAACCGGTAGTTGAAAAGGTTAATGAAGATAACACAGTTAAGACTAAACCTTATGTTAAACCATACCAACCACTACTTCCTTACCCGAGTAAAATGAAGAAAGAGAAACTTGAAGCCGAGCAATCCAAATTCTTGGATATGTTTAAACAGATAAATGTAAATCTTCCTTTCATTGATGTGATTTCAGGAATGCCTAGATATGCTAAATTCTTGAAAGATCTAATCTCAAATAGAAAGAAAATGGAAGAACTCTCAGCTGTTACTATGAATGCTAATTGTTCAGCAGTGCTGTTGAATAAGATACCAGAAAAATTATCTGATCCAGGAAGTTTCACAATTCCATGTTTTCTGGGTAGTCTTAGTTCAATAGAAGCATTGGCAGACTTAGGTGCTAGTATAAATTTAATGCCGTATTAACTATACGCTAAACTAGACCTTGGAGAATTGAAACCAACAAGAATAAGCATACAACTAGTCGATCGATCAATAAAATATCCTAGAGGGATAATGGAGAACATGCTAGTTAAAGTTGGTACTTTAGTATTTCCAGTAGATTTTGTTGTTCTGGACAAGGAAGAAGATTCTCAAGTTCCTCTCATATTAGGAAGACCATTCTTAAACACGGCTAAAGCAATGATAGACGTGTTTGGTAAGAAACTGACCCTAAGTATAGAGGACGAGAGTGTTACCTTTTCAGTTGATAGAGCAATGCAACAACCGCAATCTGCAGATGATACATGTTATTATATTCAAACTATAGATTCACATGCAGAATGGTTAGAAGAATTTCTAGAATTACAAGGAACAGGAGAATGTTCTTTAGGAGAAGGAACTGAACCAATTGATGAAGCTGAAATGTTAGCTACACTAATGGTTAATGGATATGAACCAACAACAGAAGAAATTCAAATGCTAAAAGAAGAAGACAGATATCGATATAAATCATCGATAGAAGAACCTCCGAAATTAGAGTTAAAGTCACTTCCAAACCATTTGGAATACGCTTATTTACATGGTGAATCTGAATTATCTGTAATAATATCGTCTTCTCTTACTGAAAATAAAAAATCACAACTCATTTCTGTGTTGAAAGCTCATAAACCAGCCATTGCATGGAAGATTCATGATATTAAAGGAATAAGTCCTTCGTATTTCACACATAAAATCTTTATGGAAGAAGGTCATAAAAAGTATGTGCAATGCCAACGAAGACTAAATCCGAATATGCAAGATGTAGTTAAAAAAGAAATTATTAAACTGCTAGATGCAGGTTTAATTTATCCAATCTCTGATAGTCCATGGGTAAGCCCAGTTCAATGCGTGCCTAAGAAGGGTGGCATGACTGTCATTACAAATGAAAAAAATGAGCTTATTCCTACTAGGACTGTAACAGGATGGCGTGTGTGTATTGATTATAGAAAATTAAATGACGCCACCAGAAAAGATCACTTTCCCTTACCTTTTATTGATCAAATGTTGGAAAGATTAGCCGGAAACAGTTACTATTGTTTTCTTGATGGATTTTCCGGATATTTTCAAATTCCAATAGCACCCGAAGATCAAGAGAAAACCACGTTCACGTGCCCTTATGGTACTTTTGCTTACAAACGCATGCCATTTGGACTTTGCAACGCCCCTGCAACCTTTCAAAGGTGCATGATGGCGATTTTTCACGACATGATAGAAGAATGCATGGAAGTTTTCATGGATGACTTTTCAGTCTTCGGTGATACATTTGAATCATGTCTAGTTAATCTGGAACGAATGCTTATTAGATGTGAACAATCAAATCTAGTACTTAATTGGGAGAAATGCCATTTCATGGTTAAAGAAGGCATCGTTCTTGGACATAAAATTTCAAAAGAAGGAATTGAAGTGGATAGAGCTAAAGTAGATGTAATTGCTAAACTTTCACATCCCACCAATGTTAGAGGAGTTAGGAGTTTTCTAGGGCATGCCGGTTTTTACCGACGTTTCATAAAAGATTTTTCTAAAATTGCCACTCCTATGAATAAACTCCTAGAAAAGGATGCTCCATTCATCTTTTCAGATGAATGTATCAAATCTTTTAATATTCTTAAAGAGAAACTCACTAATGCGCCGATCATGATAACACCAAATTGGAATCTACCGTTTGAACTAATGTGCGATGCAAGTGATTTTGCAATGGGAGACGTTTTAGGACAAAGGATTGAAAAACGATTTCAACCTATATATTATGCTAGTAAGACGTTACAAAGAGCAAAAACGAATTATACAACTACTGAAAAAGAACTCCTTGCTATTGTCTTTGCTTTTGACAAATTTCGTTCATATCTCGTTCTAGCAAAGACGGTGGTCTATACCGACCATTCTGCTCTTAGATACCTATTTTCGAAACAAGATGCTAAACCAAGATTAATCCGTTGGATCTTACTCTTACAAGAGTTCGATATTGAAATCCGAGATAAAAGAGGAGCAGAAAATCTCGCCGCTGATCATCTTTCTCGTCTTGAAAATCCCGAATTAGAAGTTCTAAATGAATCGGCTAAACAAGACAACTTTCCTGATGAATATCTATTGAAGATAGATTATAATGAAATTCCATGGTTTGTAGACTATGCAAACTACTTAGTATGTGGATTCCTTGAAAAAGGATTATCGTACCAAAAACGAAAGAAATTCTTCAGTGATATAAAACACTATTTCTGGGAAGATCCACATTTGTTTAAAAGTTGTCCAGATGGAATAATACGCCGATGTGTATTTGGAGATGAAGCTAGTAAAATTTTAAACCATTGTCACACAGGACCAACAGGAGGGCACTATGGGCCTCAACTAACAGCAAGAAAAGTTTATGATGCTGGATTCTATTGGCCTACAATTTACAAAGACGCACACCTTCTTTGCAAATCCTGTGATGCTTGTCAAAGGGTCGGAAAAATAAGTCAACGTGATGAAATGCCACAAAATGTCATTCAAGTATGCGAAGTATTTGACATTTGGGGTATTGACTTTATGGGTCCATTTCCAAAATCTCATAATAATCTCTATATTCTCGTAGCCATTGATTATGTATCTAAATGGGCGGAAGCACAAGCTCTCCCAACTAACGATGCACGAGTTGTAGTCAACTTTTTAAAACGTCTTTTTGCAAGGTTTGGAACACCGAAAGCTTTAATAAGTGATCGGGGTACTCATTTCTGTAATAATCAACTTGAGAAAGTTCTCAAAAGATATGGAGTAACTCATAAAATCTCCACCGCATATCATCCACAAACAAGTGGACAAGTTGAAAATACCAACCGAGCTTTAAAACGTATTCTAGAAAAAACCGTAGGATCAAATCCGAAGGAATGGTCCATTAAATTGGAGGATGCACTCTGGGCTTTTAGAACAGCCTACAAAACTCCAATTGGAACCACACCTTTTAGACTCGTTTATGGAAAAGCAAGTCATCTTCCAGTAGAAATTGAACACAAAGCATTTTGGGCTTTGAAGACATGTAATCTTGATTTACATGAAGCTGGACGTCTACGGTTAAGTCAACTAAACGAATTAGAAGAATTAAGACATGAAGCATACCAAAATTCGTTAATCTATAAGGAAAGAACGAAGAAATGGCATGATAAAAGAATCAGAAGTTCAAAAGAATTTAAAGAAGGAGACAGAGTTCTTCTTTTCAATTCACGATTCAAGCTATTTCCTGGAAAATTGAAATCGAGATGGTCTGGACCATTCATAGTCAAAAGAGTTTTCCCATACGGAACAGTATAATTAATAAATTCAAATGGAATTGAATTTAAAGTTAATGGTCATAGAGTTAAACATTACATAGATAGTCCGATGGAAGTCGACAACGAAGTTAATCACAATTTCGATACCACAGCTAACTAAGTGTGGGGAGAATCAAGTCTTTTAAGGATTTTATGTATTTCTGTCAGAGTTAGATTGTCTGTTTTCGTGTAGTTCTCGAAAATGGAACCCGAATGGTCTTTCCCTAGCAGACCCTAAAGAACTAGTCTTCTCCCCCCGTTCTAAATTTTTTTTTATAGGAAATGAAGACTTCCTGTGAACTAAACCATGGTCTAATGCTACACGCTTTGATCACTAAACGTAATAATGACACACTTCCGAGTGAACTAGTATCAGTAATCAGAGAAAGATTGGACGGAGTAAGAAAAGAATCCAGATGCGAAGATAATAAGTTACAATTTGGTAAAGGAAAATCAAAATCCGCAGCAAAAAGAAGAGCACGACACCTAGAAAGATGTCACAAATGCGGAAAATGGTCACATGGAGGTAAATGTTCAAATAATCAAACCTATTCAAACACCGAATTTGTTACTTTATGCAGAGACGGACCGTTCATATGTTTAGCAGAAAAAACACTGAATGCTCGAGGTTACGCCTATGTAGCCATGGAAAATCAATTAAACCGACTATCTTATGAACGGGATAGATCGTATCACTAAGAATACTATCTCACAGGTAAGTCTGTACAGTTTTTATTTTTTATTTTTATTTTTAACCTTTTGATAATAAACGCTAATTTGTTCGCTATAAAGTATTAAATTGGTATTGAATAAAATTAGGTTTGGCGACCGAAATTATTGATATTATTCAAAAATTTATTACATCCCTGCGAAATTTAACGTTTATTCTTAAGGTATAAATATCTTTAATCAATCAACCCAAAATATTTTAAAAATTCGTCATGAGTTAAATTAGGTCATGGAACCGAAATTGCTTTACCAAAAAGAGGGGCGTATATTTTTGATAATATTTGATTGATTAAAGTGGGATAAAAGCCAAAAAGATTTTTAATTTTATTTTTACCATGTTTTTAAAATTAATATATAAATATTAAATTAATATTTTGAACTTTGTAAAATCAATATATTTAAGTTTGTAAATATTTGAAAAATTAATCTTTTTAATATAAGTTTGTATGTATAAAAACAAAAATATAATATAAGTTTGGTTTGAATTTTTAATTTTTAAAAAATGTGAATTTTTAATTTTATGCATATTTTAAATTTAAGTTGTGTGAATTTAAAAACAAAAATTTACTTTATTTTGCTAAGTTAAAAATATGATTTTTAAAATTCGTCGTGAGTTGAAGACTAGGTCGTTGAACCGAAATTGCTTTACCCGAGGGAGGGACGAGAACTTTTATTATCATTATTTTTAATCTTATTGAATTAAAGTATGCCAAAAACATTAAAAAATCCAAAAAATCTTTACTTTTAAAACCGCGCTTTGATTTAAAAAATTTTAAAAATTTTGTCGAGGGACAGACTAGGACATCGATCCGAAACGCCCTCATCCTAAAAAGGAACAAATTTTTAAAATTTTATTAATTTTATGTTTTATTAAGAATAAGGTTTTATAAAATAAAAAAAAAAAAAAAAAAAAAAAACCCTGAAAGTACTGTACCCGGAACCCCATGCGATCGCATGGGGTTTACTCTTCAACCTCATGCGATCGCATGAGGCTGGATTCCAGGCCAGTTTGATAAAAAGAACAGCTCGCTGTTCTGCACAAAAAACACACACACATATACGAACCAACCCCAAAATCACCTCTAAAATTCGCAATTTTCCACCGTAATTCGTCATTTTCCTTGCTCTAATCATGCCTAGATTCTCATTCTTCAGCAAAATGGTAAAAATTACACCCCTAAACTCTATAAATTCCTAGTTTTTGTGATAATTACTAATTTTTTACCTAATGCAATTTTGTTAATTTCTAGTGTAATTAGTGTTAAATTGTTAGTATTTTATGCATGTATAACCTAGATTGATGCTATTTAACATGATTTGAAGCCAAAAACTTCAAAATTTTTAGAAATCTAGAGTTTGTGTTCTTGAGCAATTTGGGGCTTGAGCAATTTGGGGCTTTTTGATATAAACAGGTTATGGCCAATTTTTGTCATGAATTATTGCTAAATTGAGTAGTGTAACATGTTTAGATAGTTAAATGATCCAAACATTGATCCTAAACATGATTTTTGGAGATTAAAGTGGACTTTTTAAGTCCAAAATTCATGAACTTGATTAATTTAATATATTTGTCATTTGAGACTTGTTTAATTATTAGTAATGACTAATTTGACATGTTATTTGAGTTAAATGCTTATGAATTTTGTATACATTTTTATATGTGCTTATTTGAAAAGTGTAGAATTGTGAAAAATTGTAAAAATGTGTATAAGTTTAATTTTGATTTAACATGTTATAGTGATTGTTTTAAGTTGTTATTTTGCTAACACTAATGCATATTTGGATGCACAAATTTTGTGTTTAATGTGTTTTGCAGAAAGCCGATACGGGAGGTTCAGGAGCATCATCATCTAGACGACCAGCACCAGAACCAGAAATGCAACACGAACAAGAACAACAACAAGAACCACAACAACAGCCTGATCAGCACATACCTTATTATGATCCGGTACAGTTTGTTGATGAATTCATAGTATTCCCGATGAGGCCGCCAGTAGAATTCCCAACGATTCCTGAGCACACTCTGCATCCTAATCTGAGATTTGATAGGAGATGGAGAGATTACGAGACATATCAAAAGAACAAATTCAAATTGGTTACAAAAAATGTAGAGGTGCCAAGGGTAATCGATTGGGCCCCTTTGGAAACGGTCCATCTAGCTAACCGTGTTATACAGCTTTTGGTACAAAGGTATGGCAGTTCTTCTTTTACAGATTGGGAACGTCTTTTCACCATTCGTAGACCTGTATATAAGGAATGGTGTGTTGAGTTGATGAGTACTGTATCACTTGATACAAATATAGTTAGAATAGATGATAGAAGATTTCTTAGGTTTATTCTTGGCGGTAGGATGTACAGAATGTCCATGCTGGACATGGCCAGGGCCTTACAGATATATACTCCTGGTGAGTTGCTCTTACCCGATTGTACAAATTTGATTCATTATGGTGAAAGGGTAGATAGTAACTTTGACGCTGACGCCATTTGGAGGCGTATGTCACATTTTGATGTTTTTACACGAGCAGAAGGACACTCCTATACACATATTGACAGAGCCGAGCTACGTATCATTCATAGATTTTTGGCTAACTCGATTACACAGAGAGGTCATAATAAAGAAAAAATTACCTTACATGATTTATTCTACCTAAAGTGTATTCGGGATCCTAGAAGCTTTGTCAATATCCCTTACTGTGTTGCTTTTTATTTATCTAAAATGGTAGAGGGAATGCAGGACGGGAGTATAATAGGAGGAGGTATTTTTGTTACTCTCATTGGAGAGTATTTTGGTGTTGATAGGAACCAAGGGGGTCCATTACAGCTTTGTAGAGAACAGGTTGAGCCCTTAGGATTGAAAGTTTATGTGGGTGCTAAGGTATTGAAAAGTAAACGTAACCAGGCAGTACCCTATGAGGGATCTCATCCTCAGGTAGAGAGAGGCTCAGACGAGGAAATGGAGGAGGCGGAAGACATTAGGGATGTCTTTCGAGATGCTATTCTTGACGTCCACATTCGTATAGATGAGGAAGCAATGACGAACGCGGCCAGACATAGTATGTATGAGCAGTGGAACTCCGAGCGAGTATACGAGGATTATAGGCGACGCCAACACGATAGCTGGGTAGTTCATCAGCACCAAATCATGAGCCAGCTATCATATCAGGTACCAAATAACTATGTACCTACTCGACCTGCTCATTTTTCGCCACACAGCCCCGATATCCGACCACCCTTTAACCGGTATGACTATAACCAAGCCTATCAGAACACCTATAACCAACAATGGAACCCACCTGATGAGATGAACTGGAACCCCTATCCAGACTGATTTGGTTCCATTTGGTTATTTATATGATTTTTATGTTTTTATCTTTTTACTTATTCATGTTTAAACTTATGTTATTGAATATACTTATGTAATCTTTATCATTTTTATTATTATTGTGTACTAATATTTCACATTTAGGATTTGAAAGTGGGATATTAAGTCCCATTTCAAATTGTCATGCATGTTTATATTTGTATGTATGTATATTGTAAATTGTACAAAACAGGGTAAAACAGCGCATTTTCAAAGACTGGCATTAAGTTCAGCAAAAGCTACTAATTTTGACGACAAGATGACAACTAAATGTGACGTAACAACAGACGAAATGAACAAATGATATGCACCATTTATCATTCAGCAAACAAACTCCAATATGTTTGGAAACTTTGGTAAAAGTTAATAATTTTCACACTAATCACCCTCAATAATTTAAATTGTTACTGATTTCTTGCAAATGAGGGCATTGCAAGATCTTAAGTGTGGGAAGGGGTTAAATTCTTTCGGATTTTAAAATTTTTACTTTATACACTTGGTTACCATTAGAAATACTAGTAAAGTAGTAGTTGTATTAGAATCTAGTGCTCTCTGATAAAGAACAACCCTAGTCTTATATACTGACTACCCAATTCTAGTAAAAATTTTCAAAATTTTCAATTAAATGAACTCAAAATCATGTTTATACATATTTATGAACGATAAAACTAGGTGTTAACACCGAAATTATTGTTACCTCAGAAAGGACATAAATTGAGAAACAAACCAAAATGTTAAAATTCATTTAAAATGGAATAGAGGACAATAAAAAGGAAAATAAAAGCCAAGTGTGAGAAAAATTACCAAGTTATCTTAAACATATGTCACATATTTCTATAACAAATAATTGAAGATACTTTTGCTTTGGACTAAACTAAACTGTTTAACCCAATGAAAGAAAAGAAGAGATGGATCTACGCGATGAATCAATTCCATCATTAAAAGGAAGTAAAGTCTTTCGAAAAAGAAACGCGCTTCTTGATTTAGGTCATGAAGTTGTCGTCCAGACCAGCTGTAGGTTGATGAAAAATCTAGAAAAGTCATCTCTAAAATCAGCAGGAAATCCACGGACCTCAGCATAAAACAGGGTCGCCAAGTGGTCAGATTTATCCTAACCATGAGAAGGATTTATCTCGTACAATGGGGGGGCACCGTGCAAATTAGCTTGATAAGACTAATAAATCAGATCCCCAGAAAGGATAATCTCTTTTAAAGATCAAAAATCAGCTTTTAAGACTGATATTACTCAATCCTAGAGATTGACCTTAAAGATTGAGAATTACAAACTCATGGAATTCAATGATATCTAAACTCGAGCTTGAACGAGAAAATATTTTGATCAAATTATAAACCGATTTGTTTTCTGAAAACCCATTTTCAATGCGTTCATTACCATTGAACGTAAAATTCTAGGAATTCACCTGGAATTCATTAGGTCATCTGAACCAAATCAGGTGTCAACCGTAAGAACGGTGGTTGCATAGCATGGTCAAAGACAGGACCTTGTGCCAGACCGGAAAATTATAAGGGTGAGCTTTACTATTGCTCCTACAAAGGATAGTAATTGCGTCCGACACGTTATAGACCATAATTAAAAGCATGTCAGGGGACATTGCCTTAACAGTTGCTTGTTCAACGCTTTCCTTTACAACCGGACGGTAGTTTACCAAAAGGTAATATACGGAGCAAGTATACTGGACGTGTTGCTTTCCTAATACAAGGTTAGCAAGTGGGTGACACAAAACCATAAGTTTTGAGCCAAAATTTTCAAATCTAAAACCCACCAAACCCACAAAAATATTTTGCAAACACCGGTGAAGGGTTATTCCGGAAAACTAATCTAGGGTAAAAGCTAGATTAAAATTTTCAAAAGATCAAATGTTTTCATAAAGATCCAATTTCCTTAATGGATCTAAATTTTATAGTCATGTGGGACTGTAAACCACATCGTTACTACCATTGTTTATACCGCCGTAAAGAAATCACTGATGTACAAAGTGTGAAGAATAAAGAAGTGATTCTAGTATTTCAAGATGATATTGCTTGAGGACAAGCAACGCTCAAGTGTGGAAATATTTGATAATGCTAAAAACGAACATATATTTCATAGCATTATTCCTCAAGAAAGACAAGCTTTTAGTTGCAATTGTTCTATTTACAAGTGATATTCGTTTAAATAATAAAAGGTGAAGACAAAAGACAGATTCGACGAATTGAAGACGCAAACCACCAAAAAGCTCAAAAGTACAAAAGACAATCAAAGAGGTTCCAATTATTGATAAGAAACGTCTCAAAATTACAAGAGTACAAGATTCAAAACGAAAAGTACAAGATATTAAATTGTACGCAAGGACGTTCGAAAATCCGGAACCGGGACCAGAGTCAACTCTCAACGCTTGACGCAACGGACTAAAAATTACAAGTCAACTATGCACATAAATATAATATAATATTTAAATAATTCTTATAATTATTTATATATTGTATATTATATTATTAAAAACCGTCGGCAGAAAAAACAAAGGCATGTGAGCCTCTCCAGCTGGCCATACGATCGCATGGCCTTGAAGGGTAAAGCTCATGTGATCGCATGAGCCACTTTTCCAGCCCACATGCCTATAAAATTCGCAACTTGGTGAACATCAAAACAACATCTTTTTCTTCTCCTCATTCAACGTATAATATTTATATTTATATTTATATTTTAATTTTAATTTTAATTTTAATTTTAAACCCTAATAATAAGGGTGTGTTAGCGAATGTTGTAAGGGTGTAAGTCGAAATTCTGTCCGTGTAACGCTACGCTATTTTTAATCATTGTAAGTTATGTTCAACCTTTTTAATTTAATGTCTCGTAGCTAAGTTATTATTATGCTTATTTAATCCGAAGTAATCATGATGTTGGGCTAATTATTAAAATTGGGTAATTGGGCTTTGTACCATAATTGGGGTTTGGACAAAAGAACGACACTTGTGGAAATTAGACTATGGGCTATTAATGGGCTTTATATTTGTTTAACTAAATGATAGTTTGTTAATTTTAATATAAAGATTTACAATTGGACGTCCCTATAAATAACCATATACACTCAATCGGACACGATGGGCGGGATATTTTTATGTACGAATAATCGTTCATTTAACCGGATACGGGAATGGATTAATAGCCACTAGAATTATTAAAACAGGGGTGAAATTATGTGCAAGGACACTTGGCATAATTGATAACAAAGTATTAAAACCACGGGTTACATTCAGTCGACATCCTGGTGTAATTATTAAACAAAGTATTAAAATCTTGTTACAGTTTAAGTCCCCAATTAGTTGGAATATTTAACTTCGGGTATAAGGATAATTTGACGAGGACACTCGCACTTTATATTTATGACTGATGGACTGTTATGAACAAAAACCAGACGGACATATTAAATAATCCAGGACAAAGGACAATTAATCCATGGGCATAAAACTAAAATCAACATGTCAAACATCATAATTACGGAAGTTTAAATAAGCATAATTCTTTTATTTCATATTTAATTTCCTTTATTTTATATTTAATTGCACTTCTAATTATCGCATTTTTATTTATTGTTATTGTATTTAATTGCACTTTTAATTATCGTACTTTTTAATTATCGCAAGTTTATTTTATCGCAATTTTATTTATCGCAATTTCATTATCGTTATTTACTTTACGCTTTAAATTAAGTCTTTTATTTATTTAATATTTTACATTTTGTTTTAACTGCGACTAAAGTTTTAAAATCGACAAACCGGTCATTAAACGGTAAAAACCCCCCCTTTATAATATTAATATTACTTATATATATATTTGTATTTTTATAAAATAAAACTAATATAGCGTTAAGCTTTGATTAAAAGATTTTCCCTGTGGAACGAACCGCACTTACTAAAAACTACACTACTGTACGATTAGGTACACTGCCTATAAGTGTTGTATCAAGGTTTAAGTATATCCATTCAATAAATAAATAAATATCTTGAGTAAAATTGTATCGTATTTAATAGTATTTCCTTGTAAAATTTAATAGTATTATATACCCCTTAGCTTTAACTATCAAGTATTTTTTATTTGATAATGCTAAAAACGAACATATATTTCATTGCATTATTCCTCAAGAAAGACAAGCTTTTAGTTGCAATTGTTCTATTTACAAGTGATATTCGTTTAAATAATAAAAGGTGAAGACAAAAGACATATTCGACGAATTGAAGACGCAAACGACCAAAAAGCTCAAAAGTACAAAAGACAATCAAAGAGGTTCCAATTATTGATAAGAAACGTCTCAAAATTACAAGAGTACAAGATTCAAAACGAAAAGTACAAGATATTAAATTGTACGCAAGGACGTTCGAAAATCCGGAACCGGGACCAGAGTCAACTCTCAACGCTTGACGCAACGGACTAAAAATTACAAGTCAACTATGCACAAAAATATAATATAATATTTAAATAATTCTTATAATTATTTATATATTATATATTATATTATTAAAAACTGTCGGCAGAAAAAACAAAGGCATGTGAGCCTCTCCCGCTGGCCATGCGATCGCATGGCCTTGAAGGGTAAAGCTCATGCGATCGCATGAGCCACTTTTCCAGCCCACATGCCTATAAAATTCGCAGCTTGGTGAACATCAAAACAACATCTTTTTCTTCTCCTCATTCATACGTAGTATATATTTATATTTATTTTAATTTTAATTTTAATTCTAATAATAAGGGTATATTAGCGAATGTTGTAAGGGTGTAAGTCGAAATTCTGTCCGTGTAACGCTACGCTATTTTTAATCATTGTAAGTTATGTTCAACCTTTTTAATTTAATGTCTCGTAGCTAAGTTATTATTATGCTTATTTAATCCGAAGTAATCATGATGTTGGGCTAATTATTAAAATTGGGTAATTGGGCTTTGTACCATAATTGGGGTTTGGACAAAAGAACGACACTTGTGAAAATTAGACTATGGGCTATTAATGGGCTTTATATTTGTTTAACTAAATGATAGTTTGTTAATTTTAATATAAAGATTTACAATTGGACGTCCCTATAAATAACCATATACACTCAATCGGACACGATGGGCGGGATATTTATATGTACGAATAATCGTTCATTTAACCGGACACGGGAATGGATTAATAGCCACTAGAATTATTAAAACAGGGGTGAAATTATGTACAAGGACACTTGGCATAATTGATAACAAAGTATTAAAACCTTGGGTTACATTCAGTCGACATCCTGGTGTAATTATTAAACAAAGTATTAAAATCTTGTTACAGTTTAAGTCCCCAATTAGTTGGAATATTTAACTTCGGGTATAAGGATAATTTGACGAGAACACTCGCACTTTATATTTATGACTGATGGACTGTTATGGACAAAAACCAGACGGACATATTAAATAATCCAGGACAAAGGACAATTAACCCATGGGCATAAAACTAAAATCAACACGTCAAACATCATAATTACGGAAGTTTAAATAAGCATAATTCTTTTATTTCATATTTAATTTCCTTTATTTTATATTTAATTGCACTTCTAATTATCGCACTTTTATTTATTGTTATTGTATTTAATTGCACTTTTAATTATCGCAAGTTAATTTTATCGCAATTTTATTTATCGCAATTTCATTATCGTTATTTACTTTACGCTTTAAATTAAGTCTTTTATTTATTTAATATTTTACATTTTGTTTTAACTGCGACTAAAGTTTTAAAATCGACAAACCGGTCATTAAACGGTAAAAACCCCCCTTTATAATAATAATATTACTTATATATATATTTGTATTTTTATAAAATAAAACTAATATAGCGTTAAGCTTTGATTAAAAGATCTTCCCTGTGGAACGAACCGGACTTACTAAAAACTACACTACTGTACGATTAGGTACACTGCCTATAAGTGTTGTAGCAAGGTTTAAGTATATCCATTCAATAAATAAATAAATATCTTGAGTAAAATTGTATCGTATTTAATAGTATTTCCTTGTAAAATTTAATAGTATTATATACCCCTTAGCTTTAACTATCAAATATTTTTGGCGCCGCTAAGTATTATTGAATATACTTATGTAATCTTTATCATTTTTATTATTATTGTGTACTAATATTTTACATTTAGGATTTGAAAGTGGGATATTAAGTCCCATTTCAAATTGCCATGCATGTTTATATTTGTATGTATGTATATTGTAAATTGTACAAAACAGGGTAAAACAGCGCATTTTCAAAGACTGGCATTAAGTTCAGCAAAAGCTACTAATTTTGACAACAAGATGACAAATAAATATGATGTAACAACAGACGAAATGAACAAATGATATGCACCATTTATCATTCAGCAACCAAACGCCAATATGTTTGGAAACTTTGGTAAAATTTAATCATTTTTACGCTAGTCACCCTCAATAATTTAAATTGTTACTGATTTCTTGCAAATGAGGGCATTGCAAGATCTTAAGTGTGGGAAGGGGTTAAATTCTTTCGGATTTTAAAAATTTTTACTTTATACACTTGGTTACCATTAGAAATACTAGTAAAGTAGTAGTTGTATTAGAATCTAGTGCTCTCTGATAAAGAACAGCCCTAGTCTTATATACTGACTACCCAATTCTAGTAAAATTTTTCAAAATTTTCAATTAAATGAACTCAAAATCATGTTTATACATATTTATGAACGATAAAACTTGGTGTTAACACCGAAATTATTGTTACCTTAGAAAGGACATAAATTGAGAAACAAACCAAAATGTTAAAATTCATTTAAAATGGAATAGAGGACAATAAAAAGGAAAATAAAAGCCAAGTGTGGGAAAAATTACCAAGTTATCTTAAACATATGTCACATATTTCTGTAACAAATAATTGAAGATACTTTTGCTTTGGACTAAACTAAACTATTTTACCCGATGAAAGAAAAGAAGAGATGGATCTATACGATGAATCAATTCCATCGTTAAAAGGAAGTAAAGTCTTTCGAAAAAGAAACGCGCTTCTTGATTTAGGTCATGAAGTTGTCGTCCAAACCAGCTGTAGGATGATGAAAAATCTAGAAAAGTCATCTCTAAAATCAGCAGGAAATCTACGGACCTCAGCATCAAACAGGGTCACCAAGTGGTCAGATTTATCTTAACCATGAGAGGATCTGTCTCGTACAATGGGGGGTACCGTGCAAATTAGCTTGATAAGACTAATAAATCAGATCCCCAGAAAGGATAATCTCCTTTAAAGATAAAAAATCAGCTTTTAAGACTGATATTACTCAATCCTAGAGATTGACCTTAAAGATTGAGAATTACAAACTCATGGAATTCAATGATATCTAAACTCGAGCTTGAACGAGAAAATATTTTGATTAAATTACAAACCGATTTGTTTTCTGAAAACCCATTTTCAATGCGTTCATTACCATTGAACGTAAAATCCTAGGAATTCATCTGGAATTCATTAGGTCATCTGAACCAAATCGGGTGTCAACCGTAAGAACGGTGGTTGCATAGCATGGTCAAAGACAGGACCTTGTGCCAGACCGAAAAATCATAAGGGTGAGCTTCACTATTGCTCCTACCAAGAATAGTAATTGCGTCCGACACATTATAGACCATAATTAAAAGCATGTCAGGGGACATTGTCTTAACAGTTGCTTGTTCAACGCTTTCCTTTACAACCGGACGGTAGTTTACCGAAAGGTAATATACGGAGCAAGTATACTGGACGTGTTGCTTTCCTAATACAAGGTTAGCAAGTGGGTGACACAAAACTATAAGTTTTGAGCAAAAATTTTCAAATCTAAAACCCACCAAACCCACAAAAAGAATTTGCAAACACCGGTGAAGGGTTATTCCGGAAAACTTATCTAGGGTCAAAGCTAGATTTAATTTTCAAAAAAATCAAATGTTTTCATAAAGATCCAATTTCCTAAAGGATCTAAATTTTCATAAGTCATGTGGGACTGTAAACCATGTCGTTACTACCATTGTTTATACCGCCGTATTAAAATCACTAATGTACAAAGTATGAAGAATAAAGAAGTGATTCTAGTATTTCAAGACTATATTGCTTGTGGACAAGCAACGCTCAAGTGTGAGAATATTTGATAATGATAAAAATGAACAAATATTTATAGCATTATTCCTCAAGAAAGACAAGCTTTTAGTTGCAATTGTTCTATTTACAAGTGATATTCGTTTAAATAATAAAAGGTGAAGACAAAAGACAGATTCGACGAATTGAAGACGCAAACGACCAAAAAGCTCAAAAGTACAAAAGACAATCAAAGAGGTTCCAATTATTGATAAGAAACGTCTCAAAATTGCAAGAGTACAAGATTCAAAACGCAAAGTACAAGATATTAAATTGTACGCAAGGACGTTCGAAAATTCAGAACCGGGACCAGAGTCAACTCTCAACGCTTGACGCAACGGACTAAAAATTACAAGTCAACTATGCACATAAATATAATATAATATTTAAATAATTCTTATAATTATTTATATATTATATATTATATTATTAAAAACCGTCGGCAGAAAAAACAAAGGCATGTGAGCCTCTCCAGCTGGCCATGCGATCGCATGGCCTTGAAGGGTAAAGCTCATGCGATCGCATGAGCATCTTTTCCAGATCACAGGCCTATAAAAATCGAGCTTTGGTGTAACACAAAACACATCTTTTTCTTCTCCTCATTCATACGTAGTATATATTTATATTTTAATTTTAATTTTAATTTTAATTCTAATAATAAGGGTATGTTAGCGAATGTTGTAAGGGTGTAAGTCGAAATTATGTCCCTGTAACGCTAGGCTATTTTTAATCATTGTAAGTTATGTTCAACCTTTTTAATTTAATGTCTCGTAGCTAAGTTATTATTATGCTTATTTAATCCGAAGTAATCATGATGTTGGGCTAATTAGTAAAATTGGGTAATTGGGCTTTGTACCATACTTGGGGTATGGACAAAAGAACGACACTTGTAGAAATTAGACTATGGGCTATTAATGGGCTTTATATTTGTTTAACTAAATGATAGTTTGTTAATTTTAATATAAAGATTTACAATTGGACGTCCCTATAAATAACCATATACACTCAATCGGACACGATGGGCGGGATATTTATATGTACGAATAATCGTTCATTTAACCGGACACGGGAATGGATTAATAGCCACTAGAATTATTAAAACAGGGGTGAAATTATGTACAAGGACACTTGGCATAATTGTTAACAAAGTATTAAAACCTTGGGTTACACTCAGTCGATAACCTGGTGTAATTATTAAACAAAGTATTAAAATCTTGTTACAGTTTAAGTCCCTAATTAGTTGGAATATTTAACTTCGGGTATAAGGATAATTTGACGAGGACACTCCCACTTTATATTTATGACTGATGGACTGTTATAGACAAAAAAAACCAGACGGACATATTAAATAATCCAGGACAAAGGACAATTAACCCATGGGCATAAAACTAAAATCAACACGTCAACCATCATAATTACGGAAGTTTAAATAAGCATAATTCTTTTATTTCATATTTAATTTTCTTTATTTTATATTTAATTGCACTTCTAATTATCGCACTTTTATTTATTGTTATTATATTTAATTGCACTTTTAATTATCGTACTTTTTAATTATTGCCAGTTTATTTTATCGCAATTTTATTTATCGCAATTTCATTATCGTTATTTACTTTACGCTTTAAATTAAGTCTTTTATTTATTTAATATTTTATATTTTGTTTTAACTGCGAATAAAGTTTTAAAATCGACAAACCGGTCATTAAACGGTAAAAACCCCCCTTTATAATAATAATATTACTTATATATATATTTGTATTTTTATAAAATAAAACTAATATAGCGTTAAGCTTTGATTAAAAGATTTTCCCTGTGGAACGAACCGGACTTACTAAAAACTACACTACTGTACGATTAGGTACACTGCCTATAAGTGTTGTAGCAAGGTTAAAGTATATCCCCAGCAGAGTCGCCAAAAAATACTTGATAGTTAAAGCTAAGGGGTATAAAATACTATTAAATTTTACAAGGAAATACTATTAAATACGATACAATTTTACTCAAGATATTTATTTATTTATTGAATGGATATACTTAAACCTTGCTACAACACTTATAGGCAGTGTACCTAATCGTACAGTAGTGTAGTTTTTAGTAAGTCCGGTTCGTTCCACAGGGAAAATCTTTTAATCAAACCTTAACGCTATATTAGTTTTATTTTATAAAAATACAAATATATATATAAGTAATATTATTATTATAAAGGGGGTTTTTACCGTTTAATGACCGGTTTGTCGGTTTTAAAACTTTAGTCGCAGTTAAAATAAAATGTAAAATATTAAATAAATAAAAGACTTAATTTAAAGCGTAAAGTAAATAACGATAATGAAATTGCGATAAATAAAATTGCGATAAAAAAAACTTGCGATAATTAAAAAGTACGATAATTAAAAGTGCAATTAAATACAATAACAATAAATAAAAGTGCGATAATTAGAAGTGCAATTAAATATAAAATAAAGAAAATTAAATATGAAATAAAAGAATTATGCTTATTTAAACTTCCGTAATTATGATGTTTGACGTGTTGATTTTAGTTTTATGCCCATGGGTTAATTGTCCTTTGTCCTGGATTATTTAATATGTTCGTCTGGTTTTTGTCCATAACGGTCCATCATTCATAAATATAAAGTGCGAGTGTCCTCGTCAAATTATCCTTATACCCGAAGTTAAATATTCCAACTAATTGGGGACTTAAACTGTAACAAGATTTTAATACTTTGTTTAATAATTACACCAGGATGTCGACTGAATGTAACCCAAGGTTTTAATACTTTGTTATCAATTATTCCAAGTGTCCTTGTACATAATTTCACCCCTGTTTTAATAATTCTAGTGGCTATTAATCCATTCCCGTGTCCGGTTAAATGAACGATTATTCGTACATATAAATATCCCGCCCATCGTGTCCGATTGATTGTATATGGTTATTTATAGGGACGTCTAATTGTAAATCTTTATATTAAAATTAACAAACTATCATTTAGTTAAACAAATATAAAGCCCATTAATAGCCCATAGTCTAATTTTCACAAGTGTCGTTCTTTTGTCCAAACCCCAATTATGGTACAAAGCCCAATTACCCAATTTTAATAATTAGCCCAACATCATGATTACTTCGGATTAAATAAGCATAATAATAACTTAGCTACGAGACATTAAATTAAAAAGGTTGAACATAATTTACATTGATTAAAAATAGCGTAGCGTTACACAGACAGAATTTCGACTTACACCCTTACAACATTCGCTAACATACCCTTATTATTAGAATTAAAATTAAAATTAAAATAAATATAAATATATACTACGTATGAATGAGGAGAAGAAAAATATGTTGTTTTGATGCTCACCAAGCTGCGAATTTTATAGGCATGTGGGCTGGAAAAGTGCCTCATGCGATCGCATTAGCTTTACCCTTCAAGGCCATGCGATCGCATGGCCAGCTGGAGAGGCTCACATGCCTTTGTTTTTTCTGCCGACGGTTTTTAATAATATAATATATAATATATAAATAATTATAAGAATGATTTAAATATTATATTATATTTATGTGCATAGTTGACTTGTAATTTTTAGTCCGTTGCGTCAAGCGTTGAGAGTTGACTCTGGTCCCGGTTCTGGATTTTCGAACGTCCTTGCGTACAATTTAATATCTTGTACTTTTCGTTTTGAATCTTGTACTCTTGTAATTTTGAGATGTTTCTTATCAATAATTGGAACCTCTTTGATTGTCTTTTGTACTTTTGAGCTTTTTGGTCGTTTGCGTCTTCAATTCGTCGAATCTGTCTTTTGTCTTCACCTTTTATTATTTAAACGAATATCACTTGTAAATAGAACAATTGCAACTAAAAGCTTGTCTTTCTTGAGGAATAATGCTATGAAATATATGTTCGTTTTTAGCATTATCAAATATTCTCACACTTGAGCATTGCTTGTCCTCAAGCAATATCGTCTTGAAATACTAGAATCACTTCTTTATTCTTCACACTTTGTACATCAGTGATTTCTTTACGGCGGTATAAACAATGGTAGTAACGATGTGGTTTACAGTCCCACATGACTATAAAATTTAGATCCATTAAGAAAATTGGATCTTTATGAAAACATTTGATCTTTTGAAAATTTTAATCTAGCTTTTACCCTAGATTAGTTTTCCGAAATAACCCTTCACCGGTGTTTGCAAAATATTTTTGTGGGTTTGGTGGGTTTTAGATTTGAAAATTTTGGCTCAAAACTTATGGTTTTGTGTCACCCACTTGCTAACCTTGTATTAGGAAAGCAACACGTCCAGTATACTTGCTCCGTATATTACCTTTCGGTAAACTACCGTCCGGTTGTAAAGGAAAGCGTTGAACAAGCAACTGTTAAGGCAATATCCCCTGACATGCTTTTAATTATGGTCTATAACGTGTCGGACGCAATTACTATCCTTTGTAGGAGCAATAGTAAAGCTCACCCTTATAATTTTCCGGTCTGGCACAAGGTCCTATCTTTGACCATGCTATGCAACCACCGTTCTTACGGTTGACACCCGATTTGGTTCAGATGACCTAATGAATTTCAGGTGAATTCCTAGGATTTTACGTTCAATGGTAATGAACGCATTGAAAATGGGTTTTCAGAAAACAAATCGGTTTATAATTTGATCAAAATATTTTCTCGTTCAAGCTCGAGTTTAGATATCATTGAATTCCATGAGTTTGTAATTCTCAATCTTTAAGGTCAATCTCTAGGATTGAGTAATATCAGTCTTAAAAGCTGATTTTTGATCTTTAAAAGAGATTATCCTTTCTGGGGATCTGATTTATTAGTCTTATCAAGCTAATTTGCACGGTGCCCCCCCCCCCATTGTACGAGATAAATCCTTCTCATGGTTAGGATAAATCTAACCACTTGGCGACCCTGTTTTATGCTGAGGTCCGTGGATTTCCTGCTGATTTTAGAGATGACTTTTCTAGATTTTTCATCAACCTACAGCTGGTCTGGACGACAACTTCATGACCTAAATCAGGAAGCGCGTTTCTTTTTCGAAAGACTTTACTTCCTTTTAACGATGGAATTGATTCATCGTGTAGATCCATCTCTTCTTTTCTTTCATCGGGTAAAACAGTTTAGTTTAGTCCAAACCAAAAGTATCTTCAATTATTTGTTACAGAAATATGTGACATATGTTTAAGATAACTTGGTAATTTTTCCCACACTTGGCTTTTATTTTCCTTTTTATTGTCCTCTATTCCATTTTAAATGAATTTTAACATTTTAGTTTGTTTCTCAATTTATGTCCTTTCTGAGGTAACAATAATTTCGGTGTTAACACCTAGTTTTATCATTCATAAATATGTATAAACATGATTTTGAGTTCATTTAATTGAAAATTTTGAAATTTTTACTAGAATTGGGTAGTCAGTATATAAGACTAGGGCTGTTCTTTATCAGAGAGCACTAGATTCTAATACAACTACTACTTTACTAGTATTTCTAATGGTAACCAAGTGTATAAAGTAAAAATTTTAAAATCCGAAAGAATTTAACCCCTTCCCACACTTAAGATCTTGCAATGCCCTCATTTGCAAGAAATAAGTAACAATTTAAATTATTGAGGGTGATTAGTGTGAAAATTATTAAATTTTACCAAAGTTTCCAAACATATTGGCGTTTGTTTGCTGAATGATAAATGGTGCATATCATTTGTTCATTCCGTCTGTTGTTACGTCGCATTTATTTGTCATCTTGTCGTCAAAATTAGTAGCTTTTGCTGAACTTAATGCCAGTCTTTGAAAATGCGCTGTTTTACCCTGTTTTGTACAATTTACAATATACATACATACAAATATAAACATGCATGGCAATTTGAAATGGGACTTAATATCCCACTTTCAAATCCTAAATGTGAAATATTAGTACACAATAATAATAAAAATGATAAAGATTACATAAGTATATTCAATAACATAAGTTTAAACATGAATAAGTAAAAAGATAAAAACATAAAAATCATATAAATAACCAAATGGAACCAAATCAGTCTGGATAGGGGTTCCAGTTCATCTCATCAGGTGGGTTTCATTGTTGATTATAGATGTTCTGATAGGCTTGGTTATAGTCATACCGGTTAAAGGGTGGTCGGATATCGGGGCTGTGTGGCGGAAAATGAGCAGGTCGAGTAGGTACATAGTTATTTGGTACCTGATATGATAGCTGGCTCATGATTTGGTGCTGATGAACTACCCAGCTATCGTGTTGGCATCGCCTATAATCCTCGTATACTCGCTCGGAGTTCCACTGCTCATACATACTATGTCTGGCCGCGTTCGCCATTGCTTCCTCATCTATACGAACGTGGACGTCAAGAATAGCATCTCGAAAGACATCCCTAATGTCTTCCGCCTCCTCCATTTCCTCGTCTGAGCCTCTCTCTACCTGAGGATGAGATCCCTCATAGGGTACTGCCTGGTTACGTCTACTTTTCAATACCTTAGCACCCACATAAACTTTCAATCCTAAGGGCTCAACCTGTTCTCTACAAAGCTGTAATGGACCCCCTTGGTTCCTATCAACACCTAAATACTCTCCAATGAGAGTAACAAAAATACCTCCTCCTATTATACTCCCGTCCTGCATTCCCTCTACCATTTTAGATAAATAAAAAGCAACACAGTAAGGGATATTGACAAAGCTTCTAGGATCCCGAATACACTTTAGGTAGAATAAATCATGTAAGGTAATTTTTTCTTTATTATGACCTCTCTGTGTAATCGAGTTAGCCAAAAATCTATGAATAATACGAAGCTCGGCTCTGTCAATATGTGTATAGGAGTGTCCTCCTGCTCGTGTAAAAACATCAAAATGTGACCTACGCCTCCAAATGGCGTCAGCGTCAAAGTTACTATCTACCCTTTCACCATAATGAATCAAATTTGTACAATCGGGTAATAGCAACTCACCAGGAGTATATATCTGTAAGGCCCTGGCCATGTCCAGCATGGACATTCTGTACATCCTACCGCCAAGGATAAACCTAAGAAATCTTCTATCATCTATTCTAACTATATTTGTATCAAGTGATACAGTACTCATCAACTCAACACACCATTCCTTATATACAGGTCTACGAATGGTGAAAAGATGTTCCCAATCTGTAAAAGAAGAACTGGCATACCTTTGTACCAAAAGCTGTCTAACACGGTCAGCTAGATGGACCGTTTCCAAAGGGGCCCAATCGATTACCCTTGGCACCTCTACATTTTTTGTTAACAATTTGAATTTGTTCCTTTGATATGTCTCGTAATCTCTCCATCTCCTATCAAATCTCAGATTAGGATGCAGAGTGTGCTCAGGAATCGTTGAGAATTCTACTGGCGGCCTCATCGGGAATACTATGAATTCATTAAAAACTGTACCGGATCATAATAAGGTATGTGCTGATCAGGCTGTTGTTGTGGTTCTTGTTGTTGTTCTTGTTCGTGTTGCATTTCTGGTTCTGGTTCTGGTGCTGGTCGTCTAGATGATGATGCTCCTGAACCTCCCGTATCGACTTTCTGCAAAACACATTAAACACAAAATTTGTGCATCCAAATATGCATTAGTGTTAGAAAAATAACAACTTAAAACAATCACTATAACATGTTAAATCAAAATTAAACTTATACACATTTTCACAATTTTTCACAATTCTACACTTTTCAAATAAGCACATATGAAAATGTATACAAAATTAACTCAAATAACATGTCAAATTAGTCATTACTAATAATTAAACAAGTCTCAAATGGCAAATATATCAAATTAATCAAGTTCATGAATTTTGGACTTAAAAAGTCCACTTTAATCTCCAAAAATCATGTTTAGGATCAATGTTTGGATCATTTAACTATCTAAACATGTTACACTACTCAATTTAGCAATAATTCATGACAAAAATCGGCCATAACCTATTTATATCAAAAAGCCCCAAATTGCTCAAGAACACAAACCCTAGATTTCTAAAAATTTTGAAGTTTTTGGCTTCAAATCATGTTAAATAGCATCAATCTAGGTTATACATGCATAAAAATACTAACACTTTAACACTAATTACACTAGAAATTAACAAAATTGCATTAGGTAAAAAATTGGTAATTATCACAAAAACTAGGAATTTATAGAGTTTAGGGGTGTAATTTTTACCATTTTGCTGAAGAATGAGAATCTAGGCATGATTAGAGCAAGAAAAATGATGAATTACGGTGGAAAAATGATGAGATTTGGTGAGGTTTTGAGTGTTTTTCGTATATGTGTGTGTGTTTATGTGGAGAAGACAGAACAGCGAGCTGTATGTATCTGGCCTGGAATTTGCCTCCATGCGATCGCATGGAGGGATAGGGTGATTCCCATGCGATCGCATGGGTACCCGGCTACAGTGTTTTGCCCCCCTTTTTTTTTTTAAATAAAACCTTATACTTTATAAAACTTTTAATTAATTAAATTTTAAAAATTTGTTTTCCTTTAGGAGCGAGGGTGTTTCGGATCGATGTCCTAGTCTGTCCCTTGACAAAATTTTTAAAATTTGTCAAATCAAATCGCGGTTTTAAAAGTAAAGATTTTTGGGTTTTTTAATGTTTTTGGCATACTTTAATTCAATAAGATTAAAAATAATGATAATAAAAGTTCTCGTCCCTCCATCGGGTAAAGCAATTTCGGTTCAACGACCTAGTCTTCAACTCACGACGAATTTTAAAAATCCTATTTTTAACTTAGCGAAATAAAGTAAATTTTTGTTTTTAAATTCACACAACTGAAATTTAAAATATGCATAAAATTAAAAATTCACATTTTTTAAAAATTAAAAATTCACACCAAACTTATATTATATTTTTGTTTTTATACATACAAACTTATATTAAAAAGATTAATTTTTCAAATATTTACAAACTTAAATATATTGATTTTACAAAGTTCAAAATATTAATTTAATATTTATATATTAATTTTAAAAACATGGTAAAAATAAAATTAAAAAATCTTTTTGGCTTTTATCCCACTTTAATCAATCAAATATTATCAAAAATATACACCCCTCTTTTCGGTAAAGTAATTTCGGTTCCATGACCTAATTTAATTCATGACGAATTTTTGAAATATTTTGGGTTGATTGATTAAAGATATTTATACCTTAAGAATAAACGTTAAATTTCGCAGTGATGTAATAAATTTTTGAATGATATCAATAAGTTCGGTCGCCAAACCTAATTTTATTCAATACCAATTTAATACTTTATAGCGAACAAATTAGCGTTTATTATCAAAAGGTTAAAAATAAAAATAAAAAATAAAAACTGTACAGACTTACCTGTGAGATAGTATTCTTAGTTATATGATCTATCCCATTCATAAGATAGTCGGTTTAATTGGTTTTTCATAGCTACATCGGCGTAACCTCGAGCATTCAGTATTTTTTATTCTAAACATATGAACGGTCCGTCTCTGCATAAAGTAACAAATTCGGTGTTTGAATAGGTTTGATTATTTGAACATTAACCTCCATGTGACCATTTTCCGCATTTGTGACATCTTTCTAGGTGTCGTGCTCTTCTTTTCGCTGCGGATTTTGATTTTCCTTTACCAAATTGTAACTTATTATTTTCGCATCTGGATTCTTTTCTTACTCCGTCCAATCTTTCTCTGATTACTGATACTAGTTCACTCGGAAGTGTGTCATTATTACGTTTAGTGATCAAAGCGTGTAGCATTAGACCATGGTTTAGTTCACAGGAAGTCTTCATTTCGTAAAAACCTAAAAAAAAAAAAAATTAGAATGGGGGGAGAAGACTAGTTCTTTAGGGTCTGCTAGGGAAAGACCATTCGGGTTCCATTTTCGAGAACTACACGAAAATAGACAATCTAACTCTAACAGAAATACATAAAATCCTTAAAAGACTTGATTCTCCCCACACTTAGTTAGCTGTGGTATCGAAATTATGATTAACATCGTTGTCGACTTCCATCGGACTATCTATGTAATGTTTAACTCTGTGACCATTAACTTTGTGACGATCGCTCCAAATCCATATGGACAATAAGTCATTCATTGATTTCATTGCGAGGTATTTGACCTCTATATGATACGTTTTGTAAACATTGCATTCTTTTGAAAAGGCACACCATAAATGAATATTTAAATCAAAGGTTTTCGACATCTGATGATTTCTACACATAGACAATCACCGTAAATAATAGTTTACAATAGTACTTCCGTTGACAATGCAGTCAAAATAAGATACATGGTGATGATTTGGTGAATGCAACGTTTCCTTGAAAAGTATGTCATGTAAGACTCCATGCACATAGCTTGTCTAACATATAAGCAACAACGGAAGACTTCTAGTAAACCTGAGAATAAACATGCTAACAAGTGTCAACACAAAGGTTGGTGAGTTCATAGTTTTATTGTTTCGTATAATCTGTATGTAAAGGTGAATCACAAGTTTTCAGTTGTTTCATCCAGAAACGTTTATCAAAATATTCTACGAAATTGAGCACCCTGGTAACTAAACTTAACGTATATATATTTTATACCCTTTGTATAATCATCTTAATAATACACGCAAACCAACGTGTACGCTTCTCAAATAGCATACGTCCGTTAAAAGGCTAGTGCTCTAGCTCGGACGGGGATATCAAGCCCTATGGATCCATATACTACTACTCGCACCCACCAGTTCTTATAACCGGCAGTTACTAGTTACCAAAGCTAAGGGATTTTCGGTTCAAACTCAGTGTAGAATTTAGTATGTACTTGTATCCATTGTGTTTAAAATAAAGTGCATGTATTCTCAGCCCAAAAATATAGATTGCAAAAGCAATTAAAAAGGGAGCAATGAAACTCACCTTAGCAGCATATAAAGTCGTTCACCAAAATGTGATCGAAACTCGGATTACCAAATAACCGTAGATCTCAACCTAGAGAACATATGTTGGTTAATAAATGTCTATCAAGATAGGTCAGGTCATAGTGTATAACAATCCTAATGCTCGAGATCGACATACAAAATTTATCCAAAGTCGTTTCAAAAAGTCAATTTTGACAATAGTTCAACAAAACGAGACATACCTTATATAAGGATTCATTTACTCGGTTGGTAATATTCAAAAATCCAATTTATCAATCTCGTAAACAAGTTGTTTAAATCTTAATTATAGATTTAAAAGCAATTTCAATTAACGTTAATCATAATTCAGTTGATCATATCTTTTAATCCGTTCATCGAAATTATTCGATATCTAAATGAAAAGTTTTTGATTTTTCGCCAACTTTCCAAAAACATGTATATCATATACCTTTTACCAGTAATATATGTATTTAATTCGTGATTCATTATACACTGTTTAACGATGAAATTTAGCATACATGCATGCATAAATATATATACTCGAGCACTAGACATGGATACACAATTAATGTATAAAAGATAAAATATGAGTGCTTACGTATCAATATTGAGATTCAATATTGTAGGAAAGTACGTAGACGCAACAGAGATGATAAACACTAGATTTGATTCACAAATATACCCTCGAACATTACCCATAACCTCCTTGGCAATAACCCATAATTTCCTTAGCTCTATCTCGCTCAAAAACCCATTTTGAAGGTGACACGCTCATAACCTCGTCGTAGTATTTTAGGTATATATACTACTAATAATAATATTATAATAAG